>NW_006436282.1:131259-174656 GCF_000325575.1 Pteropus alecto
CGAAACATGTGAAGGACCTATATAATGAAAACTATAAGACCCTATTAAAAGAAATCAAAGAAGATACAAAGAAATGGAAAGATATTTCGTGTTCTTGGAGTGGAAGAATCAACATAGTTAAAATGACCATATTACCTAAAGCATTATACAGATTTAATGCAATCCCCATCGAAATCTCATCGGCATTTTTAAAGAAATAGAACAAAAAATCATCAGATTTGTATGGAAGCACAAAAGACCCCAAATTGCCAAAGCCATCCTGAGAAAAAAGAACGAGGCTGGAGGCATCACTCTGCCCGACTTCAAATTATACTACAAAGCGACAGCAATCTAAACGGCATGATATTGGCAGAAAAATATCACATATGTGAGATATAAACTTAAAAGCAATAAATGAACAGGACAAACAGAGACTCATGGACATGGACAATGGACTAGCGGTTACCAGAAGGGGAGGAGAAGGAGGGAGGGGGAAAATAAAAAATAAAATGTTAAAAAAAAGTTACATATATTTAGTATGAAAAATAAATAAATAAACTGGTATTAAAAAAATATTTTCAATTAATAGGTTAGCTACTTTGGCTCTTTACAAAGTATCTTGCCTTCTTAATATGATAAAGTTCTAGGCCTAAGGATTCATTTATAGATTGAAAATTAAATCATGTAAATTCTTCTCGCATTTGAACAAGCGGGGAAAAAGAAACAGAAGTCCGTGATTTGTAATTTTGAGAAAATTCAAACAAATGTTTTTATATGAACTTTATCTTAAAAATAAAATAGTTCTAGTACAGATGGTAATACTTGACACTGCATTGTGGCAAAGCAACAACAGGCTGTAAAGACTCTTGACATGTGTCGAGTTTAATTTCTCACTTAAGCCACAGGAAATGGAAAAATCTATATTCTACGTTAAAACATACAGACTTATGGTAGTTGTTTAAGCCAGTTTAATTTTCTTGCATACTTAGTTTAAAATACCTATATGTCCCTATCTACATTTCAGCCTTTAACAAAACAAAAAATTTAAGTATTTGAAATTTGGAAACTATAAAACAAAATTAATATTTGTTATGGGCTTGCCCTTTTTAAGATTATATTTAAATTGCTGTTAATTTCTTTCCTTAAAATGACTGTGAAGCTAATTATCCTTAATATTTACCTGAGCTTGAAATGTCATTTTTTTATATTACCTATACCTAGGAAGGTTTATGGAAAATAAAACAAAATAAAACAAAGCAGATGTTTTCAAATCCTCTTTCAAATTTAACTTGAGATCCTTATACATCCTGATACAATTTTGACTCAAGCAGTTTAACTACCACTTTGTAAGTTATGAAATTCCAAATGTTGGCATTTTAATCTGTATTTAAGAAAAAACACTAATTTATGTTTACATTTCTTTCAAGCTTTACATGTTTAGAGTCTAACAGTCTCTCTTCAAAAGCAACGGAGAAACAGCATGATTTTGTAAATGAGATGTGTGTTCTAGTGGCAGATATTTACTGGGTAATTTTGTGTTTTGGTTTTACTGCAACCAGTACTGTGCCGTCATTCACAAGTGTTTCCTACTGTATAGCTAGTGCCGGGGAAAATGGAAAATATAAATACGATTTTAATTTGTTCATTGAATATTTCCAACTGAACAGGGGATATTTTGATCTTGGTCCTGTTTCATTTTTTGTTTCTTTGATTAGCTAGTTTGTAAGTTTTTTCTTAGCTAGGAAAAAGAAAATAATCTTGGAAAGATGGATTCTGCTAGATTGTAAGTTTTTCTTAATGAAATCAACAAACTGAGTACCTAAACTTTTAGGTCTGCTATTGTGGCTATCTTCTGCTAGAATTCTAAAAGCTCAAATATTTGAAGTCAAAAAAAATCTAGAAAGAATGACATGATTCAAAGGGATCCAGTTATAATAAACATTTTTCTTTGGCATTTTCGTATTTCATTTGAGAAAGGTAACTTTGTTGCCATACCCTAAATGAAATCAGCTTTTGTCCCATGATCCTAATTTCAAGCATATCATTCTCTGAGCAGCTCACTGTTCCATGCCCAACAATCCAGCCACATGACACCTTCAGTCCACTGATCCTACCACTCTTTCACTGTCCTTGCCCCTTATGTATTCACTTCTTTCTTTACATGGCCTAAATTCCAGAGTCAATCTAGAAATCACTCACCTGTGAGACTGTCAGCTCCCTTTTCCCACGCTCCCTTCTTTTAGTCACTTGACAAAACCTCAACTCTCATTAAATCTTATTCTGCCTGCTCCACGTGGCTGACTGATCTCACTATAAATTCATGACCACTAACCCCAAGTGAGTCCTCTATGCTGCTTGATAATCACACTATATTTCTCTATACAAATCACTGTCCCACTCTCCTAGAGGACTGCATCATAATCTCTTCTATCATCCTCTTCCTTATCCTCACTTTCAGCAGATGACCTTGCTTCCTATTTTAATGAAGGAGCCATAGTGATTCTTTTAAAACATAAATCAAATAGTGTTATTTCTCAGCTCAAAAATCCTCCAATGGCTCGCTCCTCTTCTCCCTCATAGTAAACATCGAAGTCCTTACAATGAATTACAAAGCCTTAATGCTCTGGCCCCATCACCTTTCTGACTTCATCCCATGTTCTCTCCTTCAGAACTGCTCTTGGCTGACTGGCTTCCTTGTTCAGGTAATGGGTCAAGCATTCTCCTACCTCAGGGCCATGGCACTTGCTGTTTCCTTCGCCTGGAACGCTCTTTCCTCACAAATATTTACATGACTCACTCCTTAACTTCCTTTGTCTTTGTTCTCAGTGAGGTTTTCTCTGACCATTTTATTTAAATTTGAATCCCCTCCTTCACCCTGGAACTCTCTCTACCCCTTTCCAGCTTAATTCTCTCCATAGCACTTATCGCCATCTGCATACTATATGTTTTATTTATTTTGTTTATTGTCTATATACACCCACTAGAATGTGAGCTTGGGCCTATAAGTCAAGATAGTGGCCTGTTTTGTCCACTGTTGAAATCCCAGCACCTAGAACAGTACCTAATACATAGTGATTGTTTAATAAATATTTGCTGAATGAATTAATGAATGAATGGAGAATCTTTATTAAAGGAAGCGTATCTAAACCTTTTTATTAGCTTGCTAGTTTATATCAGGTTGTTGCCTCTCTAATCATTAACAAAGAACACTTAAATACAAATTTATATCTGATTGTCAAAAGGAGAAGTGGTAGAATCACAAAAATAATCTTACTCTGCCAGGATAGGACAGCTGTGACCAAAGCTGTGCCTAGCAGGAGCATCTGTGAGCAGTTTCTTTGCCCAGGAAAAAAAAGAGTTGCTGTATCTCAGAAATAATGGATATATCAGAAATAACAGCTTGTAACTCAAAGCGGCTTTTTCTCTTTTCAGAAAATCATAAGACCCACAAAAATTAGAGCAGACCCATGAAATTTGCATAAGTCCCACTGACATTAACCAGCACTGCTCACCTCACTACAAAAGTGCTTTTCAAGTAACCAAAAGTTGACTGCATGTTAGTCGAAGTTAATGACATGTCATAAATATAAAAATGTATTAATAAGATGTATTATCAACATATAAATATAACCAAGTTTTATTGTACCACAAATCACTCAGTGTTTTCTTATATCAATTTTAAATACAGCATTAAATTATGTAGCTCTATAACATTAATACAATCCAGGGTGTTGGGTTAAAGATTTTAATCGAGTAATGGTTTGGGAATTTTTTTGAAGAAAGAAAATGCAAGATCAATTTTTCCCTTGCAGACTTTAGTAGGTAATATGAATGTCACATATATTACCTGCTTTATAAATCATTTTTTAAGTTCCCTCTTCCATCTCAGCACTCAAAACAACAACCCAGTAAAGCACTGAAAAACTCTTCAAATTTAAACCATTAATATGAAATCTGTCTCTGAATGTTTGAAAGGATTTACTGTAAAAATATCAATTTGAGATTAAGTCAATAAAATTAATCACTCATGACCCTGAAAGAGGAAAATGAGGGTGGGAGAAGCTGGAAAACACTACAGAATTTAACGCCGCTATCAGGGAAGGCACTTGGGAATTACTATTAATTCACCAGAGCTAAATTTAATACAAGCTTTTCTTTGTTGTTCGACTTGTCGTGTCATTTTTTTCCATCATCAAAATTAACCAAATAAGAGCCACTAGAATTTTTCACTTGGATTTATTAGCTACATAAGCCAGCGAAAATCTATATAAAAGTTTTAAGACAAATTAGTTGACTTGAATGCCAACTGTAGTGACAGGGCCAGCTTTTTTTTTGTAAAGCTATTGTGACGCAGTTGATAACCATGGATGTGAAAAACAGCTAATTTGTTGATCCTTCAATACTAACCATTGTCTATTGATTCCAAAATGTGCAGAGCTACATGGGGAAGGCATGGAGTGAGTGCTGAGCTAAGAGAGAGGCAGCTTTCTGCCTGCTTGTACCGCTTGCAGATGGAGCCACACAGTTCAGCTACCATCTGCTGTTACTCCCGGTTTTGTGAGTGCATGTCTTATCTCCCCAAAGACTGCACCTAGAGCACGATTGGGAGTTTCCTGTTTCCTCAATTGACCATATGTTCCTTAATGTTAGGACCACGCATGATTCACCTTTCTAAATCTCAGAAAACCAGTTTCGTCAAAAGCATGGATGTATATATTCCCTACTAAATAACAAGCTCTTGAAAGAATAAAAAAAAGTCTGATTAATCTTTTATTCCCTAGCACAGTACCTTAAAACTAGCTGTCAGTGAATAGATAGATAGATAGATAGATAGATAGATAGATAGATAGATAGATAGATAGATAGATAGATAAATTGACTTGATGTGGAAAGAATGATTAAATAATGAATGAATGAATATCAAATATTCTACCACCTCTTGATAAGCGACCTCAGGGATTATCTTCTAAATAGTAGAGTGACTCTGTGGTCCGAGCCTTCCTACCCCAGCTGCCTGCTTCAGAGATGGGGAAATCAGAAGTATCTGTGGTACAATAACAACAACATGACTAGGACCATTCCCAGCAGAATCCATGTAACATTCATGTCCCAGAGCTAGTCCCTCAAGCTTGTAAGAAAGAAAATCAAGTTCCATAGCATTTTAACTATTTTTTAGCAGAAACTAATTTAAACCAGTTAAAACTAGTTTGGCCACTAAATGGCATTTATATTAGCCATGTCTCCAATTTGGGAGGGGCTCTGTTCCAAAAGTCCCTTGGTAACTATGTAGCTTGAAACTCTTAAAACATTAACTAAATAAATAAAATAAAATAAAATATCTCCAGAAAAATTATAAATGCTTACTAAATTTATACTATGCCTAAGTACTATAATTTACTAATACTACATAATTTACACAATACTAAACTACTCTAGACTAGACTAGACCATGCTATACTATACTTCATTACAATATTTTCCAAAGTGTGGTTCTGGTAGCTTGCAAAAACTAAATGTGAAATCGAGGTCCTTACCCTAGACCTACTAAATACAAACCTTTGTATAGGACTTGAGAATCTGCATTCTAGTATGCTCCTAGGGAATTTCTTGCAGACTCTTGCCCATAGAAAATAATAGAAAATAACCACTTAAAACCACATTCTTATGGGAAAGTCTTTCATCATTTCAATGTAAGATTCAAAGAATTAATCCTCCCTCCCCACTCAACCCCTGCTAAAGCATCTTCCTATTACATTAGAGATGCCCCAACCCCCTTGATCCTCCAAGTTCCTATTGGTAGTTTGTCACCTAAGAGAGAGAGAGAGACTCCAATAAAGCTCAGGTAACAATAAGGAAAACTGAGGGAAAGGGATGGGATCTCAAGAGGTGAGGATAGGGTGATAAATTCCTGGTGGGCCAGGAATTCCTGCCACAATGAGACTACAGGAATACTCCTTGCACAAACTCACTGTTTTGCCAGTTCTTCTCTCTCTCAAGTCATTGTCACTCCATCCCCAGCTACCCATTTCCCTGTTACCTCCCACTGACTTTGACAATTTCTCTTTTCCCTGCCTCACTACAAATCAGACCTCAAACTCACAGCCTCTCCCCTTCTGTCCCTAAAGCCAGCACAATTTCCTTATTAATCATCAACCAAGAGAAATGAATAGTACCTAAAAAGAATCTCCCCTCTGCATTGTCTCATTCTCTGAAGGAAGAATTGCCAGATAAAGCACAGGACACCCAGCTAATTTATATTGCAACTAAGAACTTTTTTAGTATAAATGTGTTCCAAATATTGCATGAGACATAGTTATACCAAAAAATTATTCATTGTCTGAAATTTGAAATTCAAATTTCACTGGACATCTTACATTTTTATTTGTGAAATCTTACAACTCTAGTTATATGGAAGAAAGAAAGCATACAGAGGTGATCACAAGAAATAATAGCAAGTCTTTACCCAAAGGAAATCCAGACTCAAACTCCTCTGGGCATCTCATCTCAGGAGCAGAGACTGCTAGAGATGGAATGGAGCCTTCTGAGACTATGGATGAGGCTGAGTCAGGCAAGAGTATTGAAAGGAATGGGACAAAGTAGAAAACAGTATAGAAAATATCAGAGTGCCCCACATACAGTGACAGTAATTATTGTTTCCTTAACAACAGGTATGAAATGTTTGTACTGGTAGGTATGTACTGGTATTGAATCACCAAGTAAAATACATTTCTTATTGGAGTACAGCCAAAAGAGTTTGATAAAGACTGCCTTGGGCCACCTTGCAAAAGCAGTTGCCCTCAGCGAAGCCTGACTGTAAGGGATATACATAGGTTGGAAAATATCCATATTATGTTAGTCAATTTATTTGAACAGCTCCTACTCCCTCATACATGTCTTTGATATGAATGATCTGGAAGAATAGTCTACTGTGGCAGAGACTGGCACTGTTCTTTCTCGATGAAGTTTCAGACCACAGCTCCCAGATGCCTTGCAGCTCAGTGGGATCATGTGACTGGTTCTCGCTAGTGGAATGTGGGGTAGGTGATGATGTGTATCACCTCCAGTGAGGTGATTAAGAGCATGCATAATGTTCTCCACACTCTCTTCCCGCCCTGTCTGAAGGCTAAATGAAGGCTAGATTTCAAGGCCTTAGAAGATGGCAGAGCAATTCATTGAAAAAGGCCTGGATCCCTGCATGGAGCAAAGCTCCAACCTGCCCCTGACAATCTACACTGGCTGTGACATGAGTGAAAAGCCATCCTTTATTGTGTTGAGCCACATTTTGAGTGGTTTATTTCAGCAGACTGACCTGACCACCACAATTATATTTTTATTTATACAGAAGGCAGATACCTTAAAATTGCAAATATACTCAAGCTAGTATAAATTGCTAATACACACGGACTCGATAAAAGTATACCAGCCTTGAATCAGTTGCTTCAGGAATGTTTTCCATTGTATTACTATAATAATGGCATTTATAGTTACCAATGGTTTTGTAATTGTGAATGTATATTACCAGTATTACCAATTTAATGTTTAAGTTTCTTTTTCCATACGTTAATTTTTATATGAGTCAAAATATGAAAAAAAAATGGTTGTTTATCTGAGTTGTTATTCACAAGCAAAAAAATTTGGAACTATTAATGTCAAGAGTATAAGGAACAAATTATACGCATCTGATACCCTTCAAAATAACCTTATATAAGAATACAATCCTATCTGCATTTAGCTTTGCTGATCTTTTTTGATAGTGAGGTTAAATCTCTAAGTAAATAATTAATAAAAGTAACTCAAATTAATCTAGTTACCTTATGTTGCTGTCTACCTTAAATCTCCATTATCTCCAGGAAAAGATCCAAATGCCACAGCATACAGTACCCTTCTAATGTCCCCGCTAATCTCCCTTAACTCAGTCCCCACGTCCTTGCCTTTCACACTGAAGTAATATTGAATTACTTGCAGTTTGCACAAGTCACCTAAAAAAGCATATTTAAAATGCAGATTATGGACTTCAGTTTTAAGAGTCATGTTCAGTTGATTTGGTGTGAGACCATGGGCTCTGAATTTTAATAAAATTCACTCCAATGTAGATGAATTATAAATCACTTGTTAAGAAATATTATTTAAAACAAATGATAAAAATATTTTAATATTTTGACATTTTAATAAGAAAAATGCTACAAAATTTATCTCTATTACTTTTAAATATTTAGACCTGTTACTCATTTTATTCACACATGAAGTTATAAAAATAACTGGTTAGTATACTTCTAAAATATCTACTGAACTTATTTCTAAGATAACTGAGCTACTAAGGCCATTTCCACTTATATTAAGAAAAATATTAAGAACTATTTTTAGTTCAACTGCTATGTTTTAAATTGTGGATCTATATATTAAAAACAAAATATTGAATTATACCATAGTCATGGTATATTGATTATACCATAGTCATGTCTGTGCCAAAATGTGAGATTCTAGGATATAAATCACTGGGTATAAATGCAAAATGTAATTATCCTGAAAGTTTTCTCTGTTGCAGTATTGATAGAGTACATATTTCAAATGTAAACATTGGAAAAGATCATTCTCATGATTAACATTAGTAAATATTTATTGAGGTGCCTAAAAGGTATGTGGCCATGTACTAGTCAGTAATCTTACATTGAACATGAAATAGATTCACATTGCAAATAAATATAAAATCTAAATTAGAGTTTAAAGAATTGGAGACTGACCAGGTTCTCCTTTGAGAAAAAAGAATTAAAACACGTGAAGAGCTAACTGAGTACATTAAAACCGAACACAAATCTCAACAGGTGAGCTAAACTTTCTCAGATGCCAATTCTACAAACACCACGTTCAGATTTCTTAAGAGATACAACCATAATCCCCAGGAGATCTGAAGGGGCACCTCGCTTCTGAAGTCCACAAACCACATCAGCCCTTCTCCACAGACCTCTAAGCCTGTGGCCCAAAGGAATCTCAGTTTTAATAAAACCTCAAGCCTCCCCACAATGCATCCTATATTTAGAATTCTAGACTTAGCTTCTTAGATTAAGAATTCTTTTTAACCAATTTGTAGAGCTTTAGTCAAGACAGGAAATAACACGTTGAAGAGTAATTAAGCCAGGTTCAAAACCTCATTCTACTTTTGACTCATCCTGGGACCTATGAAGGTGACCTCACTTCTTTGGAACTTGTTTTTCTCATCTAGAAAATGGAAAGATGAATATTAACCTGCTTTGATCAGAGGCTTGTTACATGGAGGAGAAATGCATTTGTAAAGGTCTTTGGGAAATACAAAGAGGTATAGAAAGGTTAGATAATAAAGGTTTTGTCTAAGCAAGACTGGAGTGGCAACTTCTCTTCATTTTTATTCTTTGTTGAATTCATCTTTCTCTTCAGGATACAAAAGGAGGAACCCTATATTTCCTTCCAAAAGAAATTTTTTTTAATAAATGTTTAAATGCCTTTTATATTCACATTTCCGGTTCTCCTGGAATTGGCTTTTTTCCTCTAGTGGTACATATCTAACATAATGAAGAATTCAGAAGAACCACCTGCTGATAAACAGGCTGGCCTGATGCCCCAAAAAGATAAGTCCAATCCAATGAGCTACTGGAGAAATCTGCCTCTTTCTACACAAGTAGTTGTGTCACTCATCTTTTGTCACAGACTTAAGGCCCTACAGCCCTTTACCAAATTCTCATGGAATAGAAATACCTTCCCCAAGGGATCTGAATGTTATTAGGTTGAATTCCTCACCAGCTTGGAAGCTTTTCCTTCTCCAGTAATTTATTTTCATCTATTTTATTGTTTATGAAGCACTTCTGCATATTTTAGCACATGTACAAGTGAAGCACATGGGGAAGAGTACTACCTTAATAAATTCACGCAAAGGTATGAAATTATCTGTCTACCCACATAATGAATGGGAGCCCTCAGGATCAGGGGATGATCTCTACTTTGTGTTCTGGATGGCAAAAAAAAAAAGAGAGAAATAATCAAGCCAAGAGAATTTAATGTCTTACTTCACCCATCCTGAAATAAACTAAAAACATAAAATGTAAAAATAAGATATAATTTTGAGTTCTAAAAAAGAAAAGTCCTTCATCCCTTTTACCACTCCAGAAGAACTAGATGAATGCTTGACAATAACTGTCATTTTTCATGAGAGTGCTTTAAAAAAAAGTAAAAAACACATTTGAGGCCATACATTACATTTACACAGAAACTTAATATTCTTAGTTTTCACATACATTAATCTTGCAATATCCTGTGAAGTAGGCACAGAAGCTATTAGTACCCCTATTTTCCAGATTAGTAAACTGAAACTCAGAGGAACCCAAGGACATGCCCTTGTCTGCTTAGTAGTAAGTGATAGAGCTAAAAATCAAACCTAGGATTGGACTTTCTCTACTACACATTGCTGCCTGCCTTGGTTATTTTAGAAAGAGTAGAAAGTAAGATTGGAAAGGCAGGCAGGAGCCAGATCATGAAGGGTCTTGAATGCCAGGAACTACCAAATCACTCAAGATGGTTGTTTTTTATTTGAGGGGTGAGGGGATGGTGGTTTGGTTTGTGTTTTAAATCAGGGCTAAGCTGTAGGGAGACTAATCTTGCAGATAGATATATAATAGACTAAGGAAAAGATGGTCTATCAGTCTGGGTGCAATCAGGAGACAGAAACCACACAGTAATTTGAATAAAAGAAGTTTAGCATTAAAAAATTATTTAACTACAATAGAGGAGAAACTACAAAGATATAAGAGAACTTTAAAGAGAACATTATTATTGATGGAGAATACACAAGAAGGAGATATTTGAAGGTGGGCCTCCTCCCCAAGGCTGGGGTAAAAACCTCATTGAAGAAGGTATGGTTACAGCCCACTGGAGAATAGATATGTTTTCTAGTTTGACCAGGCCAGAGCTAGACCACAGTCACAGCATAGCGAGAGATAACCCTCCAGGGAGTAGGCGAGAAGAGACTGGGGGGCGGGCACGCAGAGGGATTCAGAGCACCACTGCTGGTACGAGGTCTGAAGCACTTGGTAACAATGAAGGGACTGTTACAGGAAACAACCTTCTGGAGTTCAAGCAAGCAGCTGGGAACAGACACTCAGAAGAAATTAAGGTGCCACTGCAAGCATGGGACCTGCTTAAGAGTCTAATCCATTATACTAAGCAGGTACTGAAAAGTAAATTTGTAGCTGAGAGATAATAAATTGATAACTGGCACATAGAGCTTCACAGTCCTCCTTCTCTCCCACCTGAAGCAGAGTAATGACAACAGAAATTGCACTAACTGGAATCATGATCTAGTAAGGTTCCCACTGTCATTTCCCAGCCTATTTAATCTGAATTCTTGTAACCGTGATCTTCAATTGGTTCCTTAAAAATATTCTCCTATTGCTCCTTAATGATAATTCTAATGTAAAATTCTAGCTCTTCAAAAGTTTCCTACAGCTTCCTTTTGAGGAAGAAAGGCAATTAGGATAAAAAAAGGCGGGGGGAAGATGTCTTCTGGAAAAAGTGGAGACTTTTGTTTCAACATTCTTCCATGGACCATTACCATAGTGGCAAAATCAATTTGAAAGCAGCTGGAACTTCAGTTAAAAACTTCTTTATCCATCAGTCACTGATCCTCTTGTTCCCTTGACAAACACTATTGCTTAAGATAGGGGCATCAAACACCTTTTCCCATTGATCTCTTCAAGCTAGTCACACCCATCCAGGGAATGAAAGAGACCAAAGAGAAAAGGGGAATTAAGGTGGATAGTACTTATTAAGCAAACATTGTAAAAAGTATGTTCTTGCTCATTAGGTTTGTAAATAAGAGAACATCTGGGTATAAGTTTCTCCACCCTGAATGTATATAAATGGATTTCTGGAAGCTCTTTAGTTCTACAGTATTAAAAGTCTCTAATAGGGGAGGAAAGCCCAAAGGGGGAAAAATAAAACCAAATGATAGAAAATTCTTGAATTCTTCCATCGATAGAGGAAATGCACTACCTTTTCACAAGCCATTAAACTGCTAACTTTCGTTTTCTTTTTAATGGTTATATGCAACATTGAGTCATCTTTCACTGTAAGAGCACATCACAAAACTTCTACAACACATATTACTCAAGAACTTGAAAGCAATTCCATTTGACATTGTTGACCATTCACTCCTTCTAGTGGCTTCCATAATAATACAATGCTCTCCTAATTTTCCTCCTACTTCTTCTCCCTTAAGTATTGGAATTTCTTGGGGTTCTGCTGTAGTCTCTATTTTCCTCACCCTACTCATTCATCTCCTCAGTCATCGATTCCTTGGTTTCAACTACCTCTGACAAGGACATGACATAAATATGTTTCTGCAGCCTAGATCTGTCTTCTAAGCAACAGACCTATATATCCAGCTGCCTCTAACCATAATGTGAATGCCTCCCAGGCACCTCAAAAACAACATATACAAAACTAAAGTCATCACCTTGCCCCCAAACCTTTTCCTGCTTCTTCATTCTTTTTGTCAGTGAATGGCAGCACCAAACACCCAGTTACCCAAGCTAGAAACCTAGAAGCCATTCTCAATTCCTCCTTTCCCTTAAACTCTCACAGGAAATTCTAACTTCCTAAATATTTCTGAAATCTACACATCTTTCTCCATCCCCCCAGAAACTCCCCTAATCATGACACTGTCATCTGATGCCCTCTTAGTGAAGGTCTTTCCAGCCAATCAATTCTCCACACAGCAGCTGGAGACATTCTTATAATCAGACATCACATCATACAACTCTATGATGAGAAGGGCTTAAAACACTTCAATCACTCTTAGGATAAAGTCCAAATTTAACATGACTTCAAAAGTCCTTGTCTTGCCCAGCCTTCCTCCCCACATTCATTTTTCTCTCTCCTCCTTTGCCAAGACCTCCAAAGTCTCTTATTTTATCTTGCCTCTGAGGCCCTGTGTATGTTGCCGACTCTGTAGAGCCCTCTGCCTATCCTAGTTGGAAACCTAGTCCTTTGTACTTGGCCTATTCCTACTCATACTGAGATTAAGTGGCTCGCTCCATGAAAAGCCTCCTCAGAGTTCCCTGGATTGTGAAGTGACCCAATATTGGGCTCCCAGAGCCCCCTATACTGTAGTTGTGTAACAACCACCACGATCAAGATATAGGACATTTCTATCAGACCAAAAAGTTCCACTGTGTGTTTTTTCCCCAATAAATTCTCTCCCCACACCTCTAGCTTCAGATTAGCCCCTGATCTGCTCACTATAGCTTTGCCTTTTCCAGAATATCACATAAATGTAAACATATGTACATACATAGGAAGTCCATAAACACCCCAGCAATTATAAATAGCAACCAAACCAGAAGTTCTGTCTTATAAACTTAGCCCATGATGGCAGGAGGTGAGGGAAAGGAAAACTACAGGTCAGTGCCAACATGGGAACTCAGTAGCAGTGATCCGTAGAGCAAAATTGGTGTGGAGATTTAGGTAAAAATTTAGGATCCTGAATCTGGGCAGAGGAAGATCATGCATTCAATTTTGAAAGTTTTTGATAAGGATGGTAGAGATGTTCCACAGCCGTTGGAAGTGTAAACCTAGAGCTTGGAAAATAGCTCGAAGTAGAAGAGCTTGCCCAGTGAGTGGAGGAAGAAAGCAAGCTAACGCCTTAGCCTTGGGTTATAGCCAAATTAGAGAATGTAAAAAAGACAAGTCAGTTAGAAAAAGAAAAGGAACAAAGTAAACAGAAAAAGATCACTGACAATGCAGTGTCATAAAAGACATGAGGGCAGAGAATTTCAAGAAGAGGGGCATTATCAATGATCTAAAAAGCTAAAGTAACATGAAGGAGAATAAGAACTGAAAAACCCTCTCCGGAATTCACTGATTTATTAAGATTGACCCACAATGAAAAGTATAGTAAAATAAGGGCTTTCATCTACAATTTTGAAACATTTAACAAAGTTTTCAAAAGGTCACACAGGCCCGGCATCAACAGAATGAAGAAGACGGGAAAGAAAGTGGCCAGGAAGTTAGCCAGCCAGTGAAGAGGCCATAAGAAGAAAGGCTTTATCAGGAAAATATAATCACCATTTTTCTGAAATTCCTGCTATTGCTTATAAAAACCACAATACTCCTTGAAGTTTGAAAGTACTTTGAATACACTTCACTTTGCGGATTTGGAAATGGTACCCTAGAGAGGATTCAGTTTTGAAGGGAAAGAAGAAAAAAAAAAAAAAAAGGACTGCATAAGAAGCAAAGTGTAATCTTTCTTTGATGGCACTCACTGGGTGTTCTCTGAATTTACAATCAGGGGCTTCTAATTGATAAAGCTTTGATAGCACAAAAGGTCACCATGGATTACTCATCCTGCTTTGCAACATACTGTGCTCTTCACAAACATTAGCAATTAACTGCAAAAAATAATGCTAGGAGTCACCCCTTTCAAACACAAGACCACATCCGGAAGCCCCTTGCTTGCCGTAAACACCAGTAGGAACTGGCCTTTATGGTAAACACTTCCTATCCCACAGTTAAATTCACCTCTGAAGCTTGTCTGATATTTTTTTCTACTTAACACACATTTATATGAGATCTAAATCTATTCTCCCCTCGACAAGAAACCATATTTTTAAATAAAATTTCTGTATCATAAGTGATATATGTGTGAACCTTCCATTTCTTTAAATCTCTTTAATTAAATTATTCCTTCTTTTATCCAAGAACCCTTTATTGTCCTAATGATTTATTACTTTAATTCAGTCCAACTTGCAAGAAGGAATTGGGTACCATTCTGTTGTAATGTGACTCATTCCCATTCCAATTTTGTTCGCAATAAGTGTGCTACAGTTCTTCCACTGGCAGTCAAGGAAACTTCATACAAAAGCACCATTTATTTGCAGTTATAACAGAGCCAAGTAATACATATGCTATTTGACAGTTTGGAATATCTGTTTTCCTGCATTCATCTGGAGCTGTTATTGGAACCATTAAAATTATTTTTTTTACAGTTTTTAAAGGCCTAAGACATATTAATTTGCCCTGATGGATGGTATATGTGTTCATGTTAAAGAAAAACAAGTGTTACATAAAACATGACTAAACTGCCAACCACCTCCTCTTTACTTTTCTTTTGACTCTGTGTATTTAATTTTTTCTCCATTGAAAACGGCAACCCGTAAAAAATAAAACCCCCATTTTGACTTACTTTTTACTTAGTGATATTCATTCCCCTTATCACAATGAGCGGTGCCATTTTTAATCCAAAATAAGACTGAAACTTTTACTTTCACACAAAAGTAAACACAGATGGTCTGATAATAGCAGAGAATTTTGTACAAACTGCCTCATTTAAAGCGGGCCCTTTTAATGCCACATTTCATTAAATGTGGCCTGTCTTAAGTCAGACAGGCTCTCCTACAAGGAGCCAATCTATCTTCATTTAAACTCAGAGCGTGTGGCTTGTCTGTCACTATAAAAGACTCTGCCTTCTCTGCACAGAGGCAGATCTTAAAGCCTTGGAGCAGGGTGGGCCTCTTTAACCCAGCCAGACCAAACCAATATACAAACAGATTGTATTCACAAGTTCCTTTGTCAGTCTATTACAAGATTTTAAAAGCATTTTACCCAGTGGTTATGTTCTTAGGAAAGGCCATAAAAGCCTGTTTAACACACTGTATAGTTGTCCTAATAGTTTAATAAGACCAAAATACACCTGTGCTAAATAATATTATAGAACTATACACAATGTTTCTATGAGAAAACTCATTGAGAGTTGCAAATTTTTATGCCTGGGACACAGCTTCCCAGTAACCTGCTTCACTTTCTCTTATAGACCTTACTCCCTGTTGGGCAACAGAAGTTGGACTTCCTTGCCCTAAACACTAGCTACCAGTGTTGGTCACTATCATTTGGAGCCAGTGTTCCAGAATAGTAGAAAAATCACATATGAAAGGTGAAGACAAAGACTGGGGTCAAGAGGTGAAGGAGTGGAATCGAGCCTACCAGGTTAAGGATGGACAAAAGCCTCCTGCCTGCTGACAGCGCTCAGTTGAGGCCACACTCCTTGGTCTAGCCTGTTCACCATCATTCTTTTCTTCCACCCTGAGGATTATTCTGTCAAACTAACCTTTATTGCTACTACCTATTGTTTCCACCAAGGTTTCTCTCTCCCTCCTAGTCTACTGTACTACAGAACAGTCATCTCGGCTTTTCTCATTTGTTTCTATGTATCCTTTTGAAGTTACCTAAAGATTGTTATAGCCTCCAATAAAGGAAATCAGGGGAATAAAAGAGCTCTCCTAAATTCATTTTCCACAAACCTTTTTTTTTTTAAATTTAGACTAAGTTAAGAAAGACAAAAGTACCTGTATATTAACAGTAAGTTTTGGAGGACAAAACAAGGTATGAATTTGTTGTATAATGTTCAAGAGCAAGTTAGGTCACATTAGATGAATATGTTCTACTTAGAAAAATATCTGGTTCAACTCCCACCAGCCAGAGGTATCAAGATATTCCAACTCACGTTTGGGAGTCTGCCTTCTCCTCCTTAATCCCCCAGAATGGGAGGAAACATGGTGCCCTGGAAAAAGAGTAAATCTCTCCTTCTCACCCTCAGGCCATTGTGGTCATACATGAGATGTTCACTGCTTAAGCTACCCGTCCATTCAGGTGGGCACACCACTCTTCTGTGCCAGGAATCTTTTAAATCAGCTTCCAAGACAGTAGTATATGCTCCTTGTCCACAGCGAGCATTGTCAACATACCCTACCTCAACTCCCTATCAGAAGACCTTGCCTCAAGGAGAAGGGGTACAGGTTCCAACCACTTATAAAGCTGTCACCTAGATTAACACACCACCCTAATCTCTGAAAGCTAATTCCACTTCTGCCAGTTCTGTATCCTCTGCCCTCTGCGACAAGCCCCTTCCCATCACCTTCATGCTCCCACAGCTACTCTCCCCCTACGTTTGTATTCCCAAAATTAAAACATGGGTGGTAGAATCCTTGATGATCAACCTAAATATCTGGTCGAATTCCTCATCTCACACCCTTGGATGTGTGATCTCCCTGGTCTGACTTCAGCAAAAATCCTGTTAGGTCAGTTTAGTCAAAATCTCCCCTACCCCTGATGGTTCCTCTTAGTAATTTTCCAGCCACTGACCTTTATCCTACTCCTGCTATAAATCCCCATCTATCCATGCTGTATTCAGAATTGAGCCCAATTCTGTACTGAGGTCTTTTTTCTCCTATTGCAATAGTTTCTAAATAAAATGTTTTTACCACTATTAAAAAAACAAAAACAAAAACAAAAAAACGGATGGTGGAGATTTATTCCAGGCACCAAGAAACTTCCATTTTGATCCATGTTCTTTCCTCAGGCCTTTCATATAAAGGCCGTTTATGACACCCTGAAGCTAGGAGGCCCAAAATCAGAACATAACAGTTTTTGAGGATGGTGAAAAAAACAAAACATTATGTAAATAAATTATCTTGCCAAGTATATTTCAGAAGAACTCTTAGACTAAGGTTTTTCTGTTATTGTTTTTGTTTTTGTTTATGATAGGTTTGCTGTGAAGACCAAGTCAGGGACATAAATAATATAGTGAGAAGGTGTAATAATTATGTAATTGAAGTCCCGAAGGGAGAGGAGTGAATAGGGCAGAAGGAAAGTGTGAAGAGACAATATTTGATTATTTTTCAAGACTGAGGAAACACCTCAAGATATAGAATCAAGAATCCCTATAAACTATAAATAGGATAAAGAAAAAGATTATACTTAGGCACAGTAATCAGAAATCATTAAATTGTTTAGATGTGATAATGGTTTTGTGACGATATAAAATATGTATATTTTAGCAATCCTTATCTTTTGGATGTATATACTCAGATTTATGGATAAAATCATATGATGTCAAAATAATCAAAGGATACAGAAGTAGGGATATAAATTAAACAGGAATAAATTGCAAATCTTGAGTTGAAAATTGTTGAAGTAGGGTGATGGGTAAGTCACTATAGAAAATGAAGTAAAGGAGAAAGCCACTTGGTTTTTTTGTTAATCGTGGTTTAAAAAAACACATAATTTACAATTTTAACCACTTTTAAGTATACAGTTCAGTAGTATTAAATATATTCACATCGTTGTACAACAGATCTCCCAAACATTATCATCTTGCAAACTGAAACTCTGTATCCAGTAAACAATAACTACCCATTTTCTCTTCCTCCCAGCCATGGAAACTATAATTCTGTTTTCCGTTTGTATAAATTTGACTACTTTAGATACCTCATATAAATGGACTCATACAGTATTTGTCTTTTTGTGACTGGCTTATTTCACTTGACATAATGTCCTTGAGGTTCATCCATGTTGTAGCATGTGACAGAATTTCCTTCTTTTTTAAGGCTAAATAATATTCCATTGTATGTATATGCCACATTTTGTTCGTCCATTCCTTTGTCAATGGACATCTGGTTTGTTTCTACCTCTTGGCTACTATGAATAATGCTGTTATGAGTATGGATGTGCAAATATCTCTTCAAGATCCTGCTTCCAATTCTTTTGGATATATATCGAGAAGCAGAATTTCTGGATCATACGGTAATTGATACAAAAGTGAAAATTCTTAAATTTTTCTGAAGAACCACCATACTGTTTTCCATAGCAGCTGTATCATTTTATATTCTAACCAACAGTACACAAGTGTTCCAATTTCTCCACATCCTCACCAACACTTGTTATTTTGTTTGTTTGTTTAATAGCGGCCATCCTAATGAGTGTGAGGTGATATCTCATTGTAGTTTTGATTTGCATTTTTCTAATGCTTAGTAAATCCACCTAATTTTCTAAGGTTGACCTGATGGGTTTATGAGAGTTGTTCAGCTGGTTCAATTCAGAAGTTGGAGGGGCAAGGTTGAGGTTAATGGTACAGTTTACCTCATCTGCTGCTGAGAGTCCGTTGATATGTATGAGTTTGTATAAGACAAAGTTAATGAATTTGGTTCAAACATTTGTTGTTCAGATTAATCAGAGTGGCTAATAGAGTGGCATATTCGAGGGGAAAATCACCAGAAGCCAAGATAATATAGAAACAAGGGGTGGATATTGTTGAGAAATAATTCCCCATGGGTCTCTCAAATTTATATACACCTTACAAGCAAAGGCACTAACTTCTTTTGCTCTGGACTATCTTTCCAAGGATGTTTTATAGAGATATTGTCTCTTTCTGGAGCTTCAAAAGACAGGCAAGCTTACTGGCCATGATAAGTTTCAAATCTACTAAGCTCAGGGTTGCTTTCCTGTAATAAAACTCACGTGGCCCTCTTCACGCTGCCCTGGGGAAAGTGGGATAAATGCTAATTCTTGGACTGCTGTTATTGCTGTATGTGATAAATGGTCCTTTGTCTCTGGCCCAGGAGTCTCATGTCTTCTGCCAGCATCCATAAAACTGGTAGTCTACCTTATCACCTTGCAAATAGGATAAAATCTCAGATCTTTCACCATTCTTGACAAAGATCTGCAAAATAAAAATAATATATATCAGAACCTAAGAGATGTAGTTAAAGGAGTGTAGTTAAAGGAGAAGAATACACAGTCTTAGAAATTTATATTAATGATCAAAAAGAAAAAAATAAATGAATTAAGCATTCAACTTAAGATTTTAGAAAAGGACAATAAAATAAACATAAAGAAAACAAAAGGAAGATAACAGGAAGAAAATATTAAATAGAAAATGAAAAAAATGGCAGAACATAGTTTTTAAATGTCAATTCTTTAAGAAAAATAAATACATTAGATAAAACATTTGTGATTTTAATGAAAAAAATTGGGGAAAGCAGAACTATATTTTTATAAGAATATAGTTCTAATATAAGAATTGTGGTTATATAAATAACCATAAAATTAGAAGCTATTGAAAGAACAATAGACTCCTTTGCTCAAATTCAGGAAAATACAATTCTTTATAAAAATATAGCATTATCAAAATTGAATTCAGTAAAGATAGAAAACCTAAATAAACCAATTATCAGTGAAGAAATGTTGTCAGAGATCTACCCCCATCAAAACTCATCAAGCCCAGGTAGTTTCATGGGTAAAACAATTAAGATAATTAAAATACTATTTAAGGTATTATGGTTGTGTGTGTGTGTGTAATGTGTATTTTAATTGCTTGTGAAGACATGTGAAATATGTGTGCATGAAAAATATAATGTCTGAGATTTACTTCAAAATAATATGAAAGGATAAATAGATAGTGAGAGAGTATATAGATGAAACACGCTTGGTCAGGAATTTATAACTACTGAAATTAGGTGATAGGCACATGGGGTTTCATTATACTATTTTACCTATTCTCATATATGTTTAAATTTTTCATAATAAAAATGTTTCCAAATGCTATTTAAACTATCTCAGGCAATAGAAAAATAAGGAAATTACCTGTATTTTTTTCTTTTAATGAAGCCAGCAAAACATCAATACCAAAACCCAATATATATCGCACAAAACTACAGATTAGTATAATTATAAATATCTATTCACGAATCATAATTAAATTATTACCAAATGGAATTAAACAACACAAAAATACAGTCTGACTAGCTAATTTTATATTCTTTATTAGCAAATGTATTAATATAATCCATCATATTAATAAGATAAAAAAATAATAATCTCCATAGATAAAAAGTGGCATTTGATAAAATTCACATCTATTCTTCAGTTTAATTAAAGAATTCTTAATATAATAGGGATAGATACTTGCTTCACACAATTTTATAAAATCATGCATCATGCTTAATTGAGAAACACCAGGTATATTTCTATTAAAGAAAAAGAATGCCAATTATCAGCATGATTATTTAACATTGTTGTGGAACTATCATCTGACACAATAATTAGAGAAAGGAATTGATAAAAAAAAATTTTAGGTAAAATGAAAAATAAATAAGTAGCCTTCCAGTATACAAACAACAACCAGTTACAAAATATAATGGAATATAAGATCTCATTTACAAAAGAATAAGATTAAGTGCCTATTAATAAATTTAGTTAGAAATATGTCAGAGCTATATAAAGAAAAACCTTGAGACGCTACTTACTGCAGGTCACACACACACCCAAAAAAAGACTTGAAAAATGGAAACAATGTGATACTGGAGATATAGTACAGAAACAAACATTTCTCAGTGAAAAAAAAAAGGGTCATTCAATAAATGGTGTTGAGATAGATCAAATTTTAATTTTTTAATCATAAAACTACTAGAAGAAAACATGAATAAATTATTTTATAATATTAGAATGGGTAATTCTAAAGTGTGAAAAAATAAATCGGATTACATACAAATTAAAATAGTCTACATGGCAAAAATAATATGATTAAAAAAGTTAAAAGTTAAAGAAAAAATTACAGCATTATTGCAGTCTAAAGGCCAACTTCCTTAATACATAAAGAACTCCTCCAAGAAGACAAACAGTTTGATTGGAGAAAAAGTAAGCAACAGGCATATAAAGGCAATTTAAAGAAAAAGAAGTATGTGAGAATTTAAATATATGAAAAGATGTCCAACCTCACTCATAATAAAGTAAATACGAATTAAAGTTAAGAGATACCAATTTTACCTATCAGACTGACAATGATCAAAAAAGTCAAAAGCCTGCTGGTTGGTGAAGGAGAAACAGGCATCCTCACACATTATTGGTAGAAATGTAATTGGTTCAATATCAATGGAAGGCAATTTGGCAATATCTACCAAAATTTTAAGTGCACATACCTTTTGATCAACAATTCTATTTCTAAAAATATGTCCTACAGATATTTTATACAGATGAAAAATGACAAAGATATTCTTATATGAGTGTTAATAGCTATAGATTAATGTCCATCAATTAAGACTAGTTAAATAAAGTTTGACACGCCCATACAAAAGACTATTATGCAGCCATTAAAAAGAGATGAAGCAACACAATTACTAACAAGAATGATCCCTAAACTATAAAAAAGCAAAACAATAGTATATACTTTATGCTATAATGTAGGTTTAAATAATATAGGAATATATATACACGCATAGGTCTTGTATAAACACTATCTCTGAAATGTCCACAATAAACTAAAAGGAAGAATTGTCTCTGTGAAGAAGAATTAGGTGGGCACAGGGAGGGGGGAGACTTACTCTGCATTCTAAATCCATTTGTACCTTCAGTACTATAATCCATGAGCTCATATTACTTATTCAAACAATATGAAATATAGCATAAGAAAAATTTGATATTATCAATGTTGGTTTCAGTTTGAACCAGATGGCCTCAAAGGATCAATACTCTAAGGAAAAGGCTGCCCCTTATTTAAGAAGACAACTGTTTGCTTTTGTCATCTGTAGCTGGTTACCAGGCATCACACCTTGCTCAAATTCTGCATTGTTAGCAGAACATATGGTCTAAAGCTGAGCTTTCTGATATGGTAGCCACTAGCCACATGCAGCTATTTAAATTTAAATTTTAATTAAAATATTTTTCAATTACAGTTGACATTCAATATTACTTTATATTAGTTTCAGGCGTACAGCATAGTGTATAGCAAATATCTGACATTTATATAATTTATGAAGTGATCCCCTGAGGAGTCTAGTACCCACCTGGCACTATACATAGTTACTACAATATTATTGACTCAATTCCCTATGCTGTACTTCACATAACTATTTCATAACTACCAATTTGCATTTCTTAATCCCTTCCCTCTTTTCACCCATTCCCCCGAGCACTGTCCCATCCAGGAATCATAAGTTCTCTGTATCTATGAGTCTGTTTCTAAAAATTTTAATTTAGTTCCTCAGTCTCACTAGCCACATTTCAAGTTCTCAATAGCATATGAGGCTAGTGCCAATGAATAAAACAGAGAAATTTCCATCATCATAGAAAGTTCTATTGGGTAGACTGGTCCAAAGAATAGCATGGCCACTAAGTTGCTAGTCTAATTTTGTCAACTCTTATGATTACTTATTTATTTATTATTAATAAACTCCTTATGAATTGAGATTAATATTTTATATCCAGAAGTAAAAAGAAGTATATACTAAACACTAAATGTATATAGAATAGATATAATTCTTAATTCAAAGTCCTTATCCTTGAACATCAAAAATATAATCAACATAGGCATCCAACTAAGTATAACAAATGTATACAATATAGTAAATCACGCAGTGCTTATTCCATATATACATGAAACAATCTGAGGGAAAGATTGAAAGTTAAAAAACACAAAAAGCGTTACACTGGACCTGGAGGTTGGAAAAAGCATAAGAAATCAGGTTTAGGAACACAAAAACAAATTCTTAAAAAGTGTAAGGAAAGCAGATGATGAGAATCAGCTGGTGGAGGGCTTTAAAAGTCAGAGGCTTGCATTTCATCAGAGGGCAACAGGGAAACTTCTGAAGAACTCCTGTTCAGCCTCTCACCTCAGCACGACCACAGTTGACCACTGCCTATTCTCCTCTCCTAGGTTCCATGACTTTATGTATCCCTAGTTGTTTTCTACCCAATCTCCAAATATTCGACAGCTATGAGAAAGGAAATTCTGTTGCTTATGACAAGATGAAACTTGAAGACATTTATGGATGAAACTTGAGGACATTATGCTAAGTGAAATAAGCCAGACAGAGAAAGACAAATTACTGTATAATATCACTCTTATGGGGAATCTAAAATAAAGCAAACTCATAGAAACAGAGTAAAAGGATAGTTGCAAGGGGCTGAGGACAGGGGAAATGTGGAGATGTCAATCAAAGGGTACAAACTTCCGGCTACGAGATGAGTAAATTCTGGGAATCTAATGTACACAATGGTAACTATAGTTAATAAAACTGTATTATATATTTAAAAGTTGATAAGATAGATTTTAAATGTTCCCATCACAAAAGAAAATTATATATATGTGAGGTGATGGAAAGTTAACTAACCCTACTGATAATCATTTCACATTATATAAATATTACCAAACGATCATGTTGTACACCTTAAAATCATACAATGTTATATGTCAGTTGTATCCAATAAAGCTGGAAACAATTTAAAAAGAAATTCTTCTCCAAACTCCACTCAAATATCCAAATGGCTTATCTGACATGCCAACTTGGATGTCCCATCAGCATCTTGTCCAGTAAAGGGCTTTTAATAAACACCAGCAAGCCTCACTTGGGGCACAATAGAACTAACTCACATGCAGAAGGTCCTAAGGTTGCTTGGTTCCCTTGTCCTCTACCTGTCCTGTGGAGATGCATGCTTGGGCCAGTGTGACTGGACATACAATGTGTATATCCACCAATTCAGTGACCTCGTGCCATTCCCACTATTGCTCTCAGTTTTTGTTGACCTTGTGGATACAAACTATATATTTGGGGCATCTTGTTCTCAAGGAAAGTGCCTACCAGTGCCAACAACCCTCCTAATATGTGGAGAACTTTTGGGATGGGGTAATGAACTGCAGCCTCTCCCACCTGGGGAACAAGAAGCCATCAGTGCCAACTCATTGCCAGCCAATCACTGGCAGTCATCTTTCTTATCTCTTCACACATCTCAACTTTAACATGTCCAAAGCTTAATTCTGTAGTCCTGTATCTTAAATCCTTTCTTCTCCCCAATTTGTTGCAACTCAAAAGGTACTGCAACATACCCATTGCTCAAGCTAGAAACCAAAAAGTTATCCTAGAATCCTCCCTCTCTATAATTCCTCACACCAAATTCATCACCAAATTCTATACAACTGCACTGTCCAATATATATAGCTATCATTAGCCACATGTGGCCACTGAGCATTTGAAATGAGGCTAGTCCAAACTGACATGTGTGTTAAATATAAAATATACATCAGATTTTGAAGACTTAGTACAAAAAGAAAATGTCAAATACCCCACTAATAATTTTTATATTCATGCTGTGTTAAAGTGATGTGCTTAGATGTATTGGGTTAAATAAAATATATTATTAAAAATCAATTTTGCCTATTTCCTTTTACTTTTTAAGTTATGAGAAAATTTTAAATATATATTTGGCTTGTATTTGTGGCTCACATTATATTTCTATTGGACAGTGAAGCTATTCAGTGTATCCATCAATGTCTCCCAAATCTATTGTCACCTTAACTCAAGTCACCATCATTTCTTGCTTAGACTATTCTAATTGTCTTATTGATAGTCATTCTTCAATTGTCCCATTCTGATTCTCACAAATCACATGAATCATTTTCAAATGTATTATATTTCTTACTTGCTTATATCTCTCAACGGTTTCTCACTGTCCTCAAAATCCAAACATCCTATCATAGACTTCAAGGCCCTGCATACTTTGATTCCAGCCTCCATGTCCCTGTCCATCTCTATCACCTCATCTAAAGTCACTTCCCTCCACCAAGCACTATTCTCCAGCAGTACTTGTCATCCTTCATTTCCTAAGATGTACTAAACTTATACCCTCCTAGGCCTTCACACCAATCGTTCCCTGTATCTGGAATGTTCAGCATAGCCTTTTGGCTAAGAAGGAGACATTCTTCTCACCCTTCACATCTCAGATTACATATTAGTTCCCTAAGAGGTTCTCCCTGATTAGGGTTTAATCTAAGGGTTTCTGTCCTTTATTTTTCTTCAAACACTTTTCTCAATTCATAGTTACATATTTATTTGTATATTTAACTATTTGTCTCTCTTCCTCTGCCAGACTGTAAACTCCATAATAGAAGAAGCCAGATTTGCTCAGCCTACCAGTATAGATTCAGTGTTAAGAAAATTATATTAGAGGCAGCATATAAAATATTTAAGAGTAAAAATTAGAGGTGAATAAGTTAGAGATAAAAGCAAATGAATCTAAAGAATTGCCTAGAGAAGAGTATGTCAGAATTAAAATTGATACTAGAAGAAAGCTTCAATTCTAGATCATCTTTGGACAGATTCAAGTATGTGATCTAGGAGAATTCTACTATCTCTTATTTCTAAATAGGCCAACACTGGCTAAGAGAGCCAATCATTCTTTTTATCATAATATTAACTTAATGTATGATTTGGAGATGAGTCTCAAGTTATACCTCAAGTCTTCCTCTTGCTTTTCTTTGCGGTCCTTGATAATCTTTCCAGGAACTTCTGTCATGCTAAGTAGAAATAAGATGGGATTCCCTGGTAACCTGATGAACTCTCCTGGGAGGCCAGTTCTCTTCCCCATAGTTCTTAAATGGCATATTCCCTTAACCACAGTGGATCAGAATTGTCAAGTCTCAAATTTATCTAAAAACAGATCATAAGTGGTGTGTGATATGGAAGAATGTTCATATTTATAAAAAATAGTTTTAAAATAATTATACAATAATCTAGTGTCAAACATAATAGTTCATAGTCTGTATTCAACAAATACATGTTGAATAAATTATTTAATTAATTTTAGCTAGAACAGAGATATTTTCCACATATAATATATATGCATAAGAAAAAAAGACTGGGAAATTCTATAACAAAATGTTACCAGTTGCTATTTCTGAGGTATTGGGATTAAAAATACTTTTTGTGCATGTGCTTTTCTATATTTTCCAACATTGTATTATTATATATTTTGCAATCAGGAAAAAATGTTATTTTTATAGAAAAACCAATAAACTATCAAAGCTACTATTGAGCTTTTCTAGGCTCCCGACAGCCTCAATTTTGGCAGTGACTCAGACTGTTGTGATTATATAAATATTTGATTGGGAAATAAAGGAGAAGGAGGTGAATTTAGGTTCTCTCAAGGGCCTAGTTGGTCAAGCCATTACACAGGTGATTACTTTGTTCACTGACTCCAGGGAAGAAAGTCAAGGAGCACAAAGCAAAACCTAAGCGGGCAGTAGCTGGGGGAAAGAGGAGAGTGCGGGTGTAATGGGAAGGTACCTTCTCTGTCTTACGATAATTCTGCTCCACAGTTTGTTATCAAGTCTTCAGATGTCAGGTAAAGTATGAACCAGAATTCAAATTGATGAAGGCACAATGCAGACAATAAATATATGATATCACTTAACCACAGAGGTTTTAACCTCTTTTGTAACTACCACAACATCTAGGGCATGCTTTGTATAAACGGTGTTTTATACTAAAGGTATTTTACTTTTATTTCTAAGTTTATCATTCTCCCTTATATATTGATTCTCAAATCTAGAATTGTTCACCCAAAGATAGTAAAGTGAGCAAGGTCATCAAAGCAGTTATATTAGATGCCATGGGAGACCCGAGAGTATATGTATTTGTCTGCAATGTCTTCTAAACAACAGAGAAACCAAGTACAGTTTATAATGTGTTTATCTGATAAATAGCATTTATTCTCACAACAAAATCTGATTACCTCACTTCAGATGTCACCATTAAAAATTTTATTAAAAAAAAAAAAAACTCCTTAAGCCCACAAAAGAATGAAAAAGTTAACAAAGGAATAATTGGATCAATTACAGAGATTTGGAGACCATAATACTTTACACTGCATTTTGTATATAGACACATAACAAACATCACACAAGTTTAAAGATAAAAATTAAATAAGAGAAAAGGATCTGGCAGTAGTAACTAAGTAAGTGTGAAGACATCACTGCATAATATTTTTAAACATTGAGATTAAAAGCACCCTAATTATATCATTTCAGAACTGAGACAATTAAACAGTAGAATTTGTTTAAGAGGAATGAACGACCATTCAAGGAAAACAGCTTTTGCATTCTCTTAAACAGACATTAAACTATCAGGAAAATATGTATATATACAACAGTATCAATTTATTTTCTTTCAGTTTGAGGCTGATAAAACCTACAGATAAAAAGTTCCCCTGACAATTCTCTTTTGGTATTCAAAAGATTCTTTATTTAGTTTGAATTACCAGCCAGACTTACAGACTTAGGAAAAAGTATAGCTGACTAGAAAACTGTATAGCCAAACCTGTATACAGTTCCCCAGCAGTTCATTAAGTTCTGTGCACAGGTAAACAGTGAGATTACTTGTGGGACCCAAATTTAGGACCTAATTTTAATTCTTTTATCAGTTATTGATTTTAATTATTTTAAAAGTAATTTTGTTTTAAAATATAATTTTAATTATCAGTTATTAATCACACAAAGGGAAATTTTATTCTGGGAATAGTTTATCAGATTTAGCTAAATCAACAAGCTTCAGCCATGTGTATCACGATTATATAAAATGCAGACAAATAGCTTCAGTCAGAACTAGGCATTCTGAAGCTGAGCAAGTCTGAGAGATACATACAAATATGCACAGTGGGAAAGTGTGGACCTAAGTACACTAATTTTGCCATAGACACTCTAGTTAATATTCAAGGTGTAACATGAAAACAGTACTCCCTAACTGCAGGAAAACAGAATGGAAGGAAGCCTCTAACTTGGGGCCATGCACCCTACTTTCTTGAAAAAAGGAGTCTGTGTGTGGCTGCCAAGATTGTAAATCCAGTCAGTTTACTAATCAAAGAAGCACGCCAGTGGGACTCCAGCAGAGGCCTTGTTCTCTCATGGAAAAAAGGCTGAAGTCTAACTTTATCTGCACTTGTGGAATAGCAGGAACAAAGCAGGGGGCAGCTGTTCTCTTGGTAAACTCCAGCCCAAGGGTCCCAGTCAAGTGGGTCCCAGGTAAGAAACCCTCTAGAACAAAAAGATGCTGGTATTAGAGCCAGGGTCTAACACATACCATGGCCCAACCTGAGTTCTAGTCATTAAGCCAAGGCAGGGGCTGAGGGTATAGGGTTCATGACTGCTCCACTTAGAGTTTACCACCAATATTTTTTCCAGGTGACTTCTCAGGTCTCCCAACACCTCTACTGAAAAGATATACTGTTTAATTCTTGATATCAATATAGAAATATAAAGCCAAATACATTTGTTGAAGAGAATTGAAGAGGACCTATACACACACACCCCCCATGTGAAAATTTAGTACCAGATAAAGAAGGCATTTCAACTCAGTGTTGAATGGACTGTTCAACTTTACTGAGGTATAACTGAAGCATACTAAACTGCACTTATTTAAAATATACAATTTGATATGTTTTGACATGTTCATATTCACAAAACCATCACCGTAATGAAGATAATGTATACATCACCCCCACTTTCCTTGTGCCCCTTGTAATCTCTCCTCCTTGGCCACCCCGACCCCACTCCACTACCATCCCAGACAATGAATGATCTGCTTTCTGTAACTATAGATTAGTGAGCATTTTCTAGAATTTTATTTAATGGAATCACATAGATTGCATTCCTTTTTGATCTGGCTTCTTTCATTCAGCATAATTATTTTGAGATTCACACAGGTTGTTTTATGCATTAATCATTCATTCTTTTGTATTGCTGAATAATATTCCGCTGCATGAATATATCATAATTTATTTCTCTATTCACTTGTTGATGAACATTGGGGTTGCTTTCAGATTTTGGTTTTCACAAGCTGTTATGAAGTTGCATGTATAAATCTTTGTATGGACATAATGCATGGCACTGTTAATACCAATGTATAATTCAAAGCAAAAAGCATTGATTATGACCAAAGAGAGCTTTATACTGATATGTACCAAAAACATAAGCCTTCAGAGCAACTTTCCATTGTTTTCAAGGATCTGTCCTGAACAAGACACCAGGCCCAGATGATTTTACAGGCAAGTTCTGCCTAGCTTTAAGAAATTGATAGTTCTCACCCTTTTCAAATGGTTTCAAAGCTTGTGGGAAAACAATAAGCTTCCAAATTAATTTGTACGGCTAGCACAACCCTGATTCAAAACCTAAGTGGCAATTTCCCTGCACTTAGAAACAAGGGACCTACCAACCAAAACTTCAATCACAACAAGGTGGAAGGGAAAGCTATAGATCAATCCCCCCTGTGAATAATAATAAAAAATATTAAGTAAAATATCAGTAAATTAAATTTGGTATAGGTTTTATTTCAGCAAAACAAAGAGTGATATGAAGAAATCAACTGATATTCATTAATGGATTGAAAAGAGATGATTTTAAAAAGGATTTTTCAAAAATTATCATTCATCCCTGATTTAAATAAACTTCTTTGTGAACTAAGAAGTAAAAGATATTTCCTCAACTTCATGATAAATAGGTTGGCTGGGACTTTGTTTCTTTGTATTGTTCAAAGGCTTTTACAACAATTGTGTATCCTCTGAGAATTCATTTCCATTGTAAAATAAAGAGAAAGACAATCATGGTGGGCATAAATTGAGGGTACCTTGCAAGGTGGTGAAGGTGGCACTGGGATATTAAAAATGGAAATGGAAAAACTATCATACCATCATATTAAAACTTTCCATAATCAACACAAAGTTCGTGTACATAAGCTCATTAATCTTCACACAATATTGCTATTAAGGGAAAACAAATTCCAAACATCTGATTAGTGGTGAAACTGAGCCAGAAAATGGAATTCCATCAGTATGCCTTCTCTCTCTACACAAAATTCCACTCAAAAATTAGTCAAAAGTCTAAACAAAATTTTTTTTCCTTTTAATTAACAACCTCTGTGAAATGAGGAGAAAAGTGTGAAAGCAAAAGGGTAGACATCAATGATCTTGAAAAGACCCAAAGAAAGTGAAGAGGCAAGTGTCATTGGAGGAATACCAGAAATATGAAAATGAGCAAGATACTGTGCCCAGGTTACAACATTCACCCTAAGTGCCTTCTTCTCAGCTCTGATCCTACTGTAGCTCTGTCCTGTACCAAGTTCCTCAGTCAATAGTGAATAAACTAAGGAATGAACAAGTGACCTCAGTCCAGAGACCTCTTAGCTAGTTGAGAATACCTGTCTCCCAAGTTACCTGGTGGCCAATCTCACAGAAGACCTAGTCCCTCTGGAGACGATCCATTATGAGTCACAGCTCATTCCTTCCCTCTCCAATGTTGGACAGTTGGGCTTCTGCCATGATTTCTTCCTCCAAATCTAACAATAATACAATCCTGCTATACTACCTTGCCTGTGCCAAGCTCTCCCTGGACTATGTAACAACTGCCTGTTATTAAAGTTGTGGCTAGGGTTCTGCCATCAACAGATTCTCTTTTCCATCTCCACTGGATCATACTTCTGGGCGTGAAGTGTGGGGTATTACAGTCCACAGAGAAGGAGCCAATAGCCAAGTTTTTCACACACACACACACACACACACACACACACACACACACACACACAAACTATATTATTGGCTCTTTAGTACAAATCATGTACCTATTCAAGCCTTAGAAATTACATGATTTAAGGAGAGAAATGACTAATTTAATAACCCAATAAACACTTTTATATATACTACTCATTTTTCATTCCTTCCTGCTAAGTTCATGATGAGGAAATTCATTTTTTTCTCTTTAACCTTTGATGTTGTCCTATATTCTCAGTTATTTGAAAATCTTCAAGTTTATTCCAGTAGCGTAGAATGTACAGATGGTTTCCATTAAAAAATGTAGTATTCCAGATACATCTAACATTTGAAAACAGAAAAAATGCAGTATTCCTAACATTCGTATTTTCCAGAGCAAAATTTTAACTTATAAAGTGCATCAGTGGTAGAAAAAGTAGTAGTACATATAACACTGTGGAATATTGAACTAATCTAGGTGGTATTTTCAAAAAAAATTACTAATGTACTAAAATTTACTCTATCTAATGGTGAGAGATTGACTACAGAAATCATGGTTTATCTATATGACAGAATTTTGTACAATCATTAAAAACTATGTTACAGGTGAATACTTGAATCTGTAATTAATTACTAAAGAATATTTAATATGTTCACAACCTATTAACATTTTTAAAAAAGCAACATAAAATAGTTTGAACTCTAAATATATATATATATGCCACATATTTACTCATGTTATATCCATATGTGGATATATTCTGCAAAGAAAAATAAGAAGAGTGCATCAAAATATTATCTATCTCTGGGAGATAATATAGTTTTTTTTTTAATGATTTCCATTTTTCCCCATTATAAACATGAATTTTTAATCATGAAAAAACTTAAAATTTTTATAATTTAAAATTTAGGAATTGATTCTTCCTTAATCAGACTCGAATCTTAAAATGACATGTTAATATTTCCTGACAGGCATTATCCACTTGTTTCTACAAAGCTGTCCCTTCCCAAACCAGTTGATGTCAAATAAATTTTTATCTCCTCTGCCCACCTCCCTCAAGTTCCTTATAAACTTGTTAGATCCCAAAGCAATTCCTCATAAAATACTCCTATACAATTCATAAGGCTGAAGGAATTAATACTTCATGTTTTAAGTCATAACAATAAAATATACTCCCAATAATACTACTGCATCCATACGATGGAATATTATTTGGCAATAAAAAGGAATGGAATACTGACAGGTGCTACATGGATAAACCTTGAAAACATTATGCCAAGTGAAAGAAGCCAGTCATAAAAGACCCCATATTGTATGATTCCATTTATATTAAATGTCCCGAATTGGCAAATTTATAGACATAGAAAGTGGATCACTGGTTGCTTGGGGCTAGGAAAGTAGGAAGGGGATGAGGAGGATTGACTGCTAATGGATACAAGGTTTCTTTTAGGGGGCACAAACATTTTCTAAAATTAGATTGTGGAGATGATTACACAGTCCTATAAATATAAAAAATATATATTAAACTGCATACTTTAAATTGGTGAACTGTGTATGTGAATTATATGTTAATAAAGCTGTTTAAGCTGTTCTAAAAACAGTACTATAATTATTACAGCTATCACTGAACAGTGACTATGTGCAAGAAACTTTATAGACCTTATATCATCTGATTCTTACCAATTCCACAAGGTCAATTTTTAATCTTAGAGATGAGAAAACAAGTTCAGTGAACTTAAAACATTTATAAACATTTACAGAACTAGTCAGGAATAGTACCCAAAAATATCACTCTAAAGAAACGTCTCTCTAAAGCCCAAGTTTTCTAAATTATGCTATGCTTGCTATCAAATAGCGTTTTGGATGTAACTATGAGTATCACTGACATACAAATGGCCTTGAAAAAGCAGGCATTTTGTTTCTATCAGTGGTGGGAACTGGTTTTTTTGAGGCAACAGATAGGAAATAAGGCTTAAAAGGTTGAACATCATTGTTAATTCAAAATCCACAAATGCCTCTGGAAAACAAAAGTACTTAAGGTCATGTAATTTGTCTCTTCTTTTTCAGCTTGTCAGAGCTAGATTGTGAATGTCTTCAAGAAAGACATTATTTGATTTGTCTTTTTTTAAGTCAATGCCTCTAGAAATTTCTTGTTCTTTCTATTAGATGAAATGCCAACAAAATAAAAATATACAGAAACTATCATCATTTCTTTAAACTGCATTCATTAAACAAAAATATTTTTAGATTTTATTACTCATATTTAGTTTTTTATCCATACATTGAGAGGACTTTACAAACACTAACTTATAAGCCATTCCAGAAAAACAGTTGGATAAAAAAAGTAATTATACGAGGAAGAAATACAGACATGATACTGAAAGAACTATATTTTGTGACTTCACCTACAATGCAACTAATAGTCTATTTAGTTGTTATTCTATTTGCTGCTGTAACAAATTATCACACACTCAGAGGTTTAAAACAACACAAATTTATTATTTTAGGGTTCTGTAGGTCAGAAGTTTGACATGGGTCTCACTGGGCTTAATTCAAGGCCCTGGCAGGGCTGTATTTCCTTCTGAAGGAGCTAGAGAATGTTTCCTTGTCTTTTCGATTTTGTAGAGGCCACCTGCATTCCTTGGCTCATGGCCCCTTTCTCCTTCAAAGACAGTAAGAGTGAGTCAAGTCCTTCTAACATCAAATCATTTCTGACCTTTTACCTCCTTCTTCCACTTTTAAGGGCACTTATGATTACACTGGGCCTACCCAGATAATCCGAGTAATCTCTCCATCTCAAGGTCTTTAATCGCATCTAAGTCTTTTTGCAATGTAACATAACATAATACATTCACAGGTTCTAGGAATTATGACATTGACAACTTTGGGTGGCCATTATTCTGCCTACCACAGTTGCCCGTGTCTTCAAAGAAATCAGGATATTCCTATATTAAACTGAGCCTAAGGGGTGGAGGTGGGGATATTAATGGTTTAAATAAAGAATGTAGGATGAAAAATCACTCCTGTTTTGTCAGATTTTTACTAGTATTCTATTTTGAACATGAACCATAATTAAATATGTAGGAAAAGGAGAAATAGGTTGCCATTCAAAACCATAAAAGGAAATGGATCTAAATAAATCTGTCAATTTTTTAAACTGAATGGAAACCAAAAAATAAAGCAGCTTACTTTGTATTTTCTATCTTTCTACACATTGTTCTGCCTTGGTGCTTAGGAAGTACCATTTACATAGCCTTTATCATACAATAGGATATTGTATTAATGCAAACTAGAGAAAAGGTACCTGGCAACACTTTACTTGGAGCATACCGACGATGAGTTTTATAAACTTTTAAAATATACAAAGGATCATCATATATGTATTACGTGGTTAAGAAATCGAACTTTTTTTAAAAGGCCCAAATTCAAAATGAAGTGATCTCTCTACATTTTAGGATTTTTTTAACTCCCCAGAACAATGTTCTAACAAGTGTTTAACTTTTTCAATTTGGCTTTATATCTTTTTTGACTCCAAGATAGAAGAGCAATATTTGATGTACTCAAGTTATAACCAGCATTTACCAATTCTTTGATTCGACTTTTTAAAGTACTTATGCTTGAATCTAAAATCCGAGGATTTTCAATTATTTTTGAAATGCTAATTTTTTCTTCTATAAGGCAATCTATTTTATCATTAAACTTTTTCTCTCCCAAGAAGATCACATCTGGATAGCTCAAGACAAACTTCTGTACTTCTTTTTCAGTACACCCAAGAAGAAAGAGCTTCTCTTTGATATTTGCGTAGTTTCTTTTGGCATAGTCATTGGAAAGGTCTAGGATTTCAGCTCCTGGGCCACATATCAGAACAAGCAGCTCCTCATTGTTCAGGTTGAGAGTTGACTGTAAAAACTTAATGTTAGCTTTGACCCGTTTCGTGCTCTGAATTAAAATGAAAGGGTTTTTAAAAATTATCTTCCTAACAAAATCTATGGGATCACTGTGACCTAAAGATAAACAGACTTCTTGCAAAAATTCAACCATCTGTTTATTCAAATCAAGACTATTGGAAAAGGTACGCGGGGCATTGGTCAATAATCGACAAAGGCATTTACGGGTCAGTCCAACTGAGTAGAGGAACTTTATATTATTCTCTAGGTTTAGGTTGTTATTAGACCGAAAAAAGGATTCAGGAGAACGTTCCAAAATATTTACAATTTCAAGGTCTGATGTCATAATTCTTCTCCACAGATCCCACCGTTTTGATAGATTTTCAGGTGTGCGTGTTATGGCTCGTGGATATCTTGATATGATGCTAGCAATCACTTCTTTGCTGGCTCCTTTGGACAGAAGGAACATCTTCAGGTCCTGCTCATTAATACCCACCCTATTGAAAACACCAGGCTGTCGTTTCTTCGCCATGTCAACATCTACTCCCATAATAAGTAAGTTATTAAGTAGCTCATTCTCCAAAGGCTCTCTGTCTTCATCACCACACTTCACACCAAAAAGCCTAAATGAAACTGATTTGAAGAGGATTTCTGATGAAAATCGGATCATCCAACATCTTGAACCAAAGAGAAAGTTACTTCTCATATCCAAAAGGTTCCGTGGTGCCATCATGGTCAAGTAGCCCCAACCTTTTGGAATGCTGTGTAAAACAACATATGTATTATACAAATGCATGTATTAAATAGCTAAAAGACTGTATTATGATCCTATGAGCATCATAATCATTCCTATAAGAAGACGTCTATAGCTCCAAATCTCCCAATGCTGTGGTAACAACTCAGCCACTATACTACTCCCTAGATCACTGCTTCTGATTATCTGTGGGCCTGGGGCTCCATACATTCTTAACATAAAGTAGTATAGCATCATCGTTGCCCCAGAATTATCCTTACTTTTATCTTGCTCTTTTTATTTGGCCTTATCTACCTTGGCTACCCAAAACCAGCTGTCCCTCTCCATCTCTGCTTTATCTTCCTTGTTTCCTAACCTTTGGCTTACTCCTACTAACTCATGCTTTCATTTCTACCTTGTCTCCAAATTCCCAGATCTTTGGCCTTGCCCCTGCCCATAGATACCAGACTTCTTTGCCTCTGTTCTCACATCCTGGTTATCAAAGTCTAAATCTAGCCCTGAAAACCAAATCTTCAGAATACCTAATTTCCACCTTAAACATTTTTTTTTTTTTTTAGTTTTATGGCACTCTTTTTAAACCCAACTTATTATTAGAGTCTTAATTCTTAGCTTAACTAGACTCTGGTCAACGGCTCCTGATCCCAATCTCCACCTCATTCAGTTTACTTTATTGCCCCCCTTGGTCATAACCCAACAATCCAAACCAATTTTCAAAATGATCTAACTGGGATATTTAAGCCAAACAGTCCACATGTGGAATTGTGCTGCGAGATGGCACGTGAACATTAAAAAGTTGCTTTTCTCATTCCTCCAGCCCATCACCACGATACAAAAGACTAACCCAGGGATTTCTGCATCCGTTTCACATGTAAACTTTGTACAAGTGGCTAAAACCTCAATAACTCATTTTCTTGATCATTTAGAAATGAGTCGTGAAATGTATGAACTTACATATGATAATAATAATAGGTCCCTACTAAAACAAGCATTTCTCTTTATAAGAAATATTTAATGAGGAAAGCAATAGAAAAGTAGTCTTCTGTTATTCAACTTATCGGGTGGTTTGTTACTAAGCTACTCGAAGTCTGAATTAATCAATACATTTTTTAACCATATTTTCTCTTTTTCAGACTATGCAGCTGTGACAAACTCAGTTCTTGAATACTTATTACTTACAATAGGCTCTTATCACTTAAAGGAGGACTTCCCTTTTCTTCTCTCCAATTAAGCATAAAATAGAAAATGGAGCTAGATGGTTTCAACTCACCACTGATATCTCTGGGCTTGAGATACCGCTTTTAAGATTGATATCAAAAAAGACTCTCTGTCTATCCTCTTAATTACTCCAACTTAACAAGAACCTGGATTATGAATACAGGCTGGAAACATTCCTGCAGCTCAGGTAATCTACAGATCCTCAAAGAACTGGAAAAATATTCTCAAACTATAGAATCAAATAACATTCAAACAAAAATGCAGGCCACTTTCCAGGTAAACATCACACAACAACAAAAGCACATTTTAGATTTCCCTATGTTCACTATTCTTTACTTCATAATACCACATACTACTCTGTAACTATACACTTTTCCAAATATGCGTGAATTCAGAAACTTAAAAATAAGATCTTCATTCTAACAAAAGAATGAGGGCTTGACCTTGCACAGCTCACCAATCTGTTCTCTTCTCCAGACGTTCAAGAGTGACCTCTACTGGATAATGGGATAGAACACTGACAGCTGTGGATAAGACCAGTCTTTCCAAAAAGGGATGGTAAGATGATCCAATGAGATGTAAGAAGAAAACGGTAAAACTCCAATTTATATTTGTCTTAGTCTTTTAAAATTTCCACTTTCTGTATGTGTTTTATAATGTATACAATAGTAATGTAAAACATGTACGTAAGGAATGGATAAATATACTTACATATACAAATATACATATGTATAAACCTTTCTTATTGAGTGTACACAATCAAAAAGTCTGAATGCTACTACTCTAGACAACACACCCTCTTGAGATTACACTATCACAAACAAGGCTGAACAAGTCACATAAAGTTCAAAAGAAATTCCACTCATGACAGACTAAAAGTGAAAAAATACCTCCAAATTTCTTAACAAAAGAGTAGTAAATGAAGGTTTCTCCTGAATCTGTCATAGGTGATTTTATGTTTTTACATATAATTCATTCTCCATAGAATTATCTTTCACACAAATTAACACGTCCAAAACCAAAATGAGCATCTTTCCCAGTCCCCAAACTAGACGTCCTCTGATCAATGAAATCACTATCACTAACCTAAAAGTCACTCATGATAAAAATATAAAAGCTCTGCTTTCTTTTCCTCAACCCCATAGCCACATGCTGATTAAGCTTCTTCAGTATGTCTGAACTCCAGCCTCTCAACTGTGTGCTATTCCCTCATCTGGGCTGTAACAGCCACCTAACTTGTTTCTCTAACATCACTCACTTAAAACTGCCTCTGTAGTGTGCTTGTAAACCAAAGATGTAATTATGCTCCTCAGTCCCTGATTGAAGATCTCTGTAGCTCTTCTCTAGAAAGTAAAATCTTTAGACTGACCTTCAAAGCCCTTACCACACAGTACCAATGACCATTCTAGTTAGCTTCTATTCTACATACAACTTTACCACTAAGTACCACTGCCTCTCAAACCTCTGGTCCTAAACATCCTTGTCCATCCTTATTTCCCTGCCTTTGCTTAAGATGTCTTTCGGAAAGGCCTATCTTCCTGATGTCTATCCACAGATAAGGTCCCATTAAAATACTATCTTCCCACAAATCTTTACCTTAACAAATATGTACTGTTAAAATGAATCATTTGTTTTATAATAATTTACTACTAAGGAATCTAAAACTAAGTATTCTATTTCTACAGGAAAAAAAAGAGCTCAATTGGATTTAGAACTGGTAACTAAAATTTGGTCCTGATTATAATACTATAAACACAATAAATTGACCCCCCAAAAAATATTATGAGCAGTCTCAACTAAGCTTAAATACAATGTTAACTAAGATCAACTGTTGGTGAGCATATGAGGAAATGGGAAAATTTTTTCAAATACCACTGCTGGAAGAGAATTTGGTACCCTCCATCACATCCTTTAACCCAGCATTTCCACTTGGAAATTATCCAGAGGAAATAAAAAAACAAGAATATACATTTATTATAAAAAAGAATGACAATCATATTATTTGCTAGAGCAAAAAAGAATGCAAATGGTCACTCATAGTAGAATGATAAACTGTGGTAATTATGCAATATAATACTATACAGCCTGCTTTAAAAAAAAAAAAAATGAGGCATATCTAACACAATAGAAAGATGTCCAAGATATTTTAAGTGGCAAACTGCACAATGATGTGTTAAGGGTAATACCACTTACATAAAAGAGGGTGAGGACATTAATGTATAAAGAGGGAAAAAAATGAAAGTTATCTCTGACCGATTAATGGCAGCTGTGTACTGGTTCTGAAATATTAAGTTATTACTTAATTAAAGTGTTATTTTGCAATTGGGCAAGAAATTAAAAACAAATTAAAACGGCCTAGGAGTTCAAAAACATAATGGAAAATACATATTACCTTTTTTTATTTTTCAGTTTTCAACACAAAAAAGTTAAACCTGATGAATATCAATGCTACTTTACTCTTTTAGCACCCAATCTCCATCCAAAATACTCCTATTACATCTAGGAAGGTAATTATTTAAATGCCTCAATGCAAAAAGTATTGATTACCTCCATCTACAAATTTCAAAAGTAATTAATTCTCCAAAATGTACTTCATTCTCAAATTGACATTTTAATTAACCAAAACCACGACTGCAAAGGCTTAAATCCAAAATTAACAAACACACGGAAAATCTATGTACCTGTAACCTGTGAGGTCTAAGGAATAAAAGGATTTACATTGCTCTGTGCTCGTCACCTGATAAAAGCAGCTTTTAATGGAAATGGTTAATCACTGGCCTCAGGGTATTACATTCCAGTTGGCCTTCTTTTGACAAAACAAGCTGTTTGGAGACCTTTACAACAATGCATTCTCACCTCATTTGTCTTAAGATGATTTTAAATTCCTCTAGAAAAAACTGGAAAACAGCTTCCCTGGAAATGGCAAAAAAAATAAAAAAAAAGGGACAAAATATAGTCAGGACTTCATAAAACAATAAAGAGCTCAATCGCAGCCAACAATGCATAATGTTCTCGTGAGGGCATTACTTCTTGTATAACCATCTCAGAGATATTGAGAAGAAAATGGCAAGTACACGCCTGAGTATGACGAGAAAAGGTAGCAGAATAACGAATATTTGTAAAACCAGAGCTAAATTCTTTACATAGTCTTATTTAACCCCACAAATTAAAAAAGTAAGCATTATCCGTAAAATTACAAAATCGGGGAAAGCGCCAAGTTCCCTTACTAACTTGCCTTAGCTGGGTGAAACGTGGGGTTAGAACCCAGGTGAATCTTCCTTAACTCAAAACCATGGTCATTCCACAAGTTCCATTCCAAGGGTTCTTCCCATCCCTCTTCCTCCCACAATGACATTTCTGCAAGAAGCTGCGCGAAAACTGGACTCCGCTATACATCAAAGTCACCCAGACCAGCTTCTAAAAAAAAAAAAAAGCACAGTAGCAGCAAGCCACCAACAGCAACCTGTACTGTACCGATGAGCTGGAGATGGCTTTACTTCCGCCTCTGGGTCTGGAGCGGAACAGAGGGACGGAAATGGACGACTAACTTCCGGCCACGGGCAGCGCGCAGGCGTGACGTCATCTGCCTTGCGCGACTTGGCGGCCGTGCGGCCTCCCTCAGCAAACTAACGGACGCCAGCAGAGGGCAGCAGGAGACTGTGGTGAGCTCTGTGAACCGACCTCTGAGGCGGGTTTCGGTGGGCGGGAGGGGGCGGGGCGAGGCCAGGGGCTGCCGGGCTCCATTACCTGCCGGCGACCCGCGGTGGGAAAGTCGTTATTACATCCCAGAATTTTGCAGCCTGATAGAGCAATCACGCTTTTTAATGTGACTAACGCTATGCCGATGAACATCTAGGCGTGTATTGCAGGAAATCGCGTGCGATCCGAGGCTTGTAAACAGTCCCAGATTCTTTTCTTTGCTGAACTACCTTGGAAATCCTTGTGTGGCTGGGAAAGCAGTTCACGTATATTTCGATTTAACTGCTTGCAGCACGATTACTTCTGATTCTTTTGAAATTGTGACAGGTTTGGGCTATTTCAATTAAAGTTTAACAGAAACAACCTCCACAGCGGAAGCATTTTGGGGGGGCGTTGCTTTAAATCTTTCTGGTTCCGTCAGTCTCACCTGGGGATGGTAGCAGTGGCGATTAAGCTTCAGTTCAAGGCAATTCTGTTACCTCCAAAAGAAAAATTATACCTACATTAATGAAATAATTATCCAGCTGCCAAGTTATCTAACGGAGGAAGTGGTGGTCCTTAAGAAAATAGAAAATGGGAGCAAAGGTCCATCCTAAATTATACTGCAAGGAAGAATTTCCTGAATTACCTTACTCTACGTAGGAGCATAATGGTAGAATTTTCTTCATCCCTTTTCTACACCAATGAATCGCCCTTAGATTACTCCTTGCTGATATGTTGTTGTCACTTTGTTTTGAATTAACTTTCTTTTTATTGGTTTTAAAGATGAAGATTTACCGTTGGAACTTTAAATTACTAAGTCTATCTGGTAAGTGAAACTACTTAACTGTAGTTCCTCCAGTTAGAAAGTAGTCCTGAAAAATTAGAAATGGGTCCTTTATGTAAATTTCTAAAAATATATATATTTCTGCATGGCAGGCGCTCGTATCCCAGTTAATATGTACCATTATGTATAAATATATAAATTTATATACATAAATATATAAACATTTTAACTACAAACTGCTCTACAATTAGACTAAAACAATAAAATCTTTTTCAGGCATTATTCAACTTCCGACTTTAAGAAGACCTTTGAGATTATGGAACCCCAATTCTCTTTTTACAGAGGAGACATTAAAACCCTTAGAGTGGGAGCCAGCAAGAAAATGCATGTCTTATACCTACCTACTTGACCTCCAAGTCTGCTATGATTGATATCACATGCTTTGTTGTACTGACACAGATCATCAAAGGTTATTTCAGACATACTCAGGGAACATCACCTAAGTTTGTTCTGAGTGATACCTTGTAGGTATGGAGATTGGTTCTTTTGAAAATAAGTTCCATATTGCCTATTCAAAATTTTGTGACTACAAGTATATTTTAAGTGCATATTACAAAACGCCAAAAAGAATAACAACAAAAGTATAATAATGGTTGGATTAAGATGCTGTATTGTCAATTATTTTTTCCTTCTCATATTTCTGCAAGAAAGTTTAATGATTTGTGAAATGTCGTCATTACCTCTAATAAGAGCAGCGACTGCTACCTTGTTGTCATTGGTGGTGTGTTACTGTAGAATCTGTGTCTACCTTGCCTGTATTTTATTCATTGATTCAGTGAACATTTATTGAGCACTGGCACATTCCAGGCCCTGTTTTCAGGGTGGGGGTATACAGTGGAAAACAAGACAAAGCTGCTACCCTCCTGGACCTCATTTCCAGTAGCAGGTCTCACTAACTCCGCTCCTTTACATTCTGCCCTGCATCTCCCCTTCCGAAGGTCATAGCTGACCCACAACCTAACTAAACTGATGTAATTAAGAAAAAGAAGGTGTAGTTGGAAATACTGGGGGAAGGGGGTAGTGTTGTATGTGGGAGAAAACCAGAAACAGGGAGTAAATGATGATAAAGGAACAAAGAAGAAAAAAGATGTGATGAAGCAGTTGTAGAATGGTGGAGAGTTTTTGCTAGAAGCTGTTGTAAAGTTTTCATCTTTCTGGGTTTTTATCAAAGCTAAAGTAATTCAATTTTTTAAGTTAAATTTGTATTGTAGTATATCTCTTTGAAAATTCTTTTTTTTTTCCTGAAACAACGGTGATATTAGATAGTATATGTATTTTTAAATGACCGTATTTCAGAAAAGAAAAGATTGCCGAGTCTGTATTGGAGCATCTCCTTCCCCTTTTTTAATCCAAAAGCCTGCAGCCCAGACTTTGGACCTCTCCCTTCACGAACTGGACTTAGACATGACATGTAGGGGAGAGGCTGAAAGTCAACTTTGAATACAGAATCTGTGCTATATTCAGAAGCACCTCTAAGGCTTTTTTTTTTTCTTTTTTTTTTTACTATGCCAAAGTGCCTACCTGACCCATTCTGCCCACGAACTGTCCTTAATTTTTTATGCAAACAGACTTCTGGAAAGCCATAGCCACTTGGTTGACCACTCATGTCTGAATCTCAGCAGACCCAATTGAGGTCAAAAGGAAATGGCCGTCCATTCCCCCCACCTTCCACCCAATACAACAACACCCACAGACTCCTGGACTCTAATAGACAAAATGCATCTCCTACCCCACGTCAACTTCCTAGTCAGACCTGCCAGCACCCTACCAGTCTCATCTGAGTGACCTCAGGAGAACAACAAGTCTCTTCTCCCACTCTCTTGCCTGTAGCTGCTCTGTGTGTATATGATAGCAAATGAAAAGACTATAAATTGCTTAAGGCAGAGAAAA
>NW_006436282.1:174697-206796 GCF_000325575.1 Pteropus alecto
AAGCTTCTTTTCTCCTCTTTTCAAAATTGCTTTTTAACAACCTTAGATTTCTAAAGTTTTACTACTGGTAACTTTCTTTCTCTGAAATGTGCCTAACCAGGGTCTAGAGAGACTTCATGAGTCAGTTTTCCTGCTCCCACACTCAGTACCACAAGGGTCTGTGGTGAGGAAATGGATACTTTGCCTGGCAAATTTGCTGATTCAAGAACTGATATGATCCTGCATTCCCATAGTAGTTAGATTGCCACCATCAGCAGGACAGATGTTGGCCAAGAGAAACACCATGTTTATTTAAGATCCCATTCAGCCTTGATTCTATTCACCCTGGGGAGTTTAAGTACTTTTGTGGGGGAGGTTGTTTCATCCTATAGCACCATTCCTTTAATTACTATGAAGTGATTTTTAAGCACTGCTAGAAAATTTTATCTTAGCATAGCAGGGGAGTAAATAATCACAAATATGGAATAAAACGTTCCTTGTTTAAAACTTCTTATTTACAGTATTTCTTAAAATTTTACCTTTAGAGGTTATTCCTTGGTATTTATAGAATGATGATTTTAAATCATAAACATATTTGAACAGGGAAACAAATTAAGTAAACAGTCAGCAAACTTTTTCTATAAAGGGCCATCTAGTAAATATTTTAGGCTTTATGCTCCACATGCTATCTCTATTGCACATTATTCTTTTTCCTTTCTTTTTTACAACCCTTTAAAAATGTAAAGCTCAAGGCCTGCCTGGCCACAGGCCATAGTCTGCCAACACCTGCATTAAACTATAATGAGCTACTCACATATACCTGTGCTACTCACATATACCTGTAACTTTTTTGAGTTAAAGGCATCTGAAGAATAGGAATTTTGAGAGAAAGAACATAGAAGAGTAAAAGATTAACAATGTCTGAAAACATTCACATAATACTGCTAGGTACTATTTTAATCACTTCACCTATATTAATTGATTTAAGTCTATGATGGAAATAACATTATCTCCATTTTACAGATGAGAAAACCGAATTAGAGGGTAAGTAACTTGCTGAAGCTGACCCAGCTATTAAATGATTGGAACCTGAGAAGTCCAACTCCAAAGGTGATGATTGTAATTGCAATGCTTTGCTGACACTCAGAAAGAAACAATATTTTAATTCACTATAGAAACTACAAAAATAGGAATAATATTGTATAGGAAATAGAAAAAGAAACCAAAAAAGTCACCTGTAAATCTATCACTTAGAAGTAGCCACTATTTACCTTTCATTTATAGCCTTTTGGTTTTTTTTTTCCCAAAAAAATATTCCTTACATAACTTTTTTCTTTATTCAACCAATGAAGTAATTATCATACTTTTGCAGAGGAGGAAACTGAGGCTTAGAAGGATTAAGTAACTTTTAAAAGATCATAAAGCTAATGTGTGTGCAACCAGGATTTCAACCCGGGTTGTTGCTTCCACAGCCTGTGCTCCTAACCCCTGGCTTATACTGTATTTGAGTTTATACTACTTGCCACACTTAAAAAGTCCTTTTCTAACTCAAGTTTATAAAGAACAGTCACCCATATTTTCATCCAGTACTTCATTATTTTTCTTGGTTTTTTTTTTTTTTTAAGTCTTTGAATCATCTGGATTTTATTTTGAAATAAGAAACAAGGTAGAGATTCAGTTTTGTTTCTTTTCCAAATTGCTGGTCAATTGCTCTAACATCATTTAATGAATACTTTCTTTGCCCACTGCTTCCAAATGCCACCTTTTTCATATACTAAATTACAAGGTAATTTTTACCATTTTTGAATGACTGCATTCCATTTTTGGAAGATATTTCTTAAGGATCTGTCATGATTATCTAACTTAAGGGTTAATATGAAGAAAGGAATGGTGTCATGAGAATTTTCCTTTAAAGGTGATTTTTCCCTTAAAAAAATAAAAGTCAGGATTCAAGTGAGCATATTTTAGCTCAAACTCTACAGTGTTTATAGAAGTGTGAAAAATGGAAGCTGAACTTGAAGAAATATTAAATATTATCCTGTCCAACTCCCTTATGTATAGGTAAGGAAAATAAGGCTCAAAATGGAAAAAATTACTCATCTAATAAATAACGTTGCCAGTTAGTGTCTGTATTACACAGAATTTGTTCAGCTGCAAGTGACAAAACTACAACTCAAACTAATTCAAGCAAAAATGAGGGGGACTTTTTTTCTCTCTCAGTTTCTGTCTGTATATAGGCCTCATTCTCTCAAGCTCTTCTATGGAACAAGATACATAGCAGGTATCCCTAAGGTTGTATCCTTTAGAGAGAGATTCTAACTCTTAGTCTTGAACATAAAATCTAAAATAAAAACTCTGTTTGGCTTTCCTTTAGTCATGTGACCACCCCCATTGTTTCCTGGGAAGGGTGAGGGTGGCAGGAATAATGTGGTTCCAGCAAAATCATTTGGAGTTGGGGGGAGGCAGTTCCTCAAAAGAAAAGAGGTGTTACTATTACTAGAATGAAGAAAGGGAAGTTGGACAGACAAAAACATTTCTGTCTACTACAACAGTGGAGAGCCAGAATTAGAGTTGAGATATTTGAACTTTCATTCCAATCCTCTTCTCATTCCTCTATTTATTCATTTAACATATATTTACTAAGCACTCTATCAGGATTGTATTTAGCTGCAAGTACAAAATCCCCAGTCAATGGTGGTTTACATAGCAAAAAGTCTAGAGAGAGGAGTTAGTTATTGGCATTATCTTAAACCACGTAGTCACAGTTTCCCATCTCTCCCTGAAGACTTTCCAAACTCCTATTAAAAATAAATCTTTTCTACTTCTGTATTGCTGTAACAATTTGTTCAATAATTGTAAAACTGCATTCATTCTGCCTTGTGTAGAAACAGGTTTGGTGCATAAAACTCAATCTCCTCTGCTGTTAGCAACTCCTGAGGGCACAGACTAAGTCTCAGCCGTTCTTATGGAATCCAGGTGCCAACTGTCCACCCATTCTGTGTGTTTGCCAGCTGTACATGCTCCCTGCTAGACCCAGAACCCCCAAACCTAGAAATGCTCTGAGTTCTGAGAAAGTAAACCATATCACCTGACAACATCAGTGAACAAAGTAAATTTCACTATAAGTTTTGCCGTAGGGGTTACATAACACAACACACAGAAAAGCAACCTGCAAATCTCCCATTGAACTCACTGTCTCACATTTTCTTCCTTCTGGATAGTCCTGAAGACTTCAAATTCCTCTCCCCACCATTTTGCCCAAATTCAGCTGTGTGCCAGCTCCATCTCCACACTGGCACACCCAAACCCAGCTAGAGGCTCAGTAAAATAAAGTCCCATCTAGGTAACAGGTCCCAATCTTCTTAGTAGTGAGGGATTCAAAATAGCAGATAATATTAAATCATGCTTATAATAGTTAACATTTATTGGATATTATGTGTAAAGTGCTATTATCTCAGCAAGGCATGTTTTATTGTCTCCATTTTACAGTTAAGAAAAGGGAGACATGAAGAGGTTAAATAGCCCTATGTCATGCAGCCAAGAAGGAGAAACCAGAAATCAAACCCAGGCTTTTTGAATCCAGAGCCTGGGCCCTTAACCATTAAACTCAACTAACCTCTATAGCACCTAATACAATGCCTTCCCTAGTAAGTGCATCAAAATGTTGGTTGGATTAAATTTATATTTCTAAAATCATCAGAAATACTCTAGCTTCTTATATTTCTTTTTTCTTCAAGCTGCAAAAATTTATTTTTGTTTGTAAAATACCAAAATATGCATTATAGGAAAAAACTACATTATCTTAAATGAAAGCAAAATGAGTATATTATAATTATTTGCTAGTTTTATTTTTTCCAGCTTTATTGAAATAAGCTGGCAAACAAATGTATTTATTTAAGGGGTACAACATGATGATTTGATATTCCTATACATTGTGAAATGATTACCACAGTGAAGCACATCCGTCACCTCACATAGTTACCATTATTTTATGTGTACGGTGAGAACACTTAAGATCTACCCTCTTAGCAAATATTAAGTATACAATACAGTGTTGTTAACTATAATCATCCTGCTGTACATTGATTCTCATGGTATCGAAAGCTTTCTGTATTAAGTGAATGAATGGATGGATGAATGAATGAATGAACAAACTGACTATGCAACTCCACTTCCTCATCTGAAAATTCATTCATTCAGTTGGTCTTTTAATATTTATGCATCCACCATGCAGGCACCAAAGAAACAACAATGAAACATAAGAAACACTCCCTGCCTTTAACAAGTCTAGTGGAGATAGTCACAGTCCGAAAGAAAAGTGTTGAACTAGATGCTAGCAAAAGTCCCTTGCCGCGCCAAAATCCTGTGATTCCATTGGGTGGGAGGTTTGCTCTCCTTGTACCGAGGTGGTAGATTTGCTATCACAAGATGATTCATTCTTCCTCCCATCCTAAGCACTCAAATCAGTGCAAAAAAAAAAAAAAGTAGATTCTGATAAACTTTAAATGACTGCTACCCTTGATTAGACATTGGGAAGGGAAAATGGGTACCGCTTGTCAAATAATCACTGAGGAGAGAATTTAGGGCTGCCCCTACACATAATAACAAAACATGAGAAGCCTTGCCTTAATGCCTTCCGGCTTTCCTCGCAGCACTCCTAACTCCAGCAGCTGCTAGGTAGCTAGTGTCCTCCTGCTTCCCTCTGAGTGCCCTAAATCACACTTTAACTCTAGGCATGCCAGTTGATCATGAAGCATCCCCTACTCTAGAGCTGCCTATAGAGCTTCCCCCTTCACCTTTACCTGTGAGCTGGACACTTGGCTTTTCATCTCTGTATCCCGTATCTTGCTGTTCTCAATTGTAGCTGCACATTAGCATCACCTAGAAAGCTTTTTAAATACATTGAAGCCCAGCTCTCTGCCCCTAGGGATCCTGATTGAATTGGTTTGGGATGAGGCCCAGATAATGGTCTAGTTTTTGTTTTCGTTTTTGCTTTTTAATCCTCAGTAGATGATTCTAATGTATAGCTAGACTTGAGAACTACTGAACCTTTAAAATTGGAGTTCCTTAATTTTCACCTGCTGGTTAAAGCACTATCCTGGATTCTGGAACCAATCTGTTTCCAGCCAGGGAAAATTCAAGAAGCCTTAGGCTAGCAGCTCAGCAGCTCAGGGCTTAATCCCACTGTGGCTTAGACTCCCAGTTCCAATATTATAGGCTGTTATTGTCCCTCAGGATTAAGCTCCTTTCCCAAAGGAATATGGGGAGTTAAAAGAGGAGAAACAGTTGCTGGGCAGGCAAAACCATTGTAATAAAGTTTTCCTGAATAAATATTGTCACTTGGTGACAGGTCTGGGTAGGGAATTATCTGACCTAACATCTCTCAGCCATGCCTGTGTCAAGCTGCCAGATGTTTCTCTTTATTTCACTACATGCACCTCTGTTAGTGATACTTTAATAACTCTTTCCTAGAGACATCTCATCTTTAATCTCCTTTCCTTTCTTCTCCCTCTTTTAACTTGTACCTAGTTAGTTCCTGAATCTTTTCCTCTCCCTTTGATCCATTTTTACGAACCTCCCCTACCGTGACTATGATCATGCCTAAGCGTAAGACTAGTATCGGTGGTGTATTTAAACCAGGGAAGAAGGAAGCTATATTTTTTAAATGTAGTGAAATTTTGATGTGAAAAGAAGCAACCTCTAGAGTCCATAAAAGTGCTAATAAAAGCTCTTCAGAGTTCTCCCCAAAAGTTTATATTCTCTTATTCTACTCAAATGAAACCTTTTGTTTGGAAACCAGAATTCAACATAAATGTTATTTTTAATCAATTTGTTTTCTGCTTTGATATTTGTTTCACAACAGTTAGGTTTTTACTATTTTTTTCCTATCTTTTTTTTTAACACTTCATTATGTGGATTATTCTCAGAACATTAGCAACATCTATAACATTGCCTTAATTGAAAATTCTACTCTGAGTACCAAAGTTTTGGATCCCAACTCATCTGTAAATTGAAGACTATGTGAATATACCTAGCACCGTGCTGGGCACTCCCTTAACTCCCTTAAGTCTGTTTTTCCAGCGTCACAGGGGACAGTTCTTAAGGTTTACCAAAGGAGAAGATTGAATATGAGGCCTGATTTTAATTATATCTGTTTCTGTTGATAAGACTGATGACTTACGGCCATCAGTGAGATGGAGAAAGTTATTTTGTTCTTCAGCCCAGAAGAAATTACTATATATGATTTTCTTAGTGCCAAGGGGAGTATCATGACGAGCATCCCAAACCCACTTAATTACTATGACAATCTGAAGAAGCAAATCCCAATTGTAATGTCTAGAACTAGTCTCAGAAAAGTGCTTTTAAACTTCAAATATTTATCTAATTAAAGATAAGGGCTCTAAAATTTGTTAATTTTTCTTGACATTAAATATAAACCTTAGCTGATCCTGTTCTCTATTTTGACCAGGAACTGTGATTCTCTGTGAACATTAACGAGAGAGATACAGAGAGAGGTTGAGATTCAAATGTTTTAAAGCACATAAAACAATAAAATTTTTTCTATTATGTAGTGAAATACATGTTCTGTATTGCCCTTGAGAATATCACAATCATAATTTATGATCTGTATATATTTTTAGTACATATTTGAATTAGTCATTGTGAATCAGATATCCTAAGATCATTTAATTAATTACCTGCATTATCTAACCTCTACTTAAATTTCTTCTCTAGACATATTACTCTTACAGACTAAATTATTCATCTCACCAAACTTTCTAAGCTGACAAAGCCACTTGGCTTTCTAGCTAAAGTGCTATTGTGAAAGCAGGTCTTAGCTCAACAAATGCTTTCTCTTTTATTAAGAGATAAGAGCGAAGAACCATCATGTCTAAAAATAGATACTTAGAGCTTAAAATCTGTCAGACCATATGTTGTACAACTCTAAGATCCAGGAAACAAAGACATCCTTCTCCTGGGGGTATGTATTATTACAGTCATTCTGGGGGATCAGTGCCAGTCCACTTGTATGATTGTACAGTCATTTAAACATCTTTAAAAAAGAAGTGGATATAAATTCCTGGGGATGGTGAAGGGAAAACATTAGTGAATTGGCACTAATCTGATCTGCATGCATTTATACCTGTGTTGTGAGAATGCATATGACAGTGTGAATTTTCTTCCAGTGTCCTTGAGATTTCTTTCAATGAAAGTACTTTTCTTGTTTCTTATTGACAGTCAATGGAATGACCACAAAATATAGGATTTGAGGCAGTCTTCACTTATAAGCAAGATAGCATTTTACAAACGTTGTAAGATCTTTTTCTGTATTGAAATTTTAACACTTTTTCTTCTGGTGGAATGTTGTTTCATTGTTTTAGAGTTTAAAACTTCTTTTAAAACTTTAAAATAAGATTTCAAAGCTATTGCCATTAATCTCCAAATATGCTTTACATAGATGGTGCACATTTTATAACATTTTCCCATGTTTTATATTGTGCAAACTCAACCATTTTCAGAGATTCCATTACAGTCTTATGCTAGAATATCATTCTGAGACTGTGTACATAGTACATTGAAGTAATTTGGCAGTTACTCAGTTTAGACCACAAATTGTTCCAACCTCTAAAAGGGATTCTTTTCTACCTTTGTAACTATCAAATCTCTACTTCTTTTTATATTGCAGAGACCCAACTACATTGGCATATTTACAAAATCAAACACTTTTAAAATGTTAAAGTTAAGAAGTCCAAGATTTCTCTAATTACTTGGCAATGATTGTGTAAGCTAGTTGTAAAGGTAGAAATGTCTGTTCTTTGTCAACTAACAAAAGAACTTCAGTCCTCTTCAAGTGATGGGAGAAAAAGGAGGAAATGAAAAGTAATACCAGATAGTGTATCTCTTCTAGGACATGAAGCTGATTTCTTATAGTTTCTAAGATTATTTGTGTATATATATATGTATGTGTACGTGTATGTGTACGTGTACGTGTACGTATATGTATATGTATATGTTTATGTATATGTATATGTAAAGAAAAGTTTACGTATACATGATACCAAGTCTCTCTCCTTTTCCTCAGTTACCCAATTCCCCTCTCTGGAGGCACATGCTGTACCCAGTTTCTTGCCAACATACGTGTATAAATTCACTCTTTCTCTTTCTTTCTTTCTCTCTTCCCTTCTCTCTTTCTCTCCTTTTATACAAAAGGTTGTATACTGTATACTCTTCTCTGTTCCTTGAATTTTTATTCTTAAAGATTGTTCCAAATCACTACATACAAAAGTCATCATTCAAGCTACTGTTTGCATAGTAATACACTGTACGAGTATATTGTAATTCATCTAAATAGTCTCTTAATGATGAGCATTCATTCACATTTGTACTCCAAAAGGAATAAAAGAACAAATCTATTATTTTTACATGTTATGAATGTCATGAATCTCCAGCATTTGTAATATAGAAAACAAAGAGATAGCACTCTGACATTGTATAATAACCATTTCATTTTTTGTTGACAAACTATCATCGTGTTACAAGAGAAAATTTTGAATTATATATTTTTTAAAACCATGAAAACTGTTAAATCTTTCTAGTTTTACTTATATTACTATTATTAAAAATAATAAAAAGTTGTTGCCAATAATGAGAGGAAAAATAATAAAAGTTGTTGCCAATAATAATAAAAAGTTGTTGCCAATATGAGATATACAAAACTTTCATAACACATAAAACAAATAAATATAGAGATTTCATAACACATCAAATAAATATATAGATTGAGACTTTTTAAAAACCTCTTTTATGATAATAATTATTGTAAGGTTATAAGACTCTAAATTAGCCCTCAGATTTACTAATAGCTATTTTGAAAGTACATCTTAAAATTATTTTAGGAATAAAAGTCCTTGAAGATATATTTAATAGTGATATGAGAAGTCTTGACCCAGAAGACCAGATACTATGTTATTTATTAAATGAAAAAAGCTTTATAAACTTATAAAATAGTAGCAATGGTACAGAGAAATCTAAGCACGTGGTTTTGGAGATAAGAGCCTTAAAGAAGATGTAAAACCAGGTAGCTATTTCCTTGGTAAAGTTTCTATGGGTACCAGATGATTATTCCATAAAAAAGAGAATAGGGTATGCATTGGCACCAGCTCAGATTGTCTCTGTAGATATTTGTGATGTAAATAAATGAAAATGTATTTTTATGAAGAATTGACAAATTAAAATCAAAGCGATCTGTTCTATCAAATTTTGTAATGATATGAATTATAATTTTAAAAATTAGACACAAAAATGAGGGCCCTTTATTAGGAAGAGAATTCTCAAAATCTTTTTGTCATCTAAAATTCATTTTGTCATTGAAAATTCATGCTCAAATGAGAGTCAATACCACTGTGTGGATTTTTCTGACTATATTACAGAAATTGGACCAGATAATTCAATGGGAAACTTCATTACTGGAACTTTCCAATTAGAAGTAGCTAAATGAATAGTTTGAAAGACAAAGTTCAACACAGCTAGTTATCACATTTAAACTGTGTCTACAAAATACCAAAAAAAAAAAATAGAAAAGAAAAAGAAAAAAATAATTTGGTTAAACAACTACTGGTCAAGTCAGTGAAACAAAATCAGTCCAACCAGTCTTTTGGTATCATGTAAGGAATAAACGTCACTTGATTGGATTTTTAATATTTCACCCAAATATTTATCATGCTTTTATCTTAGCCCTGTTCTCACAAGACAGCAAAAAAGGTAGTAAAAATACTTCTTTACAAGAGTCCTTTAAAATCTACCTAATATGTAACTCACATATTTTTTTCACAACGCATAAGTCAGAAAGGAGGACTACAAATAGGAAGCACATTCCATGAAAACAAAGTAGCATTGCTCTTTATTTAACAAGAATGAGCAAGAAATGTACTAAAATGAGCATTTGTGTTAAACACTAATAATAAATCTTCTGTCCTGATTCACTCACAATTGCATGTTCATCATCATCATTATCATCATCACCATCACCATTTCTAGTATCAGCATCTTATGTGATACCAAAACTATAAGTAGTTTTAAGCTTAAAAGGTCAATTCTTCATCCTATTGTCCCTTTGACACTAGTTTTATTTTTGCAGCTATTTGATTTTGGCCATCTTTAAAATGTTCAGAAATTTTACACACTGGTATCTTCTCTCTCAAGAAGATAACATTTCATACAATTCAGGAACATGAAGAAAATTGATTTGATATCTCTTCAGATAAACAAGTCTCCTTGTACAAACGCAGGCGTCCACCTCTGGATTGCTAGAATAATTTATCTTACATGTTCCCCAGATGCTGCTACCATGGTGATAGGTTCACTGGGTAGCATTCTGGACTGCTATATTGAAACAACTGGTTCCAATATTTCTTAAAGCATAAAAGTGATTTTAAAAACCAAACGATAACTATAATGAAATGTTTCTCAAGTCATTGCCCCTTTTTCTGTGTATCTATGATGCTGTCTCAGCTAAACAAAGGATCTAAACTAAATATTTTACTTACATTTCTGACATGCAATTTCTATTGTTTTCTTCATCTTTATGTTAACGTCTTTTAAAAGTCATTTAAAATTTTCCCCAGACTAGAAAAAAAAAGAAAAGAAAATTTAAATCATTTCTGCAATTAAATAAATAAATAACATAGTATTAAAAGGCTTAAAAAAATAAAATAAAATAATAAAAATCATTTAATTCATTAATAAACAGGATATTTAGCCACCCTGACAACCAATATCTGCATAATCAACCCAAAATCATCTACACCAGTTGATTGGATTCAGTTACTAAAATAGCCAGAAAAAAATAGTGAAATATTTCCTTTTAGTTTATGTTTAATTATTTTTATGTTTATTTTTGAAGCAAACATTAACTATGAAGTAATTAGTGAGACATCTAATTATAAAGATTCCAAGATCACAATGATTTATTTTTTGTAAAAATAGCTACAGGTAATGAGTGCTTTATTTTTATTAACTCATTTAAGTCTTACAATAATCTTGGCAATTAGAAATTGCTATCCTTGCTTTACAGATGAGGAAATTGCAGCTCAGAAAATTTAAATAAATTGTCTACAGTTACACAGTAAGGTTGTGACAGAGCTGGACTTGCAACCGGATCTATCACCTCCAAATATTAAGCTCACTTCTTTGTGACTGAATGCAAAGATATTTCATAGGCATTCATCTTCAGAGAATAGAGATAGAAGAAATTAATGTGAATCATAATAGGAAGTAATGATGTTATGAAAAATGCTATTTTAGCAATGAGGATGGGATGCAGAACAAAGCACACAGAGAGTTACTGCTATCATATTGGTAATGTTCCAGTTCTTAAATTGAGTGGTGGGTTGACTGGTCCTCATTATATCACCATCTTTTATCTCTTATGCATTTGTTACTTTTTTAGTATGTATTAAAATATTATGTAATAAAAATATCGTCAAAAAAGTTTTAAAACAAATGAATTATTGAGGGATGCTGTGAAATCTTTGTCTAAGTTATATTTAAAAATAAAAACAGATATTTCCTCTTGGTAACCTCAATGTAATTAATGAGTGGGTTTCATGCAGCTCACCATGGCATACACAGAAGTCCTAATCGTATACTTAGCTATCATAATTCTTTCTTTGCTATTTCTGTGTCAGAACTCGAATGACTCCACTGGGTATTAGAGAAAATCTGCTCCTAAAATAAGATTAGAACAAAATCCCAAGAGGATTAAGTCTTCCAGGAAGGTCATTTCGATTCAAGTGGACAATTTTGAATTAGGATTTCAGTATTGAGTAACTTCTATTAAGCTAACAGGCACTGTTCCCTGATATTAAGATACTAGATTGAGTTTTCATAATGACAAATCATTGTAACGTCATCACATTAAAGCACAAAAGTCCATTTTCTCAAAATAGTAATTTCTTGCTGTCAATGTATGTGTTCTGTCAAGGTGACCTTATTGAAAGAAGACTAATTTACAATTATTTTTCATTATTATCCCATTCTCACAGATATCTGATGGACCAACCTGAATTGTGATTTGGTCTTATTCATCTGTTTTTACTGTAAAAGCAATCATGCAAATGGTCACAAAAAGTCAGCCCTCAATTCCACTTTTCAGAAGTAACCATTGCCTTTTAACCATTGCCTTTTACCATTTGTGTTTAATTCCTTTTATTATCTCCATGACTTTAAATGACATTTCTGCAATATGATTTCTTCATTTTACGTGAGCTTCTTAACTTTTATTTCTTACTTTTATCGAAATTGCATTTACATAACCGAAAAAGTCAAATACTACTGCAAAGCTTATAATGAAGAATAGGAGACTCTGACGGGCCCTCTCCCCCAGTCTCTCACACCCAGGCTCCAGAGGCTACTTCTTTCAACTTTTATCTCTTCTTTAGCTGTTTATATTCATAATTCTAAAAAATATGCATATACTGCTATTTTTATTATTCCATTTTAGATGTTTATACATCAACTTCTTACTATGAAAAATATGGATGTGGCTCCTTGCATAACTTCCTCACATTCTTTTCTACCTATCTAACAATCTTGGTAAAATCATTTTGACTGTTATTTTACATTATTATTTCTATGCAAATATTGTTTATAACTAAACCACATAGTGTTATTTAGTGTTCTATTTACTTACTGCTAATTGTTTCATGAACTCTTTAATAGGACTGTAAAAGTCTTATTTTTTTTTTTTTTATGAGCAAATATATCAGGTGAGGTATCAGTTCTGGTTTTTTTTCTTTGTTTTCTCAGAGACATCCCTCCTGGAGTCCAGGTCATTCAGACCTTGTGCATGGTGACAACCTAGAATTTTACTAATTATTATCCTAATTTTTCCCTTTGTTTCTCCCCTTGCATTGAATCCTTGTTTCCTGGAACCTATATCCTCCTACTTCTTGGGGTTTCCCCCCTTATTTTAGTGGACTCTATCATCCGATAGCTTCCTAAGAAAGAGTTCATGAAAAACAATATTTTTGAAATCCTACAAATCTGAAAGTGTCTTCATTTTACCCTCTATAACAGTTTGTCTTGGAATCCTTGGAGGCTAGAAATCATTTTCTCTACCTTTTTTATAATATTGATCTCTTGTCTGTTGAGAAGCATGGAGCTTTTATAAAACATAAATTCATTCATTCACAAATATTTATTGAGCAGCTATTACTATGTTAGGTTCTGTTTTAGAGGCTAGGGATTATAGCATTGAAAAGAAAAAGGCATATATCCCTGCCTTTGTGGAGCTTATATTTGGGGGGCAGGGGGACAAATAATAAGCAAGATAAATCAGCAAAATATATTGTATATTAGATAGTGATAAGTCCTCAAGCCGAGAATGAGAAGCAAGGTAGAAATTTGGATAAGAAAGGCCTTATTTAGAAGGGAACTTTGAGCGAAGACTTGAAGGAAATGAAGGAGCAAGCCATGCTGGTATCCAGGGGATGACCATTGTGGGCACAGAGAACACTAAGTACACAGGCCCTGAGACCTGTGTACTGAGTATCTGTCTTGTGTAAGGAATGATTAGGAAGCCAGCATGGCTAGAGCAAAGTGAATGAGAAAAAGGTAAAAGGCAATAAACTTAGAGCAGTGAGATGGAGCCAGCTCTTGTAAGAACTTGGCTTTTTATCCTAAAAGAGATGAGATGCTGTTGGAGAGTTTTGAACAGAAATGTGACTGCTCTGACTTTTGGTAGTTGGGTAAAGAATTGACTGAGGGCAGAGGCAGGGCAAGCACTTAGAATACTATTGCAATAATCCAAGTGAGAAGTAATGGTGGCTTGGACCAGAGTGGTGGTAGTGGAGATGGGAGAAATGGTCAAATTCTGGGCATATTTCACAAGTAGAGTGTTCACTGACTTATTGAATGTGCAGTGAGAGTGAAAGAGAGGAATCAAGCATGACTCTCAGGTTTTTAACCTTCAAACATAAAAGAAAGAATTGTCTATAACTGAGGTAGAGAAGCCTATGGAAGGAACAGGTTGGAAAGTATATGCCAATAGCTCAGTTTTCACATTAAATGTGAGAATACCAAGTGGAGATATCAAATATAGAGTCTAGGAAGAATCCTAAGCTGAGATACAAATTTAAGAGTCATCATTGTACCCATGGTATTTAAAGTTATGTGCCTGGATGCTATTACCCAAAGAATGAGTAGATACAAGAGCCCAACGACTGAGCCCTGAGGTGCTCCATCAGTTAGAATTCACAAAGCTGAAAAAAGAATCAGTAGAAAAGGAGCAGCCAGAAAGTTACAAGGAAAACTAGGTAAATGTCATGTGTCCTTACAAGTCAAGCAAAGAAGTGTCTCAAGGAGGATCATCTGTGTCAAATCTTGCTTATAGATCATATAAGATCAGATAAGTCCTTAGAGATGACCATTGATTAGCAGCATGGAGATCATCAGAGACTTTGGGTAGAGCAGTTTCAATGGCATGCTATGGATGAAAAAATGATTAGAGTGGGTTTAAGAGAGAATGGGCAGAGATATTTGAGCTGGCTGGAGTACTGCTGAAAAGGAGCTGAAAAATAGTGTAGTAGCTGGAGAAATGAAGTTAAGAGACAGTTGGTTTTATACACACATACACACACACGGAGGGAGGGAGGGAGACATATTTGTATTGTAATGAAAAATGATCCTGTAGAGAGAAAAAAAATATGATTTAGGAGAGAAAGGGGAGAGTTACTGGAGCCATCAATCTCACTGAGTAGACAAGAGGGGATGAAGTCTAATGCACAAGTAGAGAAGTTGGCTTTTGCTAGGAATATTCATCAAAAGTAACAAGAAGATAGAACATGGGCCTCATGATACAGGTAGGAGAATATTGTGATGGTAGGAATTTGTGGAAGATCTTTGATTCCAAACTTTTCTGGGCAAAAGAAACAAAATTATTAGCTAAAGGTGAGATGCTAGCAGCTGATTGGAGTTTAATGAAAGAGAAGAAGGTGTGACGTGGTTACTAGGATTGAGAATGAATCATGGAAATATGGCATGAGTAATGCAGCATTAGGAGCCCCACTGGGGTTAGTGTCATTAAAATGAAACCAGATAGCATGGTTTTCTTGCAATCTTATTCTGCATTCTTCCTGGTGGGGGTTGGGTATAGACAAAGAGTTGAGTTTGAGTTGAATTTAATTACAGTTGTGGTTTTCTTAAGCAAGGACGAAGAAGGAAAAGGAGCCAGGGAAATAAGGATGCAAGATCTCTTTGTCTCTGGAGTTCTGTAATTTCTCAGTGATTATCTTACTGTAGTACTTTCATTTATTATGCTAGGCAACCTGTGGATTCTTTGAAAGTGAAATGTCATGGTCTTTGGTTCTGGGAAATTCTCTTGCATTATTTCTCTGATATTTATCCCCTCAACTTTCTCTGTTATCAATTCTAAAACTTGGACTGGTTGGATGTTGGACCACTAATTTTCTTATCTTTTCTTAGTTATTTTCTTCTCTGCCTTGTTTTGTTCTACTTTCTGGGAAATTTCTTGAAGGCTATCTCCCAACTCTTCTATTGAATATTTCATTTTTTTCTATTTTCTTTACTTTTCAAAAGCTTGTTCTTGGTCACTGAACATTACTTTGTAGTAGTTCTACTTTTGACCATGTACACAATCTATACTCTCTGTATCTCTGGAGATATATATTATATATGCTTAATTTTTTTTTTATTCACTGTCACTTTCTAAGATCTTTGTTTATCTTGCCTCTCATTTTTCATGTTAAAAACTTCCTTCAAGTGTCTGGTAATTCTCGATTATCTGTTTTATGTGTATGTACATTGGCAGGGCCTAGTGATAAGCGAGATCCTGTAAAGATGATTTGGCAGGGCTACTGAGTTAGAAGGCTGCCAATTAAAGACTTTCACATCTTTTCTTGATTAATCCATTTCCTCAGATAGGATTCTTGCAATATCCCATCTAGGCATATATGTCTAACCTCAAAAGTTCTGGAAGCCAAGGAGGGAAATGAGGTCAGAGCAGTTTACTAAATCCTGCTTTACCAGTTGGCATCTCATCCCTGACCTCAGCTGTTGCTGGTGTCTACAAGTCCAGAACCTTTCCGATTCAAAATTTCTAGATATGACTTCCAATTTCTACTTCTGCATGTAAGAAGCTTAGAAGTCTATGCTAACAAGTAAAAACCTGAACAGACTGAAAAATCAACAACTCTTCTTGGATCCAGGAGAGGGAAGGATGCAGGGAAAATGGCTGCTCCCAAGAATGGAGAGACAGGTAAACACAGGAAGTCATGGCTTGCCAGAGCAGAGACTTATGAGCAGAGGCAACTGGGGGAACCAGTGCTGAGGTAAGAAAATCTGAACTGTAATTGACAAGTCACTGGAAGCTCAGTGTGGACAACTATGAGGGTTAAAAATTCGGATGTTTATGTGAGTTAGATAATTGAGGTTTGACCACTAAATATATATCTATATAAGACTTAGGTAAGAAATTAAATAGAGCAAGAAATGCTGACTGTTTGAGCTGGAGTCAGAAAAGGAAGAGGGACTCGAGACCTAATTGCATACATTTGTTGGACACTGGAGTGCTCCAAAGAATTTCAGAAGGTTAGTCTATGTTTTATAGATTACAGTAAAGCCTTTGACTTCATGGATCATACAAATATATGGGCTACTCTGAAAGAAATGGACATGCCTCAGCACTCGATTGTCCTGATGTGTTACCTGTATTATGGACAGGAAGCCACTATCAGGGCAGAATATATTGAGACAATCGTTTCCTATAGACAAAGCTTTCAGATAAGCGCACATTTTATCTCCCTCTGTGTTTAATCTATACACAGAACATGTCACATGAAAAACTAGTCTAGACTCAGAGGAAGAAGGAGTGAAAATTGTTGGAAGAAATATCAATAACTTAAGCTATGCAGATGACACCATCTTACTGGCAGAAAGTAGCAAGAATTCGAAACAACTACTAATGAAAGTGAAAGAAAAAAGTACCAAAGCAGGACTGCTTCTGAATATCAAGAAGAAAAAAATCATGACTATGGAAGAAATATACAACTATAACATAGACAAGAAAGACATTGAAATTGTAAATATTTTGCTTATCCTGGTTTAGTCATCAGTTTAAATGGAAACTGCAGCCAAGAAATCAAGAGAAGGCCGAGACTCAGAAAGGCAGCAATGGAAGAATTAGGAAACATCATCAAGAGCAATGATGTGTCACTAGAGACCAAGGCACCATCCATACCCTTGTATTACCAATTTGGACAGTAAAGAAGGCTGATGGGAGAAAAATGGTTCATTTGAAATATGGCATTGGAAGAGAGCTCTACATATATCCTAGACCACCAGAAAGACAAATGAATAGGTCCTAGAGCAAATTAAACCTGAAACATCGCTGGAGGCAAAAAATGAGAAAACTGAAACTGTCCTACTTTGGGCACATCATGAGAAGGCAGGTTCTTTGGGAAAGACACAAATACTGGGAAAAATAGAGTACAGCTTAGAAAACAGGAAGACCAAATATGAGAGCAGCTGACCCCATTAGGAAGCCATAGGCATGAGACTACAGGAGCTGAGCAGAGCTATTGAGGACAGAACATTGTGGGCATCACTCATTCAATAGAGTCACCAGGAGTCAGAGCCAACTCTATGACACATAACATACATGCAAGAAATTAAAAATAATTCAGCAATTAGAGCAACAATTCATTGCGTCTCTTCTCATTCCCCAACCCTGCAGAAAATGAATAGCAAGTTGTAAATGTTTTTTTGTTTCCTGACAATATAGGAGCTTAGCATAAAAGCAAAGCTTCATGACTTGACCAAGAACTACATTCAGTTAAAATATTTTTATGGGAATTTTCCAGATGCTTTAGGCAACTGAGTTGGGGAGGGGGAGATACGAGTCTTCATTTCTGTAATTTTACTAATATTTTCTCAAAAAAGGCTCTGATTTTTTCCTTATTTGGAAAAAAGGTTATTTAATCTTTTGAAATTAGTCACTTTATCACTGACTAGTTTTAATTAGTGTTTTTGCAATTATACTACTACTGTCTTTAAAAGATTACAAAGATAGCCTTTGAGCCACTCTTCCCTTGCTGAGGTCTGCTTCCACATCCGGAAGTGTACTATAGCTTCTAATCAAGCTATTCTTTTCTACTGTAATAAAAAAAAAAAAAATGGTTACAAAGATAAATTGCGAAACTGAAAATATTCTAGTTACCTTTAGAAAGTTTCACTGTAAATATTACTTATAACCATCTTTTGAATTATTTGAAACTGTAATTATCTTAACAGATTATAACTGATCATTATTCTAATATCTTATGGAAAGTCTGACCATTATTTAAATGTTAAAATGAGGACAGTTTATGGAATGTGTCAAGCTACCAAATTGCAATGTGGTCTACAAAAACTATAATTAATAGCCACAATATCTTCTTTAGGTCAAAGTAAGATTGTCTTTTAATTTTTATAAGGAAATTCAGTTTTTAAACTTACTGTTATAAGAATACCTTAATGAAGGCCAAAAACTGTCAAGGTCCTTTTCATATACTTGTTAGGCAAAAATAAATTAAGGGCACTAAATTTTACTATATGAAAGACCCAAGATCAAGGCCTTGTCCTACCTGTTATCAGTCCCACAATTTTGGAAAAGTTGCTTAACCTCTCTCCAGCTCAGTCTCCAAAACGGAAATAATACATTCTTCACATTTGTTGGAATTATGTTGAGAAAATGTGTGTAAAGCAGTTAGTACATGACTGGTAGGTACTTGGAAGGCACTCAACAAATATTAGCAGTCACAATTATTTTTATGGTGGGCAATTTGAACTTTTCAACCTGCATAATTTCTTCCTATTTTAGCAACTAGTTTTGTTCCTTTTTAAGGACTGAAATTCCAAAACCAAAGACGGTTATATAACATCTTGTTCATTATTTGTCCTCTTGTTTGTATTAAAAACCAATACTTAAGTTTTATGTGTATATTCTAGCATCTCATTATTAATATTTAATCAATAATGAGGTAAATTTCCTTTATCTGCCTGTTTTTCCCATGTCAATGCTTCTGTGATGATTGACCATTTGAGGCCATTATAGAATCCCATTAGGTGAGATGTGGCGCATAAACCAGTCGCTTAATGTGAACTCATTATTTAACTAGGCTCATTCAAAAGTCCAAGTAAAATATATTTTTTATTTTTTAATTAACCCAAATATGGTAGATGAAACAAATAGGAGTTTCTTTTTCTGACATAAGTCCGGAGGTGAGCAATTGTTATAGTGGTTTCAGTGGCTTAGCAGTGTAGGGCCAGTATCTCTGCAGTTCTCTTGGTCTTTTTGCATAGACAAAATAAACGACTGTGGCAGCTCCAGAAATCATGTCCAGGAAAAAAAGGATGGTAGCTGAAGGGCATGTGAGCTACCTCTGGTGATTTCTTTTTCTTTTTTTCTTTCTTTTTTTATTTTTATTGTTTTACAACTTAACATATAGGAGAATGAAACATATCTCAAACATACCAATCAATATGTGTTGACAAATGTATGCACTAAGATGGTCATCACATAAATCAACATGTAGAATATTTCCACCACTTCTGAAAGTTCTCTTGTGATCCATTTCAGCCAGTCACCTCACCCACCCCAGAGGCAACGAGTTCTGATTTCTATCAGTAAAGCTTAGTTTTGCCTTTTTTAATTTCATAAAAACGAAATCACACAATATGTACAGTTGAATTTTTTCACTTAATAGTTTTGAGATTCTCGCATGTTATATATATTAAGAATTGGATCTTTTTATTGCTGAGGAGTATTCTATTGTCTGTTCCTTTTTTATCACAATACCAAAAGATTTCCCAGTAACTTTCCTAGTAAATATATCTTGTATCCCATGGGTCATATCTGGTCTCATGGCCACTCCTTGCTACAAAGGAGGCTGGGAAAATACTTGTCTTTCTAGTTTCTATAATGGAAGCTTATAAAAGAGACACGAGTTGGGAATGGGTTTTGAGTAGCCAAACAGCATCCGCTAAAACGAATTTGCCAATTTTAAACTTTATGATGAAGCCTAAGTTTTATTCTTTTTATTAAAAAGTGCTGGTTATCTTATTTATGTATTAGTATTTGAAATGCACACAACATATTCAAAGGTAAATGTAAGTTTGAATTGGAAAGAAACCAGTGAAAAATTTTTAAGTGGAAATGTGAAGTTATTTGCTTCACAATTTAAAAAATTCTTAAATTATCATAAAGAAAATTATAAAAGAAAAATAGAAATGTAAAATTGTGAAATGTGTAATTGGAATATTAAAAAATTATGTTGTTCAAAACTGCACTGTCCAATATAATAGACACTAGCTATATATGGCTATTTAAATTATAATTAAATAAAAGTTATACTAGGTATATTCGAAGTGTGCAATAACCACATGTGGCTAGTGACTACTGTAATAGTGCAAATATAGACATTTCTTCAGTCATTGTGGAAAGTTCTATAGGACAGTACCGCTAACGAAGGAGGGGAAAGGAACAAATAAAGGTCATTTTCCATCAATAGAATAGAATCTTAATTGATTTGGGGTACGATCAAAGAGTGATGGGTAGTGTTACTACATAAAGATTTAGTTAATATTTAAGTGAACATTAAAACAGAGAGAGAATGAATATTCATTTGTTCTTTTAATAAATATTTATTGAGCACATACCATATGCCAGACTTTAAGCATATAACAATGAACTAGTTAAAGTCACTGTTTTCGGGGCATTTCTGGTATGATACTGGGCATAGACATTTAATAAACAAATGATGTCACGTAGTGACAGTGCTGTGAAAAAAAAACAAGCAAGGAATGGAGGAGGACATCTTTATAGGATGTTCAAGGACAGCCTTCTCTGATAAGATGATAACTATGTAGAGAGGACTAGAAAATGAGCTGTTTGGCTGTCCAGAGAAGAACATTCCAGGCAGTGTGAATATCAAGTGCAAAGACTCTGAGTCGGTACATGCTTGACTTTTTGAAGAAAGACCAAGGCCAGTGTGGCTAGATCAGAGTAAATAAGGCAGAGAGAGTAGTTGGGATAAGAGACCAGATTAGGTAGGTGTTATGAATATCTAGGGTTTTACTCTGAATAATAGAGAATGGCATTAAAAGGTTTTGAGTAGAAAAATGACATGACGTGACATATTTTATAAGGATGGGTCTGGTTACTGTGTAGAGAATATACTATGAAAAGGCAAGAGTAGAAGCAGACACCAGTTACGGCCTTAGCAAAAATCAAGGCAAGAGATCATGGTGGCTTGGTCCAGGGTGTTACTTGGAGAAGTGGGAACAAGTGGCAGAATTGTGAATATATTTTAACATACTTTACTATTGGATTGAATATGAGTTCTGAAAGTAAAAGAAGAAACAAGGATGACTTTAAGATTATTGGCCTGAAGAACTCATAAAGTAGGAATGCCATTTACTGGGATAGGGAAAACTATTGGAAGAGCATGTTTGGGATGTATTTTTAAAGTTGGATTTTGCACATATTTAAGTGTTTATTGCACATTCAAGTACAGTTGTCAAATAAGTAATTTGGCATATGAAGTTGGAGTTAAAGGGATAGTCCAAGATGGAGCTGTATGTAAGTAGACAGCACATAGGTGGTATTTTAAGTAGTGGCACTAGGTAAGACCACTAAAGTAGTAATTAGAGATAGAGAGAAGATCTGAGGACTGACCTTGGGCACTGCAACGTTTAGAGGTCAGGAAAATAAGAAGGAACCAGACCCGATCATTGACTTTGGAAACATATTGGCCATAAGTGCCCCTGACAAGAGCAGTTTGTGTGGAGTTGTGAGGATGAAAGCCTACTCCCCATCTCTAGCCCCAGTAGCATAAAGCATTTTGAGGAGAATAGTTCCCACTTAAGAAGACTACAGGGACAGCAGTGTGTTAGAGAACAATTTTCAGCAGATCAAGAAATGAAGGAAATAATCAGATAAGAGGTTTCAGATATTTGGGATTTTGCTGACTACACTGTGAGTTCTAAAGGGCACGTCAGGTTTGATTTGAGAGATGAAATAGGGGGAGGAAGCAAAAAATAGGGTTTATATTACAGAAGATGTGAAAGGTTCTCTTGAGTTTTAGTTTATAAGAAAGAAGGAAAGGAAGAGGGAGGGAGCGAGGGAGGATAGGAGGAAGATGGGGGTGGGGGAAGGAAGGAAGGGGAATTGAAGGTATTAACTGAATGATTCAGTTGTTTTTTCTGTTCAAGTCTTCTAGTTTATTGTAGTAATTCTCTTGTTTTGGTTGTACTGTGCAGATATAACTTTTATAAATTACCAAAGATGAAACAAATTAAAGAGAAGGAATACAAGTTGTATACAAGCTCTGTGGATTCATTGTTTTCACTACTTTCTCATCTCTAGTTACTAGCAACTGCTACAAAAATTATCCCCAGGAATTTATTGAAAACCAATTTGTGTTTTTCATTAACCGAACAGGTAATTTGAAGAAAAGCAATTATGGGAAGTACAATACAGATAAAAGAGTGTGTGATCGTTTCCAAATTTATGTCTCCATATCTAAGCCATTTTCTTTCTTTGTCTTTTTTTAATGAATCCCTTGGTCAATCTGCAGAGGATTGAATTTCATTGATATGGGAATCCACATTCTCCAGTGCATAAGTTATATCAGATGAATCAGATGTACATACCAGAAATAAGGACAAATTTTGTAAAATCATTTCTTATACCAATATATAGAGTATAACATGTTTTAAAAATACATTTATACAAATGAGTTGAATATCTTATATTACTAGTGTTTTTAGAGCTATTCAGGTCATGCATATCCTTAGAGGAAGATGAAAATCAAATATTGATCATCAATATGCTTAATCAAAGTCTTTACAACCAAGGAATATCATGCTAAAGAAATACTATTTTTTGATGGTGAGCTCTAACAGCCAAAATAAATGCCCTTGAGTTATAAAATATATTCTATGAATAGCATCTTTATTAGTTTTTCACTGATAAGGACACTTGGTATGTTTGAAATGATATCTGAATATAGTTTTAATTTGCCTTTGTCTTACTATGAGCTAGGTCCACCATTTTTTATACTTTAAGTACTATTTACACTTCTTTTTCTGTGTACTATTAATATCTTTTGTCTGCTTTTCGAACCTAAGTTATTTAAAACTGAGCTTCCTCTACTAGAATTATATCATATATACTATATACATTTCCTCAAATTTAAATTCTACACCAAAAACTATAATTAAAATAGCAGAAAAGAAATGATAATTTCATATGTGTTGGTACATATTTGGCAAATCATTACTTATAGAATAGAAATGTCTTAGTCTGTTTGGACTGCTATAACAGAATACCATAAACTGGGTGGTTTATAAATGGAAGAAATTTATTTCTCACAGTTGTAGAGGCTTAAAGTCTGAGATCAGGGTGACAGCACATTTGCATTCTGGTGAGAATTCTCTTCCATGTGCAGACTGCCAACTTTTCATTGTATCTTCAGGCATCAATAAAAAGCTTAGGGAGCTTCTCAGGCTCTCTTTCCTAAAGGCACTAATCCCATTCTTGGGTGGGGGAGGGTCTGCCCTCAAGACCTAATCACCTTCAAAAAGCCTTACCTTCTAATACCATCACAACGGAGGTGAACATTTCCACATGTGAATGGGGCGGGGAGGGGCACAACATTCAACATATAGCCTTGTCCTCCAACCACCTGTGTCACTTTCACCTGGGAGGCTTGTTAAATGTGCAGTACTCACAGGCCCCTTAGGCCAGCTTGGACCTCTTTTTTATTAAACATTCCCTGTAATTCATATGCACCTTAAGTTTGAGAACCACTATGAAATTGAGAAATCAACAAATGTAATCTGGACATTTAAAAATAGCATTTTTTTAAGCTACTACAGAAATGTTTAAAGATAAAATCACTCTTGTAAAGGAAAGTCAGCAAACTTTATAGTTCTAAACTGTGATTATATCTGTATACTTTGAAATTCTATATTTTTGATTAGTAATTTAGGATATTTTCTTTCAAAAAGTGGTCCTATATCTTATGTCGGTTTATTTGTCAATATAGATGTCAGAGTCAGTTTTTTCCTACATAATTAGTATTTTCAAACCTTTAGGTAGCTTTTAGTAAATCATGCTATCAGAGCTCTAAATGGTACTTCAGTCATTGAATTAAAAAAGTCTGTGGAGACTACTGGCTGATAACTTATTACATCTAAGAGACTCTCTAGTAAAGGTTAATAACACACACACATGCACACACAAGGTTATATAAAGACATTCAGAATTACCTTATCTACCTTCACAATGGTGAGTTCTATTCCTGGTTTCTCAGATGAAGATTGGGGGAATAGAAATTAATGTGAAAATACATATTAATTCTGGGGATATAGAAAGAGTTCAGATATTTGATATTATTTTGCCTATTTTTAAGTGGCATACAGTTTACATAAGATCTGTTTGTTAGAATCCTTAAAGATGCAAAGAAAATTTATACTCAGATCACCTTTGGCAGTGGAGATTTTGTGCAAGGACACACTAGGATGTACGGTTGTTAACAGCCCAGGTTGTTATCTTCTGAGTCATAAAGTTACTCTGGGTACCTCCAAGACTGGGAAGTATAGCAGGGCAGGTATCATAGAAAATTGGAATCATGCCTAAATTCTCTTAGTTCACAAGACATCTTACTTTCCAAGACAGAGAGAATGTGATTAAGTCCATCACCATTCAATATGAAGTGCTGAAATTGGTTAGAATTTTTGGCCACATTAACTCACAGGATGTCATTCTCCTTTGTATCCAGTCTTTATAGAGGTCTGAACATTTGCAGCCCAGGATAAATAAGATTGGTTTCACTCAAATCCAGCACAAGCTATAGCAACTCAAGGGAGTTTCTCTAAGAAGGACATTGTAAGCATAGTTGGTGTTTAGCATTTCATAGATTCATGGCTGAAACAGAAGAGACACTGGAAGATTATTTTTTGAAATTTCCTTTCATATTTAGACAAAATGTATCTTAACTCTAAAAACTACATGGACCTTTGATACAGAGCTTTTGAAAACTCACTTATTTCATGTTCTATAACTGCTTAGACTTATAAATATCCTTGAAGATCTGAAATTAGCATATACTATATTCAGTAATCAATTGCAATGTCTTGGATTATAGGCTTATAATTCCATCTTGATAATAAGTTAACACCTGAGATTTCTCTAACACCTCAGTAATTTCTGTTGGCCACTCTAAATGAGTACTAGTTTCATAAGCCATGAATAATCATTTGAAACCAAAAACTTTAACCAAAAAATTTCTTAAATGTTATTTAATACATTCCGTAAGGATGCATTTATTCCTTTTAAACTCAAGTACTCATTTAATTTGGAGAAGCATCTTAGCAAAATGGAATAAGACTTAAATCAGGGGCTCTGGGGTTAGGACTAGGTAGGACTTTTACTCCCCAACCATGGAAATTTAGATGTGTCATTTAATCTCTCAAGACTTCAGTTTTTATTCTATAAAATGTGGATAAACTATATGCCACAAGCTTCCTCTATTTTCTTTTTTTATATACCTCTCACCTCTAATTTTTACTACAATAAGTAAAAATAACTATTTTTGGTTTTAGCATTTAATATCTTCTTTTTCTTTAACCTTAATTACAAAGGACACTAATCACATTTGCAAAGCAAGCTTGATTTGTATGTCTCATAAATATTTGTCTTGTGAAGATTTGACATTGTATATGGATTTCTTGCATTGTATAAAATGTGATTTAGTATCAATTCATGGGGAGCCCAGTGATCACCCGTCTGGCTAGAATGGGAAGTTGGTAAGGGGTAAGAGATGAAGTTAGGACTACATAGTAAAATGAGCAAATTATATAGGGCCTTGAATGATAGATTTAGGAATCTGAAGTTCATCTTATAGGCAGTTAGTAGGAAGTCATTTTATAATGAAATAACTTAGTAAAAGTTGCATCTTGGAAAGTTTTGAGATTAAAATGTAATGGTGAGGAATGAACCTGACATACCAGCTTGGAGTCTTCTGAAATTTTCAAAATATGAGATAATGAGAGTCTAGTCTACCATGTTGGCTGTGGAACAGAAAAGGCTGGGAAGTAGTCAAGAGACTCTGGGAAAGAAAGCACAACAGGACGTGTCTGATAGACATGAGGATGAGATAGAGAAGAATACAAGATGTCTCTGGGATTTCAAGTTGAGGAGATTAAAGAAAGTCATTAACTGAAATAGAAAAGTTTAAGCAAATTTTAGGGAGTTTGCTTGGCAGGTGATGGTGAGAAATGTTCAGTGAAAATGGTAGCTAGCAATGTTTTCTGATTAGGGAAGCAAAGCCATAAAGATAGACAAAAGAGTAAAACAACTGAGTAGATAATAATTCTATCTGGTTTAGCAGAAAAATCATAGATGAAAGTTTTCTCTGAAGAATTTTGGTCCAAGTTACAATAAGATAACAGTTTTGTTACCATAGGATCATGTATGTGGATCTTCAATGTATTATTCTGAACTTGGACAAATTAAAGGAAGCTATCAGTAAAATCCTTGGTCTTTCAGTTTCACAATATATACCTTTGAAAAATGAGAAAGATGGATACCTTCCTGTAAAGAGTCATTGATGAGATATTTGAGGAAATCTAAATCATTTTTTTCTTTATTTTTCCCTTGGCTTTTAAAAAATATAATAGATAATTAGTTGCTTGTATTTACATTGTACAATTCAATGAGGTTTTTTTTCAATTAAAGTTGGCATGCAATAATATACCAGTTTCAGTTGTACAGCCTAGTGATCAGAGATCCACATAACTCACAAAGCGATCTAGTACCCCTCGTTCCCCTTACATATTTATCACAATATTAACTATCTTCCCCATGCTATGCTCTACATCTCCATGTTTATTCTGCAACTATTCACTTGTACCTCTTAATCCCCTTGCCTTTTTTTCCATCCCCCAATCCCCGTCCTATCTAGTATCCCTCAAAATATTCTCTGTATCTATGAGTTTATTACTGCTTTTTTTGTTGTTGATTTTGTTCTTTAGATCCTACATGTATGTGAAATCAAGCGATATTTGTCTTTCTCTATCCAACCCATTTCATTCAGTGCAATAGGTCCATCAAGGCAATATCTTTTTCCATCCCCTTCCTTTAATCTGTGTGTGAGTCCTTTTAATCTGAAGTGAGTCTCTTATAGGGAGCATATGTATGCATCTTGTTTTCTTATCCATTGAGGCACTCTATCTTTTGGTTGGAGCACTTAATTATTTTCCATTTGATGTACTCGTTGATAAGAATGTAGTTATTACCATTCTTTATTCCTGTTTTTTATATGTTTTTCCTTCTTAAAGAAGTCCCTCCAACATTTTTTAAATGGTTTGTGTAACAAAATACAGAATTCACCAGTGAGATACATTAAAGAACTGGATTACAATTCAAAAAGCCTACGTGTACATTCTAAAGATTTGTGGACAAGGACATGATTGAATTTTATATTGATAATTAACTCAGACAAAAACTCCAGAAAGCCACATGTTAAAGAAAATAAAACTAGAAAGGGTGTGTATGTGTGTGTTTGCATTTAAATGAAAATGAGGTTAATGTCAAACACGTAATATCATAATTAAAATGTGTGACACACAAATAGGAATTAAGCACATGGGAAAACAGAAGATAATTGTGCATTGGTGAAACATGGTTCAAATAGTTAATGGAAATCACTTGGTTAACTTAAAAGAGGTGTATAGAATCTGAAAAAGACCCAGAGAATGGCAACTAAAATGATCAAATATATTTTAAATAGACCATATAAGAAAGGGCTAAAAAAATTTTTTTTTAATTCACAAGGGAAAAGACTTAAAACAAGTTGTAATGCCCCTTCTCCTGAATTTAGGAGGGAAATTTTGTCCCAGATAATAAAACAATATAAGAAAGAACCATTTTTTTTCCCCTTTTACAGAATCCAAGGAATTGCCTCAATTACTACTGTAGCTTTTGTGAGATTAAGGTCTAGTGATATATATTGACTACTAAAATGAAATGACTGATAGGATATATCTGACCAATTTGTGAAAAATCAAATAACATAGAAATGACAATCATGATATGGTGGGGAGAGGGATTAAGAAAGCTTCTCACAATAGGATTTAGCTACAGTTAGAGACATGTCTTGTTTGATGTTTACAATAGGTACTCTTCATATACTAGTTTGCTGTGTTGTCAATAAGAAACTAGCACTGTTTATATGGAAAATATAAAAGTACCTTTAGAAATCTTTAATGCCTATGGGAAACAAGTATAATACAGTATTCTCACTATTAAGAAGGCAAGTCAACACTAAAAGAAATATGGCTTAATTATGAGTTTTACACATGTTATTAACAGAGAATCACTAGAATGTAACTTCAATCAGGGAAGACAAACATATAAATATATCCCTTTTCAGTTCTGGTCCACTGGAAGTGACTTCTAGGGGCTCTTGTTGAGAAGGGTACTGAGGCAGTGTTTGCACTCAGTAGGAAAACGTTAATGATGACAACAATGACAACATGAAAGCCTCCAGTGACCTTCACCTTCCTAAATTCAGAAGTCATTTCTCAGTCCTCATTTTACTTAATTAGCAGCAGTTGCCACAGTTCACTCCTTCCACTTTCACTCTCTTCACTTGGCTACTGGCTCCCTGGCTTACCTAGCTAGCCACTGTTCTCAGTCTCATTTGCTGATTGCTCTCACCTTCCTTCTCTGTTAGAGTAGGAATGCTCTAAGACTCAGTCACTACATTTCTCTCTATCTAAATTTGCTTCCCTAGAGCAGCATGGTTCAATAAAAAGTAATAGGAGCCACAAATGCTAACCACATATGTAATTCAAAATTTTCTAATAGCTACATTTTTAAAAAGTAAAAAATTGGTGAAATCATATATATTATATATGTACATACATAATTTAACCCAGTATACTCAAAATATTAGCATTTTGACATATAATCAACATAAAATATATTTTAAAATTAACATGTGATATTAAATTACTTTTATTTTTCCATCAGGAAGCATTTTACTGTTACTCCAAGTTTAAGAATTTTCACTGACAGAAAGTTCATACTTTCAGAAAATCTCCCACATAGCCCTGCTCAGCTACTGAATCTTGATTTTTATAGACACCAACATATTTCTCTCCAATACAATCGTTCTACCCATGATTAACAGATCAGTCTTAACCTCTAATTTCAGTATTTGGCCTTGACTTAGGAAGTTCTTCAGGACTGTTGTTAATTCAGGAAAAGTGGCATTATCTAAAGCAGATGCAGTGGTAACTACGCAAGGTACTCACCATTAACAGTAATGAGATATTTTTAGTGCTTTTGCCATAATACTAAGTCTTCAAAATCCAGTATGTTAAACTGACAGCATATCTCAATTCAGACTGGCAATATTTCATGTGTTCAATAGCCACATGTATCTAATGGCTGTTGTACTGGATAGCATGGCCCTAGATGATCTTATCTAAGCCCTTAACTTAAAATACCATCTGACTACTCTCAAATTTATATTTCTTTTTTAGACCTCTTTCTTGCACTCCAGACTCAGATAGCCAAGGGTCTATTTAACATAACTTCTTGGATATTTAATACGTATTTCTTACTAAACTCTTGGTCTCCTCTAAATTTGTTCCTCCCCATATCAGTTGCTCTTCTCCATATCAGAAACTCCATCATTTCAGCTGCTCAGGCCAAAAACATTGGAGTCAAGCCTGACTCCTCTCTTTGTCTCAAATCTCACATTTCATCTACAACTCCATGTTGAAGATATACCCAGAATCTAACCCATTACCACTACCATGGTTTAAACTCCAACTATTTCTTGTCTGAATTATCGCAATAGCATCCATACTGATCCCCCGCAGTCTAGTTTCTCATGGCAGACACATATCCTTTAATAATGTAAGCCAGATCATGTCACTCATCTGCTCAAAATTCTCCAATGACTCCCAATCTCAGAATAAAAGTCAAAGTCCTTACAGTGACTTTCAGATCTCTACTTCTCTGACCTCATCTTTTACTATTCTCCTCCTGCTCACTCTGCTCCAGCCACCCTCACCTCCTGTTTCCCTTTTAACACACCAGTCACGTTCTAGCTTCAGGGACGTTAGACTTGCTACATACTCACTTATTCCCATGGCTCATGCTCTTATTTCTTTCAAGTTTTTGCTCAAATATCATCTCAGGGAATGACTGGAATGACTTACTGAATGAATGAATGACAAGAATAGGTACCATAAGAAGGTATTAGAGCCTTAGTGCCACATGCTTGCTCTTCTAACAGAAGTCAACACACAATCAAATTTCAACATTTATTAAGCACCCATTATAAAACAGACATGTATGATTGGCTAGTCTTAGTGAAGGAGAACATTAGAATAATCTTGTTACTTTAGAAGGTTCTTGAACGTTATCAGCACATACTGGAACAAATAGCTGACTTCCTTAGACAATGAGAAAACAGGATCTATTACCAAACAGGAATATCTTGTCAGATATCTTAGGACTTCTTCCTCCTAGGCAATCAGAACCTACAAACATCATCAGTCCCACAATCCAGGCAGTACTGAAATCATTTCACTATTGGAACACTTGGTTCTAGCCCTAGTTTTATTCTTAGCTTTGCGGGTGACAGAATAAATCACTTTTCCCTTAATGGTCTCAATTATTGTATTCCTATGGTAAAATGTCTAATCTCATTCACTTCCCAATTCAGGTTAAAATAGATAACAGGACAATATATACTTGGGTGTTACAAGGTGGCACAATTATGTGTGCATTATGGAGTTTGAGAACAAAAAATTATCTTTTTTAAACCTAAGAATTTCTAAATCAGAACTACTTAAAACTAGTCTTCAGTTTGTGGTAGATTTAAGATCTTTAGTCTTTTCCTTTTTCTCTTTTAACCCCAATTTTCACTTAACACCTTTTCTATGAGTAAACTCATAGCTTATTTTATTTCACACTTCAATCCATCCTAGCTCAAAAGAGAAACGTTACTAACCTGAATGATCAACCCCAGACATTAAAATGTATAGTTTCTCCCAGGAATGGAGTTGAAGGTAAGAGGGTGGAGAGAAAAAAAGGAAGTATTGAAGGAACAGATTTAAAAAAGGGAAAGGGAATAATGCTTGATTTATTAAAATGGCTCAGTTCAATCCAGTAAGTGTTTGTTGGGTGCAAAGTATTGTGCTAGTCATTTCAGTAATGTCAAGATGAGGAAGACAGTCTCTGCCATCAAGAAGCCAGGAGTATGAGGTGAACAAATTATTAAAATATCATGCAGAATACCGAAAGGAAATACAAGAAGAAAGAAAACTGACATTGAGGACGTTTTAATATGCCAGGGGCAGTCACATATATTAACTCGTATATAAACAACCCTTCCAAAACTTCCAAGGAAACTCAGGGAGGATAGGTAACTCGTTCAAGGTCATTCAAGCCAGAAAGTTAATGTACACTGACGTTCCCAGCCCAGGTTCCAAAGCCTAAGCTCCTTTCAGGATACTATTGCTAAGGGAACCTCCAAGGAGCGGGAGGAGAAAAGTTACGATACTTCCAGTTGCGGTGGAGGAAACAAAGGGATCAGAAAAGCTATTTGAGACGGCGTGTGAGGTGGGCCTTGAAGGAGATTGGGCGGACCAGTGTGAGAAGAGGGAGGGACTTTCAACTAAAGAATGACAGCCCTGGCCACTATCCAATTCTTCCAGTCGAGGAGTCAATCTAGGTTGAAAACTGAAGTCCGGTGGGTAATCTCCCCGCCCTCCTCATCTTTTTTTTGGGGTCTTTTCACCGTTCACTAATTTCACCGTTAGGCATCTGTTATTTTTGTAACTTGAAAAAATCTCAAAATCTTAAAAGAGACTAGCGTCCCTTGGACGGTGGGTGGGGGTCCGACGGGCGCCCCTGGCACACCCCCTTCTCCCACCTCCTCGGCGAGGCCGCTCCCCGTGGAGCGTTCGGCCCCGGGGAAGGATACTCTAACGCGCCAGCTTTTCGCCCGTGGGAGCCAGGCCCCCGCCAGCTCGTG
>NW_006436282.1:206971-215788 GCF_000325575.1 Pteropus alecto
TCCCCCGCCCGCCCCAATCCCCGGCTCCCGCCCTGCCGTGTGTTTACGTGGAGACGAAGATGGCGGCGGCGGTGACGGCCCTGCCCGTGCGGCGGAGGACGGTCAGCCAGTGAGCGCAGAGACTGGTTCCACTCCGGGCGGGGGGAGCGCCTGGCCGGCCCTGCTCCTGGGGCCGCAGAGCTTGCGGTCGCACTTCCGTCCGAACCGACCTTTCCTTCCTATCCCGACCCTTTCTCTGTCTTCCCCCAGCCTTCCCCGCAGAGGCCATGGAGGACGAGGAAAGAAAGAAGAAGCTGGAGGCTGGCAAAGCGAAGGTAACAGCGGGAGGCTGCAGGGCCCGCAGTGGGAGGCGGTGGCTGGGAAGGGGTGAATGGGGGCCTGGGAAGCGGAGATCGAGCAGCCCCGGTGCGCTGCCCGGGAGCGAGGTGCTGCAGGGGCTGCGTTTTCCCCTCGCCCTTCTCCTTTCCAATCGTAAAAGCCTGGTGTTACTACCTAGCACACGATACTTCCCGTAATGATTGGGTGGTGTGGCTCCTTTCTCATGAAAGGAGTAAAACCTTTTTTTTTTTACTGTGTTGTTATAAACTGATACTTATAGCTCTAAATCTCGAACCTTTCACTTTTTTAGGGAGTTTTATGGGTAGTGCAGTCATTGTGCTTTTCAGGGTGGGGATTTAGGGCTTTTCTTTATTCGGTGGGGGATTTGTACGTCGATCGTGAACTTGGCTTTCTTAGGTGGCATGCTCTCGCTCTTGGGTGTGTGATTGGCCTATGACAGCTGTCTTAGCATTGGTTTGAGTGCCACAAGTGCCAGCTGTGAACTTCGCGTTAAGGGCGGTTTTAGAAACATGGCTTTCTATGTTTGTATTTGATGGTCTTTGTCATGGCATGCGCTTTTGTATTGTGTGGAATGTTAATGTAGTATGTGAATGAAACTTCTGGGGAGCAGAGGTTCCATAGTCTAAGCAAACCTATAGAATTCCTGCTTTAAATAATTGAATCGTTATGTATGTCTTGTGAGTCATGTGTATAAAAAAACTGTAAAGCAAACAATACAAAATTATACACAGGTATTCACTGGGTTTCACGAAAATTCTGACAGACAAAATATAAATAGCATTTTTTTAAAATTACGTATTCCAGAATATCTTTTGTCTAGCTTCAAAGGCCCCCGTCCTCTATAATAAAGTTACCTTTTATAGATTATATTTGAACCATTTTATTAGAGATGATTGTTAGCAATCACATTTGGACCATAATTAAATTATAATATAGTTCACTGTTTTTTTCTCTTCTCCTTCAAAATGAATAAACAAACAAAGGAGACCTGGTCTATGATTTCAATAATCATTGAAGGGCCATACTGCAGAGACACAATAGTAGATGCTCAACACAACTTATATACATATAAATACATAGTTTGTATACATAGTCATTTATATGTATATAAACTAGCTTCATATTTCTAAAAGATAGTTGGTTTTCCCATAAGCTCCTTCTAAAGTAAAGGCTTAAGTGCTTGTATGTTATCAAGTAGATAATATTACTTTAGGATCTATAAATGGAGAGAAAGGGGAATCAAGGCATCTTCAGAAGCCCAAAGTTGCTTACATTTCTGCAACCTGGGAATCTGAGCAAGCTCTGACTCCAAGAAAGTGTAGGTAAGGTGTGCACCTTCTTCCCAAAGCATTGACGTTCTAATTAGACATTATGTTTATCTGTTGCCTCAGAATTTTTACTGTTTGCCCCCAGAAGTATCTTTCCTAAATATGTGTGAAGCAGTCCTACAAAACAGTTTACTTTGGACAACACATTTCATCATGGGAGGTTCATTTTAACTGCTTTGATTTGGCAAAAGAGAATTCTAGTTTCTGTGTGTGTGTGTGTGTGTGTGTGTGTGTGTGTGTGTGTTTTGTCTTTCATATTCTGCCAATGGAGTAAAAAATCTCTTTTAACATTCACTTTTTCTGTAAAAGATTATAGTTCTCTAGAGTTGAGCCTGAATTTTCCAGTCAGAAATAAATCTGAGACTTCTAAGGCAAGGTATTTTTACTGGGACGTTAGCTATACATTATAAAAACAGTGGAAACAACCTTCAAAGACAATATTAGGTGAATTGTTTTCTAAACTATATTATATAAGTGTGATGGACTATTATGTAGCCATTAAGAATGTGAAGACTGATAGGAACAAGGAAAATAGAAATAAAACAGCATCATCAAAAGTAGTGTATATATTATTTCACTTGTATAAACTTGTGCTTTAGGACTTAAAATTTTGGATTATAAATGTAAAGTCATTCAGCAAACCTATATTGAACTCCTGTTTTGTAACCACAAGGTGGAAATTGAGAGGTGGTGACAGTCTCTGTTCTCAAGTTGCTCACAGTTTAGTGGAAGAGACAGACACTGGGTAATAAGTACAATGAGAGAGTAGGTACAGTAGGATTTTGGGTGAGTTCTTTCATTTGTTAAAATGAGTAAAGATTTTGACAAAAAAGGTTCTTAGTATTGGTGTTAATTCAGCCTAGCAAAATGCTTATCAGATAGTAAGTACTCAATAGATATTTGCTCAGTGAATGAATGAGCAGAGTGACTATGAGTCCTCACTGGATGCTCCTTTACTAGCATATTGTAAATAACAAGAATCCAGTCTTCTCTTAATTTGAAGTTTCTTATGGCTGACATCAGAAGTCATTAAAATGATCATTTCCAAAACTTATTCAGATACTTGGTTCTCTATGTCTTATTTGTTCATTGGACTTAAGCATTGTATTTGATAACATAGTTTACAAATCACAACTTTTAAATTTTTTTCTTGGTTTTTGGTAAGCTGTTCACTGAAAATTTTACCTTTCTATATCTAGACCTTATAAATGATCATTTTTTATGATTTGTCATGTTTATAGTATAGTATACTTTATAAAGTATTTTATGCCAAACAAAATCTATAATAATAGCTGAATAAATTTTGGTATATGTAACCATTAAAATCTACGGATACTTCTTGAATTGGGAAAATGCCCACAAATAATGCCAGGTTAATAAAAATGTCACCCCAAAAAGCAAATGTACATATTTATATATGAAGACACCTAAAAAAAAAAAAAAATCCACCAAGATGTAAATGATGGTTATCTCTGGGTGGTGGATTATGGACAATTTAAATTTTCTATACCACTTTTAGTATCTTCCAAATTCTCTGCAATATATTTCTTTTATGATCAATAAAAAATGTTTAAATACTATTTTTAAAAACAAAAGCTTGTTGTCGAAGAACATATTATGTCGCATGATCAGTATACAGAACAAGAAGATGAGGCACAGAATAACTAGGTTTCGTAAGGGCCACCACTTTGTTGTAGTCTTGGAACTCTAATTCTTATTCCAGTGCTGCTTGTATTATATAGTTGGGATTCTATGTTACTAGACATTTATAGATCTTTCTGTTTTTGTAATTTTTATCGATTTTTCTTGCTGTCAGTTCTCATTGCCATTAATATGCTTATCTTACCTTGCTTCTCATCTGCCTCTTCCCCTAACATACTGTTTTAGGTTTGCTGTGGCTAGAGAACCCAGTAACTGAGGTAGATAAAATGGTTTGTAAAAATCAAGGGCCAATGGAGCCTGGTGAATAATAGGCTTTATGACAGTTTAGTTTTTCTGTAACTTGTTGGTTTTTTGGTTTGCTGTCAGCTACTTCCTCAGTGTTGGTGTTGCAAGAATCCTGACCCATGGAGATGTGAGACATTACTACATTATTAAGTAAATATTTTCAGAGCTGGATTAACCCTCTTTACTAGGTGCTGACAGGGACTGCACGACACAGGCTGCTTTGTGTTGAACCAAACTATTTAACTCCACTTTAAAAGACTTCATTTTTTCCAAGTAAAATTATTTATAGTATTATGTAAACAAAGTAATGTAATATTAGCAAACAAAATTAGAGGACAGTGTGTATTTAGTATAAAATTCTTACTCCCATAAATTCACATTAGGTATACTTTTTAATATTTTATTTTGTGCTTTATAATATCCTAATATTCAAATGTAGCAGAATTCAGTAAAACCAAAGTTTTGCACCAGGTAGTCAGCATTTATTTAATTTATATTATTTGATGAATAATTATTAAAATTTTTGCCTGTTGCTCTTAGTAAGTAGTAACTATATGATTTTTATTTGTTAAATGAGCATTTTCAGTTTGAAAAATAGTGCCAATTTTATACAAAAAGAATAGTGCTTTTTGCAAGCTGTATAATAGGTTATTGATAGCAGGACCTTTCATCTAGTTTCCACTCTGATAGACAAAGGTAGTTATGGTGCAAAATTGTCCTTTGCATATTTCAGATACACTGCTCCACCACTCTGAAAGTTGCTCTTCACTTCACCCCTGTTTCTTTTAAACCTTCTGATCTTTTATTCTTATATGTGACATAGCTTACCTAGCTTTCAAAGTGAACACAACATTTTTCAACATTTATTGCAACAGTGGTGCGTTTTTTGTGACTCAAGAAACAAATTCAGGATCTTCAGGCTTTGTTGGAAAAAACAAAACATGAGTTTTAGATTGATTATGAGCTTTATGAGAGATAATATGATGGAAGGAATGGGCAGAACAGGCTTCTCGAAGTATTGAAGAAAGGTTTCTAAGGCAAATCCAAGAAATTTCAGGGACAGGAATAGGGAAGTGATTGGGTAAAAGAGCCAAAAGGTTGAATGAAGAAAGACTTACCAAGGAGGTCTATGGCATCCTGTCAGTGAAACTCAAAGTTGAATGAGCACATGGAAAAGAGGAAGTGGAAAAGATTGGCTATATACACGTTACTGGAATATGACAAAATTGGGGCAAAAATTATTTTAAAACAAAACACCTCTTTTATACATAAAAATTTTGTAGTAAGAGCTAAACTACGACTACAAAATATTTATTATAGACTACTAATTATTGAAATATAAATAAATTTCTAATGCGGAAGCTAGAAAAAGTTCTCATGGTAAATTGTTAAGCATTAATGATAAGGAACATGATTTATATTTATTTCTCATTGAGATTCCACTAAAACTGAAATTAGGCATCTTATTTTATTGGCGAGCATCTCTTTATAAACTTTTATTTGGAAAAACTTCAGAATTTTAAAAAGTTTATAAAGCTAGTTTAGCACTGTACGTGTATGTGTGTGTGTGTGTCTGTGTGTTTGTGTTTATAATACTGCTGTTTGGCATACTAGAAAAGGCATTAGGACTTTTGCTTATTTATTTGCTTATTTGTTCTACTGACATTTTGAACGCCTACAACCGCAGCTATGGACTTTTACGTAGCAAGCATATTTTTCAGTGAACACAAATTTTGTGCCTTATTGTGTGGGAACAGTCCTGTCACAGTATGTGAATCTTAACAGGTGTTTTAAAGAATACATGAGATGATTGAGAGCTTTTTGAGTTCTTCTGATGCTAGATATAAAAAAGCTTTGGTTTTTTTTAGTTAAGATGAAATTCATGTAACAGAAATTAACTGTCTGTACAACGAACAATTCAGTGGCATTGAGTATATATATAACATTATGCAATCATCACTTCTGATAATTCCAAAATATTCTTATCATCCAGAATGAAACACTGTACCATTAAGCAGATACTCTTCATTCTCTCCTCCCCATAGCAACCACTAATCTACTTTCTGTTTCTATGGTTTAACCTATTCTAGATATTGTATGTAAATGAAATCATATAATATTTGACCCTTAGCGTCTGTTTTTTTTACTTAGGATAATGTTTTCTGAGGTTCATCCGTGTTGTAGTATATATCAGTACTTGATTTTCTTTTATGGTTGAATAACATTCCATTATATGTATATACCATATTTTGTTTATTAATCCATTGATGGGCATTTGAGTTGTTTCTACCTTTTAGCTATTTCGAATAGTGCTGCTATGAATATTTGTATATAAATACTTGAGTACCTGTTTTCATTTCTTGGGTATATATATATATCTATGAGTAGAATTGCTGGATTATATGGTAATTCCATGTTTTTTTGAGGAACCACCAAACTTTTTCCATAGTGGCTATACCATTTTACATTCCCACCGGCACTGTATGAGAATTCCAGTTTCTACATATCCACCCAACACTCATTTTCCATTTTATTTACTTATTTATTCATTCATTTATTTATTTTTTAATCATAGCCATTCTAGTGGGTGGGAAGTGGTATTTCATTATGGTTTTGGTTTGTAATTTTCTAATGAGTAGCTTTTCATGTATTTGTTGGCCTTTTGTCTATCTTTGGATAATATCTGTTCAAGTCCTTTGCCCATTTTTTAATTGGATTGTTACTAATTTCCTTTATATATTGTTGTTATTTATTATATTTATATTATATATATCCCTATATACAAAGAGAGTGAGAACACATGCGCCTAGGCAGGCGTGAGATAGGGGCAGACTGAGAGAAATACACAACTCCAGTAGGATTATATTTCATCTTTTTTTAGGCCTCTGGGCTCTGCCAAAATGTAAACTGTTGCTTCCTTCGAATAACAGGTTCTTGGTGAGTTGATTAGAGCACCATGCTAAAGTTTGATTTCTGTGTGGACCAGCGAGTCATTCCATTCCATGGCCAGCTGTTTTACAAGTGCATGCAGTTGGTCCAAGGGGCACCTGTTGGGTTTTTGGCTCTGCCATTACGAGTCCATTTTCACTGTGTGAGGGAAAAAATACTTCTTCAGTAGCAAAAAGACCTGTCATTTTCTTATGTGAACACAATAGATCTATATGGATATTCACAGTTGTAAGATAGTATTTTTTTGTTGTCATATTGACTCCCCCCTTTTATTTTTAGTGTTTTCGTAGTAGTGGTCACCACAATATTACTTAGGATTCTTAATGTTTGTCTAGGTATGCTGCATAAATCTTTGCACATGTATTTAATCCTATTTAAAAATTTAGCATTGTTTCAGAGGTAGTTTTGCCTGGGTTATTTATTTAACTCTGTAGAGTGTTTTGTACCATGAAAAATTCCCTTATCCTCTTTGTTCATGAACAGTGTAGTATTTGTTTTCAGTTGCCATCAGGGTTATGATTCTTATTGTGGTTTGTTATTCACTGAGATTTTTTATGTGGTCTAAACATTTTTCTGTAAGTCTAACTTTTTTATTTCCTTTTAAGAGATAATTTCTTAAAGCCTCAAGTCTTCTTTATCATTTTAAGTAATCAATGCTTAAAGCCCCAAAAGTTATTATTTTGACTAGTAAGGACTACACTAAACTTACTATTTAAAACCCTAATCTATAAAGATTTGAATTGATAAATTGTATTCATTAAATAGGTTCTCGGTTTACAGATCTTTGAGAAACTAATGGAGTATACAATCTAGAACTTCTTTACTTCTATTTCTTGATACTGAACACACTGTAAAATTCTTTATTTACTAAGGAGCCTTCCTGTGGCTTCTGTGATTAGGCTACATTTATTCCTCAAGGGTATCACTTTTATTTCAGTTGTTGTTGCCTTATTTTTTCCCCAGGGAAGATGGAAACTGTAAAAATATAGTTCTTCATATTTATCAAGAATTTAATATATGAAAGTTAATATATGAAAGTATATGAGGGAGATGCAGGCAGTTACAGTGGATATGGGTCAGTGATCTCAGTTAATTACCACAACATTTATGGTCTGATGACTGTATATATATATGTGTCAATTTCTTAAGTCAGATAAATAAGTAGATGCTCTAAAGGGCAAGGTTAGTAGAAAATGTGTAAAGATTGCATTACCAAATATCTGCTGGAAGTTTATATATAAAAGAATGGGTTTGGGCCAAAAGTTAGAAAACTAGTTTCTATTCATAAACAACTTAAAATATTGGAAATATTTGTATGTAAAATCTTTTATAGTATTGCCAAACTCATATTTGATTTTTAATGTCTATAAATTCCTTTTGTAATGAAAATACATGTCTGAGCATTTCTACTCAGTGATTTCCCTTCAAAAGAGAACTCTTTACTTTTCCACTTCAATAGCAATTTTTATAATAGAGTAGAAAGAAGAGAATTTCAGACTTTTTAGTTGAGAAAAAAAAATTTTTAATTCAAAGGGTGAAATACAATATTAGTAATTTTAATAGGTCTCAAGGTTTTAATCTTATGACAGATGACTCTACAGTCTTTGGATTTAAAATTTTTTAATGTTCTAGTTTTCACTTTTCTGTCTAATGTGCCATCATATTTTCGAGGCTCAGGAGTTTATACCTATTTAGAAAGCATCTCAGTTGGAAATAAAATCCTTTAAATTATTCTGTAATTATTTTCTTATATCCTGCATACTTATAATCCAATCTCTAATTATTTTATTCAAAATTTGTCTCATACTCAGCCTTTCTTCCTATTCTAACACCACCACCCTGTACAATCAGGTCCACATTACCGCCCTTCTCTTTGGTTTCCCTGACTCACTCTCTTACCTTTCAGATCCAACCAATCACCACATTCTGCTGAATATGTCTTGATTTATCCACACATCTGTTCCTACTTTATGGTCTCTCACTTGGACAATAGGAAGGTTGAGAGCAGAAGAAAAAAGATATGCAATTAATAATAGTAGCTGCCAATTTTTGAGCACTTTCAAACGCTAGGCACTATGCTAAGGGTTTTACATTTTATTGTCTTATTTAATCTTTGTTACTATTCTAAGAGCTGCATGTAGTGTTGCTATCCCTATTTTATAGGTGAGAAAGCCAAGAGTTTAAGTAATTTGCACAAAGTCGTAGAGGCAGAGCAAGGATTCATACCCAGTCTGATACAAGAGATTGTGTTAAG
>NW_006436282.1:215845-229304 GCF_000325575.1 Pteropus alecto
AATTGAGAGGTTGGTAATTGGTTGTAAAGGATAAGAGGGATGCTATGGTCTGAGTGTTTATGTCCCTCCAAAATTCATATGTTGAAATCCTCACCCCTCAGGTGATGATATTAGGAAATGGGCCATTTGGGAGGTAATTATGAGGATCATGAGGGCAGAGCACTGATGAATGAGATTATTGCCCTTCTAAAAGAGAGATCCCTTGCCCCATTCACCATGTGAGGTTATAGCAAAAACATGGCTATCTATGTGTTAGAAAGTGGGCTCTCACCAGTTACCAAATCGGCTGGCACCCTGATCTTGTACTTCTAACTTTCGGAACTGTGAGAAATAAATTTCCATTGTTTATACACCACCCAGGCTATGGTATTTTGTTATAGTATTCCAAACAGACTAAGACAAGAGGTAACTCCAGCTTTCTGACTCAAACAACTGATGGGATGTAGATGCTAGTCTCTGAGATAGGAAACATGGACAAATTTGTGGAGAAAGGAGAGCTTCAATGAAATTGGTCTTCGATCTAGGAAACATGGATATATTTGGAGGGAAGCAAATATTTGAGTAAGATAAAAATGAATGTTGGATATGTTAAGTCAGAGATGTCTATGGGACATTCTAGAGGAATGGTCCAGTGTAAAATTGAATTTGAGTCTGGAGCTTAAGACAGAAGCTCATGCTATAGACAAATATTTGATTGACAGGTACTAGTGATACTCTGGGAATGGGAGTTTACTCAGGAAGAAGACTGAGTGGGATGCAGACTGAGAATTGAATCTTTTGGAAACACCCATGTTTAAAAGGCAGGTGGGGAAGGAGACTGCAAAGGATGCTGAGACACTCACTATCTACAAAGCTAGAAGATGATGATGTCTGTGAAACTAAGGGAAGACAGTTTCAAATAAGGAAGAGTGGCCAGTTGTCAAAAATGAGAAGTCAGATTACTGTGGGACGGGGAATGAGAATCAGGAATAGGTGGTGAATGCTACCTACTTTTTAAAAGTTTTTGTGTGTATGTGAAAAGCAGTATAATTATGGTTATGAGCTTTGACTAGACCAGACCATCTGGGATCACATCCTTCCTTTGCCATTTATTTCCTTCGTGACCATAAGCAAGTTACTTAACCTTTCTGTACTTCTGTTCCCCATCTAAAAAATGAGGACAGTAATAGTACCAGCTTTAGGGTTGTCGTCAGGATTCAGCTAATACATATAAAGCATTCAGTACTTTGTCAAATTGTAAAAATTGTTCAAGAAGTATTGGCCATCCTCCTCCTCCTTGTCATGCTGGAGCAAAGAGGATTAAGCTACATAGCAGACAATTAGATTGGAGAAATAGACTAGGATCAGATCATGAGGAGCCATATGTGTCATTTAAAGTTATGAATTTTATCAAGAAAGTGGCAGAAAACTGTTAAAGAATGTATATTTGGCATGTTTAACCTTTGAAGAGGTTATTCCTTTCCAAAAAATACATCCCATATTCAGATAGTATGCTGCCACCAGGTGGCAGTTTTACATTGTTGCTAAACAGATGAAGCAGTAAAATTATGTTTTTTAATATAAAATATTTACTTGATTAAAATAGCTAAATGTAAACACTCTAATTCTAGTAGCCTCTTTTGTTCCCAGAAAAACTGAGATTAGTTAAGTTAGGGAGCGATAACAGAGGGTGATTGTAAAGACTGAGAAATTTCAAAGGAAGGTAAGAGAAGTAGAGTTGGGCCTCATGGGTAACTGAAAAGCCATTTGGAACAATGATAAAGTTTGGCCAAAGTGCCATTCTTCCTACCGTTGTTAGCAAGAACTGAGGCGACAGTGAAATGAAACAGGTAGGTAGCGTCTGAACGTTGAAGTGTAATGACCTGTCAGTGTTGGCAGTTACACTTATGAGGTGTGGTAAAGGTGTCAGGAGAAGCTGATGAAAGAGGCCAGGTCCCAGGATAGCATATTCCTGGGGCTTTTGCCTTATTTCTGTCCTTTGGGATGAAATTTTTAGTAGATGTATAGATGTATTATATCCTTTTAAAAATAGTGATATAAACATGTGGGCCTGTGGTAATTTTACTAGCAAATATTCTTTAAAGATCTGTGAGGAAGGAGGAAGTAAAGATCTTTCAAAGACGAAAACAATCACCTATAGTCTCATAATCCACAAGCAATCACTATTAACAGTTTATTGATTCTTTGTTTCTATGTGTAATATATTTTTAAACTTAACTTACATCATAATCTTATTTGCAGTTTTGACCTCTTTTTTCCTCCAACTTTATGTTGAGAGCATTTTTTCCCATAAATTTTTTAAAGTATTATTTTTGCCAGCTACATGATACTGCATTGGTTATGCAGTAATGTAACCATGGACCTGATATATCATCTTAGGATTTTTTTTTTTTAATTTTATTTTTTGAGAAACCTCAGATATCCTGAAGTTCTGAGGAATAATGTCTAAAATTATTGCTTAGTAGTGTCTCTATTCTGTAAAAAAAATTATCTTTTTTTAATTCAACAACTCTTTATTGAGAACCTATGTGCAGGCACTGTTCTAGACTTAGAGTATAGGCTTTGATTTTAATTAAAAATTCCATCCCTCTTGGAACTTACCTTCTCATTATTTGTTCTGAAATAATAATTTGACTTTAGTAATAAGAGCCTAAAACAGTATTTTGATAATTTTATGTACTTAGAAGTGATTTGTTCTGAACACTATAATGTAATCTTTTGACTTTTATTCTATATCTTTTTTCATTTGAAATCACTTAGTAATAGATACTGTTTATTGAAAACTTTTTTCAAGCAATACTTTTTTTAAAAAAATATTTTTTTATTATGTAGAATTCTAGTTTTTCTCCTTTATATTAAGTAAAAGTAGGGAGAGGAGAAAGGAGAGGGAACAACTGAAAGAAAATTCTCCAAAAAAAAAAAAAAAAAGCTTAAATCTTAAAAAACCCTTCAAACCTACCTCTTCATTGCACCATTGAAGAAGCTGAGTTCTGCTGGGTTAAGTGGCTTCTCTAGTGTCACATAACTAGCTTCTCAGAGTCTGTAGACACAACAGTCTAGTACCCTATGATATGTAATCCATATTCTTTTTGAAACATTATCTTCATTCAACAGATACTTGTGCCTACTATGTGCCAGACAATGAAATGTGTTAAAATATGTGAAAATAAGAGGATTCCTGAGGCTACAGAATTGGTTTTCTACTTATGCATGAAGATGTTCCAAAACTTTTATTTAAGAAAAAATTGGTATTGAATGAGATTATAGGATATAAATAGGACTGATGACTTAATAATATAAAGTCCTGTGATCTTTTCCATATCTGATTTCCTCAGGTTTATTTTGCACTGTTATTTTTCAACAGTTTGTGTCTTTGTGACATTGTTGAAAAATATGCTTTAAAGCACAAAATGTTGCTTTTGTCTTTTTTGCTTCAGTTGCCCTACTTAACTAAGTACAAACTGGCTTTGGGTCAACTTTGTAGTCTCTTTGTTCCCGTAGTTAGGCCCCTGGAGTTTTGCTGTAGTAGTTTGTACAGCATTGTTGTGCAACAGTCATTAAGGAATATTAGAAAGGTTTAAAGACAGCACTGACAAGTACAAATGGTCACCATAATTAAAATTAATTAGGATTTCTTAAATTTTCTACAGCAAAAAGATAGAAAATAGCTCTACTTTTAGCTATCTTTGAAAACTGGAGAGATTAGATAACATTTAAAGATATTTTATAATGTTCTCTTTAGGATATGTGTGTGTATTGTTGTGTATGTGTTTTTTCCCCCAGTACTGTCAAAAAAGTGTTGGTTTGGTGATTTAATTGGTGCTTTAAACTTAGTGTTCTAGGATTTGAAATATAATGGCAAATGAAAGAAAGCTCAGAATGCATGGCACACAAGTTGGTATGCTGGAAAGAGAATACTGGATTTGGAATCAGATGTTCTTGTTCTATTCTATTTTGCCACTTACTGATTATGATCTTGGACAAGTAACTCAAGTTTGTCTTCAAATCTCAGCTTCCACATTCTTTTCTCACTAGTTCCTGACCTCTCCCTACATCCCCATCCAAATTAAGTCTTGCCCTTGTATGCTCTTTAGTACCTATACTCTTTCTTCAAAGCATTTTTTATCTCTTGAAATGAAATATTTATGTTTATCTATATTTGTTTAACTTGTTCTTCTTACCTGAATTATAATTCATAGGAGTAAGGTTTGTATCTCGCCACCTGCCCTGCCTTTAGCACTGAGCTCGACACATGATAGGTAGTCAGTAAATATTTCTAACTAAATGAACTAATTAATACCTGCCATATGCCAAATTATTTCCTTCACAGATATAAAACTCTACAACCAGGAAGCCCTCTTTAAGGAAATTAAGACTAGAGGTTCTCCATACCACATTCTTAAAGATGTATGGGACTACCAAGTTTACTGAGTTGTACACTAGCTTTCATATTATTTGTTTCTCACAATTCAGTGAAGTAAGAGGCTGGCCTAGACTAAAACATCCTACAAGTAGGACCATACATTTTAACTCCTGTGTAGTAGCACAGGGCTTGGCACATAGTAAACACTCAATGAACACTCAATAAACAAAACAGATTCCAATTAGTAATATTTTTGAAGTGACATAAAAACTTGGCATGTTTTTATATAACATTTTTAGAAGTCCTTGTTTAATTGAGAATAATCATTTATGAAGTTAGAAGTATTGAGTTTAAGGAATAAATTACCAGTCATTTTCTTTAGTTGTTTATTGTTTATTCACTCTCTAGTTGGGTAAGATATTTGTTTGAGATCTGAATCAATTTTGAAAGACAAGTGTATATGGACATAATATCTTTCCAGTAAATCTTACAACTATTACCATGACTACATATGTTAACATTTTTATAATTGGCTTCCAAATGACAAACACAGATGGCTGTAGTCTGAATTTTCAGCATGTTTTAGACTAAATGTTTTCCCAGTAATTTAAAGCGTATCATTTCAGTATCAAATGATTAGCTGAGTAGTTTCTGATATTTGCTTATCTGTCAGCTTGCTATTTTTCAGATTTAAAATAAAAATAGTTCAGATAGCTATAAGAAATTAGACTTGTATGATCTTGTTCCTGCTCTCACATTTTTATAAAACAGAACTCTTGCTAAAAAGTTATTGTGGGCATTATTTTTGAGAATTTAATTTTCTCCTGTTTTGGGGGTTAAGGGGTGGAGTGGAAGAGAGAGATTATGGCAAGAGAGATTATTTTTGTGTTTTAATTCATTTAATTGTTAATTTTAATTCTGAGACTATGAAGCTTTTTTATATAGTAGAATTAGATATGCCTATTGCATCATCTTAATTCTCAGGTTCTGTGGAACAGTGCTTAAAATGATTGTTTAGTGGTGACTTTAAAAGATAAGTTATCTGTTTTTCACTCAATATGCATTTATTAAGTACTGTTCAAGCCTTTGAATATATGGTAGTGAACAAAAATTCACCTTCATCGAGTTTACCTTCTGGTTAATTGTTCTGAAAAAATATTACTTCATTATACTCAGTAATAGGTCTAAAACAATGTCTTGGTAATTTTATGCCTTAGAAGTGGTTTGTTCTGAATACTGTAGTGGAACCATTCCAATTTTTATTCTATATCTATCTGTTACTGACTTTTTCATTTGGATTCATTTTGTAATGGATATTGTCATCTCAGACAGGGGTTTTTTTTTTTCATTAAACTTTTTATAATGCAATGTTAGTTTTCTCCTTTGTTATGCATTTGTACATATAAGTAAATATTAAACATAAATTATATATAACCTAACAGTTGACATTTTAAAGAAAATCTTCATCTTTGTCCTGATATGCTCTGCTGTCTGATTATATTTTCTAATGCAGACAACATGGAATTTTAAGAAGTTTTTTGAAATTGAGCATAAATATCAAGAATGTCATTATTAATATTTTTCTTGGTTTTGCATTCTCTCTGAGGGATCTTTTAAAAAGATGTGCCAAGACTATTGATTCTATTTGCAGATAATATAGATTGGTATTTCAGTTGATTTATTTTTAAGAAAGAATCTGCTGTCCTCCAAAGTAGTTTAAGTGCATTCCAGCAGCTTATTAGTGCACAAATAGAGGCAACTGGTCTTGCATCTGTTCCTTAAGGAGAGGTAGAATAACTGGCTAATTGCTAAATAACTGGGTAAAAATTTAAATGGTATATTTTTATATTTTACAAGGTCAGTGATTAGATAGTTCTGACTTACAAATTCGACATCCTTATTAAGTAAACACTAAATATTTTTATTTATCTATAGCAGACAAAGAATAAAATATGCTGTATGTTGTTTCATAGGCTCTGATATTTATCACATATTTTGATAGTTAATGATATCAACATCATTGTTAAGATTGCTTTAATACTTTGTACCATAAAGAAATTTACTATTTTTGTAATTGATCTAATTAATAGTTACATAATTAATATATTGGTAGTATGTTTTCTCTTTTTAAGTCACAAAGGTCTTGCACCTGTTCTTGTGATTTTTTTCTCAGAATGATCAAGAGCTCAAATTAAATTTAGGAATCGGTGGTTCATAGTTGCTTCATATAAAATTATGAAAATTTATCACATAAAGGAACTTTCAAATGAATGTAAGGAAAAATACCTGTAATCTCAAATCTATAGATATACCAAAGTTATTATGGTTATATTTTTCTAGAATTTATGCCTATGTATATAATTTTAATGTTATTAAAAATAAAACTAGTTTAGGATGAATTGTTGAAGGCCGTGAGCCTGAGGCCTGCCTTGTTTTTGTTAAAAGAGATGCACATAATTTTCCTTTTATTGAGAAAAAGAATACATTGCAATATTATTTTATACCTACTACTGTGTCATAAATATATTTATAATTCATAATGGTTCACATTATTATTTTAATTTAGTTAATCCAGTGTTTCCCAAAGTATATAATGAGTTCTTCTCATTTTAAGTGGTGACAGATATTTTAGGTTATACTTAATCCAGTATTAAATAACATTGAATAATACTGTAAGTTTATTTTTTTAGGTTTCTTTTAAATTCATCTGCTTATGACAAGCCAAAAATCTATTTGATGCTCATATATCCTTTATACCCCTCTAACACTTGCCTGTTTTTTTATAACCTTCAGCAGTAATATCTAACATTTTAATAATGTACTTTTATTTTTCATTTTATTCATTTCTGTTTACTATTTTTTAAAAAGAAATCATAGGACTAGCTTTTAATTTATTTCAGAGATAGAAAGTCTCCTTTTAAAATAAATTTAAATAAGAAATGCACATTAATTAAGACAGGTTAGATAAATGGTAAGTATAGGTGGCACTAAGATAATGGCAAAAATTGTGATAATTAAGGGATGGGAAGCAGTATTGTTTGCTATTGAAATCATTTATAACTAGTTATATTTCTAAGGCTGCAGTGATCATTTATATAGTTAAATCTTTTTGCACCGATTAATTATATTTGCTATAAGTTAGTAGACGCCCCAGAAATTCCACAAAGCAAATGCATTTATAGCTCTTATGTTTTCGTATAATCTCACATCCAGAGTTTACACTCTCACCAAACAGTGAGTGAGAGTGCCTGTTTTTCCTTATTCTGCCCAACTCTGGGCTACTTTTATTTCTTTAGACATGACATTTTTTAGTTCTTCTCCATATTTGAATAGCATTCATTCAGAAATACTTAATTTCTTTGCAACTCTATAGTCATTCTTATATTAAAGACTGTAAAAGTTATCTTTATTTTGTCAGCATTTTTGTGATGGTTTTAATCTTTTTTAAAAAGTGACTCCAAAGCTACTGTTTTCCTTAGTGGTAATAAGGAAAAATTACCTTTGACAGTAATGACTATTTCTTTTTTAATGTAGCTTGCCCAGTTTCGACAGAGGAAAGCTCAGTCTGATGGGCAGAATCCTTCTAAGAAGCAGAAAAAAAAGAAGAAAACTTCAAGTAGTAAACATGATATGTCAGCATATCATGCTTTAAATATTGAGCAATTACAGAGTGATGAGATGTCCATGAATAGTTCTCAGAGAGAAGGATCAGTCATGACTCCTGAATCCACATCAGTGAAAACTCTGCACAGTGGAGAAATAACCAAACATGACCAGGTCTTCTCTGTTGAAGTAAGTATTCCTCCAGATTTTAAACATTAAAATTCTAAGTGGAAAGTTGTCGTGATGACAATACCCAGTGCCCTGTGCGATTTTTGTGAGCTTGAGTCAACAAACATTTATCGAGCAACTATAATATACCCAGGACTGAGCACCAAGGATACAAAGGTAACTATGACAGTCTACCCATTAGGAAAGCCAGTCTAGTGGGGACAGCAAATGTAAGCTAGGCCATGTACTCTGATTAGAGCTATGCTAACAACAGTGCACATGGTACCCTAGAGTATTATTATTTGGGGCAATGCCCAAATCACCCTTTGTGGTTATTTAGGAAGCTTCCTGGAAGAGATAATAGAACTGTATAAGTTAGAGTTAGCTAGAGGCAAAAAGTAGGGGAGGCAATCTCAGTGTCAAAGAAACAGCATTCTCAAAGACATGAAAAATGTGATTCGACTTGGAAACCATAGGTAGTTTATTTTTAAATGGATCACTAAGTGACAGGGATGGGATAGTGGTAACGGTGATGGGCAGGATATTGCACCTGGCCCATAGAAAGTCCTCAATAAATGCTAATTTTCTTCCTCCCCATAGTTATATAATTTTTCAGAATAAGGAGATGAAGGAGAAGTTAGGAGTAGATTGTGATGGTGGGAGGGGTGGTGGAACCGTCAGCTAAGCTTAGGAATAAAAAATGATGAAACTCTTAGAAGCGTGTTGGACAAGGCTAATGATGATTATAATTTGGACTGTGCCTTGGCATATTAATGTGGAAGCAGAAAGATTTAGATATATAGGGTTTTGAACTTTATTCAAGAGGTCACAGATGTCAGTAGAGATTTGCTATATTCATCATAAGAGTATCTGTTTGAGTTTTTACTACTTAGAGTTTGTTGAGATCTCGGATATGTAGATTAATGTTTTTCATTAATATAGGAAGATTTCAGTCATTATATCTTCAAATATTCTTTCTGCCCTTTCTCTTCTCTCTTCTGGGTCTCATTATGCATATGTTACTGTGTTTAATATTGTACAGATCTCTGATGTTCTGTTCATTTTCCTTCATTTATTTTCTTTTTCTCAGACTGGATACTTTCAATTAAGCGATATTAAAGTTCGTTGATTCTTTCTTTGTCATCCGTAGATTTGCTGTTAAGCCCCTCTAGTGAATTTTTCATTTGTTATTTTACTTTTAACTCCAGAATTTCTTTTTTGGTTCTTTTATACATTATTTCTCTATTGATATTTTCTATTTGGTGAGGAATTATTTTTATAATTTTCTTTAGTTTTTTAGAGATTTTCTTCACTTATTTAACTATATTTAAAATAGCTAATTTAAAATCTTTGTCTATTAAATTCAATACCTGTGTTTCCTCAGAGATGATTTCTACTGCTATTTTTCTTATGTATGGGCCATACTTCCATTTTTCTTGTAATTTTCTATTGAAATCTGGACCTTTTAAAAATATAATATGACACTCTGGTGCTTGAATTGGTTTAAAGATGTGTTTTTATGTTTTTAGGCATAATAAATCAACATTTTCTACTAGTGTTTTAGCATTTCAGGTGCAAAGAATGTCTTATTCACCAATTTTCCATCAGTACCACAATTTTTAGTATACAACAAGCATTTAGTCAGCTGGTGTTTTAAAAGTAATAAGCAAATGAACCATGAAGGCTTCTGCCATGAAAATAGTTTAGATTTAAAAGAGGACCACATGAGTTAGGAACCACTGCAACAGAATTTTAGAATAGCAATAAGGCTTATTTCTATTCCTGGCATTAGTTACTGTATCATAAAGGAGATAGACTTAGAACCTGGTCTTGAATGATGAATAAAATTTCCGTAAGTATAGATGAGAACAGAGACAGTGATGGTTCATGTTGGTTGAATGAAAAGACGAAATATCTGGGTCTTTTTTCTCTCTTGTTAATGAGATTCTTAGATAAGAGGGAGAAGAGTGAAAGCAGTGAAAATTTAGGTTTCCTCCTTGATTCTTTCTAGTAAAGTGCTTCGAAGCTGAGGCAGCTTGGAAAAGCTATTCACTTCATAACCCAAATCCCAGGGATGTAAGGATGATGCAAGAATGTCTTGGAAAGTGTTTCGGAGGTTGCAAATGTGTATGACATAGGTGGTTGTTTTCAAATTGTTATTAATTTTCCAGCATCAAGACTTATGATTCTTCTTTTTGAGAAATTGAACTCTTTTACTAGTAACATGTTAGGACTTTTTTTTTATTATTATTATTTAAAAGAGATACAAGATTAGGGATGATATCTTAATTGGTGCATTTGTCTTGCAAATGATTTGTAGTCTATACAAAACCTTGTGTAAAAGTATTTCTTTGGGTTTTTTTTGCCTATAAGAAAAACATTTTTAATTAAATTTATTGTAGTAATATTAGTTAATAACATTATATAAATTTCAGGCATACAACTTTATAATACAAAATCTGTTTACTCTATTGTGCTCTCCCCACCCGAAGTCCAGTCTCCTTCCATCACCTTGTGTCTGACCTCCTTTACTCTCTTTGTCCTCCCCCCACCACCTTCCCTTCTGGTAACCACCATTATATTGTCTATGAGTCTGTTTTTTGTTTCTTTGTATATTTCATTTGTTGCTTTTTGTTTTATATCCCACATATGAGTGAAAACATACAGTTCACATCCTGAAAGTATTTCTTGATTCTTTTATATTTAAAAAAATGCCTAGTGTTAAATGTTAGATGTGCCGTTTAGTCATTCATAATCAGAGTGAAATTTTTTAAGATTTGAATAATGTTTTACTGTTTTTCTGTGATATTTATATGTGTTTTCTATCATAAATACCAGTGGTAAGGGTTTAATAAAGTATAGTATTTAGCAGGGGGAAAAGACCTTAATGTAATTGGTTTTTACTTTTGTTTTAGCCGGAAAGTGAAATTTCAACCACCGCAGATGATTATAGTTCAGAGGTAAGAATAAATAATACTATGATTGACATTTTGTATTATTCTTGAAATTATTATTGATTATTAGTACTTTATTTCTTGTAACTCACATGCTTCTGTATTTTTATAAATATAACGAGATATAGCATAATATAATGTGATATAAATGACCTGGAAAACCTGAAGATTGTTTTTCTGATATATTTTTTTTTTTCAGATTATTAACCAAGGTCTTAAATATGTATGAATAGCTTGGTCTTTAATTAGATAAAGGCCTTGTTTTAGTTTCTAGGAGTGTTTGATACTGAGTTTCTAGGATACTTGATCATTATAAGGTATCCATGTTTATTAGAGTAAACATTTCATAATATAGGCTATTTCATATTGAGTAATGCTTTTTACGAATGCTTAAATTCTAGTTCCTTATATAAATTTATTTATTGAAATTAATATCGAAATAGAGATTTTTAAAATTTAGGTGATAAAAGCTAATGTAGACATTGGCCACTTTAGCAAAAACCCTTTTTATGTGTTAATAATAATTATATGTCATTTTATCTTTTTCTTACTCTCTTAGATATGATTGTCATTTTTTTGGTCCAAATGTGAGGACATGAAAAACTATTCTTTACTCTGAATGGTTCAGTAATTCAATGTATTCCATAAGTTTTGATGTATTATAGGTTTCTAATAGAAAAAAATAAACTTCATGTTCTTAAATGAGCATATTATTGTTTTGGATTGCTAATGAGAGTAAAAACTTTGCCACCTCAGAAGTTTAATGTGTTTAAAGGCTGGGAATATACTTACAGTAATCTGGTTAGGAAAATAAATAACTAATATTAAATAAATAAATTGGTGCCCAATTTAGACTACATAAATTTGCTTCTGTGGGAAGTATCTTAATTTAAAATCACAGCCTGCTGTTCATAGAATCTGCCCTTGTGACCTTAAATTTGGGGCTTGTATATGAAAACACTTCTTTTCTCTTTCTATAATGCCTTAATTCTTATAGCTTGTCTTTTGATTGAAAGTTTCAGATACTTTGGTTTTTGAATTTCCTATGCCTTTTGGGGCAACCAAGTATTCCACAAAGTGCATTTTTTTCTTTACCCCAAAGTGAATTTTTTATAAGCCAGGTGGCTACAGATCAGACCATCTCATACATGCCTTCGAAATCTGGTTAAAATTTATATACCTATTTTCTCACTTTGAGATAAAAAAGTAAAATTTAATTTTTATTAATACAGATTTGAAAGCCAAAGACATTAAAAAGATTGTGACTTTCAAGTTCTCTTTATGAAAATTTAATAATATTGGAGATTCTTGTTACAATAGATGCTTTCTGACTAAACTTTTAAATTAAAAACCTGATGGGAATTGTGAGATCCAGAAAAATGTATTAAAACTATATATCTATGATATCTACTAAATATGATGCGCTTCAAAGTAAGGTACAAATAGTATTTAAACATAAGTCCTACAGATAAAAAAAGTTAGAACATGTTGATTATGGTTCAACAATAAGAAATGTATTTTACATATATGTGTATGATTTTGTATGTTTATATATTTAGTTACATACATGAAAATGTGTACATGAATAAATGTATACGTATACATATTTTTTACATAAAAGTTTCAGGAAAAATACTTCTCTTTACTATGTGACATATCCTTTAACTTTTTCTTTTTAATGTAGGTCACAAGAACCAAAACGACTAACCTGAAGTATAGTTTTTAAAAAGTAACTTAGAGATTACATTAAAAAAATAGTAATTATGAAATAATTTTTGACAGATTTGGCCTGATTTGAATAACTCTTGTAATATTATAAATGTTGGGCCTGCATTTATAGTTTGAGAATCTTACATATTCACTATGTCAGTAGAAAATAGTAGAAAAATCTAGACAGTTTACGAAATGTTTGATGTCTCCTCAAGACCACTAAGATGAATGCTTGTTGAATCCATGATATTCTGGGCTAGTTTTGAAGCTTTAGCCACATTTAATGATGTTAGACTAGTTTGGCTGAGCTAGAAATACAGAAACCTTCTCAGCTGTGTTCACCTTTTCAGGAGGCAAGAGAATCATCAGTAGACCAGATATATAAACCAAAGAATAAATCTCACACTATAATACTTTCCACATTGGAACTCATAAGGAATTATCTTTTGGTAACATTCCCCCCCTCCAAAAAAAATGAAATTTCTTTCTTGGTAACACATATTTTATTACTTCACTACAAATGCCAGATTTGCAAAGTTTCTTAATTTTGGCTGCTCTGGTTTGCATTTAAGTATTCTAAAATTTCAAAATTACGTAGTCGTAGTCATAGGCCACATACTTATCTTGTATTTTGTCTAAATATCAATGACATTTTTCTGGT
>NW_006436282.1:229335-230944 GCF_000325575.1 Pteropus alecto
TTTGGATCCAGAAAGACCTGTGTTCAAATCTCAGTTTCATCATCCTTGAGCTGAATTTGGGCACATCAGTTAAACTCTGGAACATAGTTTTCCTTACCCATAAAACTGCAAGGGTAGTAATATCTACCTCAGTGGATAGTTGTGAGGGTTATTTGATGATATTTAGTATGGTGTTTAGCATACAAAAAACAATTGGCAAAGCTTAGGGGTTTTTTACTGTTTTTCAGTAAAAATATACTTTTCTTCATAATAAGTATATGTGAAATAAGTGAGTATTGAGAATTCTTTTAATGAATTATTTTCAGAAGGATTTCAGATTCTGATTGTGTTTTAGTTAGAACTTAGGAAATGTTATGTGTATAGATACAGTGTATGCATAATGTTCTTGATTTTCTTGACTTCTGTATCTACTATACTTATTGGACTGAAATATGAACTCAGGCCTAGAAGAATTAGATAATTTTATGCTGTGACTTACCTACAATGTTCAATATAAATATATATACAATTATATATATATATTTAGGAAATCAGACTAAATAAAAATATTCTTAGTACTTGATGAAGGGACATTTTATATCCACAATGCCATATTTACATGAAATATTTTTATTGATAACCTTTGAGCAGAGTTATTTGGAGAAAATGGGGAGTGCCGCAGGCAACATAGAGAGAGATAAGACAGGTAAATATGCTTGCCATGTATAGGAAGATGACATGATAGTAGGGCATACAATTTCATTTCATCTGATTATTTAATACCTCCTGATCAAGGAACTTGTATGCATGGCATTTATGAAATGACTAGCTGGAGTTGGAGACATAGTCTATAGCCATTAAGTAATGTAAACTTAGCTTTTCAACTTTGACTTGGGTTTCTTTTCTTTTTCTTTTTGATTCATCTCATTTTCTTTTTCTCCCTCCCTGCCTTAGTTTATTGATGTAGAATCAGCAATTAAAAATTATATATATATTTAAGGTGTACAATATGGTGTTTGATATTCAACTTTGAGTGGATGATCTTAACCTCATTAGTTACATGGCTCCAATTCAGTGAGTCAGCTAGAACTTGAACTGTAATTTTCATGAACTTTTTTTTTTAAGTTTATCAGGTAACATTGGTTAATACAATTATATAATTTTCAGGTGTACATTATACTTTGACATCTATATATTCTATTGTGTGATTACCACCCAGAGTCTAGTTTCCTTCAGCTACCATATATTCGATCCCCTTTACCCACTACACCCTCCCCCAACCTCTTTATATTTGACTCCCTTTACCCTGACTATCGCTTCCCTTCTCCCTCACCCCTTACCCTCTGGTAACCACTAGTCCATAGTACATGTCCCTTTGTCTCTGTTTGTTTGTCCTGCTCATTTGTTGCTTTTAAGTTTATATCCCACATATAAGTGATATCATCTGATTTTCAGCTTTTTCAGTCTGGCTTATTTCACTTAGCATGATTATCTTGAAGTCCATCCAGGTTGTCTCAAATGGCAGTATTTCATTTCTTCTTATGGCTGAGTAATATTCCATTGTATATATGTACCACAATTTCTTTATCCAATCATCTATCTTAGAACACTTCGGTTGCTTCCATGTCCC
>NW_006436282.1:233586-272422 GCF_000325575.1 Pteropus alecto
TTTTTATTGGTGAGTTCAGTCCATTTACATTTAGGGTGATTATTGAAATATGAGGTCTTCTTATAACCATTTTATCTTTGGCTTTCTGGTAGCTCAGTATTTCCATTGCTTTCTTGTCCTTGTATTTCTGTTTATTTTAGTTGGCTTTTATATACACCACATGTCTTTCAGTATAGCCGCTGGAGTGGTCTTTTTCCATGTCTAGATCAGCATCCTGTTTCTTCAGAAAACTGTTCAGTGTTCAGGCTCAGGAACCTCCTCACATGGTCCTCTCCCCACTCTCCTCCAGCTCTGCCGAGGCAGCTCTGACGGACCCAGCAGCTGGTGGGCCTTCTGAGATCTCCGAAGGGGTGGCCCTAGGTGTCCCTGTCTTGGGGGCTAGATCTCTTCCTGGAGCAGGTGGTGGCCACTGGGCGGTGCTGCGCTGGCGGTGGCTTTGTGTGTGCCAGGGGAGCCCTCTGTGTGGGGTGGAGCGCTGCGTGCCCACACTGCAGAGGATGCGCCGCTCCAAGGGCAACCTCACCTCTGTTCCCCTCATGAACTTTTATGAACCATCAGATTCTTCTTTTATTTTATTAAGACGTCCATTACTAATATTTTTTAATGTTTGTACTACCAAATTAAGTATAATATTCAGATGTTAGTAATAAAGAGTGAGTTATCCTTTATTTTCAGCCAATGTTCACTGAAAGGAAAAGTTTTGTGTGAAAGTGATTTTATAGTTTTAAAATAAAGTTACCTTTCCTCTGAATCTTTCTGAATAGCAGTATAGTAATTTGTTTTTTATTTTATTTTTCAATTACAGTTGGCATCCAATATTAATTTGTATTAGTTTCACATGTGCAACACAGTGGTTAGACATTTATATAATTTACAAGTGATCCCCCCAATTAGTCTGGTACCCAACTGGCAGCATACACAGTTACTGTGGTATTGTTGACTATATTACCTATGCTTTACATCCTTGTGACCTATTTGTACTTCTTAATCCCGTCACCTTTTTCATTCATCCCCAACCCCCCTCCCATCTGACAAACATCAGTTTGTTCTCTGCATCTATGAGTCTGTTTCTATTTTGTTCTTTAGATTCTACATATGAGTGACATCATATGATATTAGTCTTTCTCTGTCTGATTTATTTAACTTAACATAATACCTTCTGGGTCCATCCATGTTGGTTGCAAATGGCAAGATATCATTTTTTATGGCCAAGTAATATTCATTATATATATGTACCACATCTTTTTTATTCAGTCATCTGTTGATGGGCACTTAGGTTGTGTTCATATCTTGGCTATTATAAATAGTGCTGCAGTGAACATAGAGGTGGGTATATTTTTTCAAATTAGTGTTTTGGATTTTTTCGAATAAATACACAAAAGTGGAATTACTGGGTCATAAGGTAGTTCTATTTTTAATTTTTTGAGGAACCTCCAAACCTTTGGCCATAGTGGCTGCACCAGTTTGCAATCCCACTAACAATGCACAAGGCTTCCCATTTCGTCACATCCTCACCAACACTTATTTGTTGATTTATTGATGATAATCATTCTGACAGGTGTGAGGTGCTATCTGATTGTGGTTTTAGTTTACATTTCTTGAGGATTAGTGACATTGAGTATCTTTTCATATGTCTGTTGGCCATCTGTATGTCCTCTTTGGAGAAATGTCTATTCAAGTTCTCTGCCCATTTTTAAATTGGATTATTGGTTTTTTGGTGTTGAGTTGCATGAGTTTTTAAAATAAATTTTGAACATTAACCCTTTATCAGATGTATCATTGGTGAATATCTTCTCTCGGTCGGTAAAGTTGTCTTTTCATTTTGTTGATGGTTTCCTTTGCTGTGCAAAATCTTTTAGTCTGATGTAGTCCCATTTGTTTATTTTTTCTTGTTTCTCTTGCCTGAGGAGATATATCAGAAAAAATGTTACTAAGACCAAAGTCAATTTTCTGCGTATGTCTAGGATTTTTACGGTTTTAGGTCTTCATTTAAGTCTTTCATCCATTTTGAGTTTATTCTTGTATATGGTGTAAGAAGATGGCCCAGTCCAATTTTTTTTTGCATGTATCCATCCAGTCTTCCCAACACCATTTATCGAATATACCATCTTTGCCACATTGTATGTTCTTGCCTCCTTTGTCATCAATTAGATGACCATATAGGCATGAATTTATTTCTGGCCTTTCTGTTCTATTCCATTGATTTATGTGTCTGTTTTTATGCTAGTACCATGCTGTTTTGATTACTATAACCTTGTAGTATAGTTTGATAAGAGGTAGTCCTTTCTCAAGACTGCTGTGGTTATTTAGAATCTTTTGTGGTTCCATATAAATTTTGGGATTCTTAGTTCTAGTTCTGCGTAAAATGCCATTGATGTTTTGATAGGGATTATATTGACTCTATAGATCACTTTGGGTAGTATGGACATTTTAACGATGTTAATTCTTACTGTCCATGAGCACAGCATATGTTTACATTTGTTTGTATCTTATTCATTCTCTTTCTTCAATGTCTTTTAATTTTTTGAGAACAGGTTTTTTCCTCTTTGGTTAAATTTGCTCCTAGATATTTTATTTTTTTCTGATGCAGTTGTAAATGGATTGTTAATTTTTTAGTTTGCTATTAGTGTATAAAAATGCAACTGACATCTGAATGTTAATTGTGTATCCTGCTAGTTTACTGAATTCATGTATTAGTTTTAGTAGTTTTTTGGTTGAATCTTTAGGATTCTCTATATATAATATAATGTCATCTGCGAATAATGACAGTTTTAGTTTTTCTCTCCAATTTAGATATGCCTTTTGTTTCTGTGGCTAGGACTTTGGATACTATGTTTAATAAAAGTGGTGAAAGCAAATATCCTTGTTTCATTCCTGATCTTAAGTAAAACACTTTTAGCTTTTCCTGGTTGAGTTTGATATTAGCTCTGAGTTTGTCATATATGGCCTTTATTATGTTGAAGTATGTTACCTCTGTTCCCACTTTGCTGAGAGTTTTTGTTATGAATGGATGCTGGATTTTGTCATTTGCTTTTTCTGCATCTATTAATATGATTATGTGATATTTATCTTTCATTTTGTTTATGTCTCGTGGTAATTGATTTGTGAGTATTGAACTAACCTTGCATCCCAGGATAAATTCCATTTGATCATCATGTATGATCTTTTTAACGTATTGTTGAATTGAGTTTGCTAATATTTTGTTGAAGATTTTTGCATCTGTGTTCATCAGGGATATAGGTATATATATAGAGAGAGAGTAATATCTTTGTCTGGTTTTAGTATCAGGGTAATGGTGACCTTGTAAAATGAGCTTGGGAGCTTTCCCTCCTCTTGAATATTTTGGAATAATTTAAGAAAGATAGGTGTTCATTCTTCTTTGAATGTTTGGTAATATTCACCCGTGTGGCCATATGATTCAGGACTTTTCTTTGGTAAGAGTTTTTTGATTACTGATTTGATTTCGTTAGTAATGATCAGTCTGTTCAGATTTTCTGTTTCTTCTTGATTCAGTCTTGAAAGATTACTTGTTTTTAGGAATTTATCCATTTCTCTGGATTTTCCAAATTGTTGGCATATAATTGTGTTTTCTTCTAATCCTTTGTATTTCTGTGGAGTCAGGTGTTACTTCTCTTTTATTTCTGATTTTATTTATTTGGGTTTTCACTTTTTCTTGGTGAGTCTGGTTAAAAGTTTATCAATTTTACATTTTCAAAGAACCAGCTCTTGGTTTCATTGATCTTTTGTATTGTTTTTTTAGATTCTTATCTCATTTATTTCCACTCCTATCTTTATTATTTCCTTCCTTCTATTCTAGGCTTTTTTTGCTGTTCTTGTTCTAGTTCCTTTAAGTGTAAGGGTAGATTGTTTGAGATTTTGTTTGTTTGTTTCTTGAAGTAGGCCTGTATTGCTATGAATTTTCCTCTTAGGACGGCTTTTGCTGTGTCCCATAGATTTGGGGTCATTATGTTTTCATTTTCATTTGTCTTAAGATACCTTCTGATATCTTCTTTCATCTCATTGTTAACCCATTCAGTGTTTAGTAAAATATTATTTAGCTTCCATGTGTTTGTGTGTTCCAGGTTTTTTCCTGTAAATGATTTCTAGTTTTATACCATTGTAATAAGAGAAGATGCTTGATATGATTTTAGTCTTCTTAAATTTATTGAGACTTGTTTTGTGTCCTAACATGCGGTCTACCCTGGAAAATGTTCCAGGTGTACTTTAAAAGAATGTGTATTCTAAGCCGCTGTGGGGTAAAATGCTCTAAAACTATCAATTAAATCTATCTAGTCTAATGTGTCATTTAAGGCCACTAATTTCTTGTCGTTTGTCTAGAAGATCTGCCCATTGTCGTCAATGGGGTTTTAAAGTCCCCTGTTTTGACTGTAATACTGTCGACCTCTCCCTTTATGTCAGCCAATATTTGCATTATATGTTTAGGTGTTCTTTTGTTGGGTGCATAAATGGTTACACTGGTTAAAGTCTCTCATTGGCTTGATCCTGTTATTATTATGTAATGTCCTTCTTTGTCTTTTGTTATGGTCTTTGTCTATTTTGTCTGATATAAGTATTACTGCCCCAGATTTTTGTTTTCATTCCCATGAAATATTTTTTCCATATTTTTACGTCTTTTTACTTTTAGTCTGTGTGTGTCTTTTCGATCTGAAGTTGGTTTCTTATAGACAGCATATGTATGGGTCTTATTTTCTTATCTATTTAGCTATCCTGTGTCTCTTGATTGGAGCATTTAACTCATTGACATTTGTAATTATTGATAGGTACATAGTTACTGTCATTTTATTATTCAGATTTATGTTTTTCCCCCTCCCCCTCCCAACTTCTTAAAGGAATCTCTTTAACATTCCTTGTAATACTGGCTTGGTGGCAATAAATTCCTTTAGTAGTTTTCTCATCTGGGAAGCTCTTTATCTGTCCTTTGATTCCACATGATATCCTTGCTTTGTTGTAGGTCCTTCCTTTTCATCACTTTGAATATTTCATGTCAGTCCTTTCTGCCCTGCAAAGTTTTTGTTGAGAAATCAGTTGACAGTCTTAATGGGAGCTCCCTTGTAAGGAACTAGCTAGCTGCCTTTCTCTAGCTGCTTTTAAGATTCTGTCATTATCTTTAACCTTTGGCATTTTAATTATGTTGTGTCTTGGTGTGGCCTTTTTGGGTTCATCTTGGTTTGGACTTTGTGTTTCCTGGTTAAGCAAGGGAAGTTTTTAATCAGTATTCCTTCAGAGAGGGTCTTAGTCCCTTGCTCTCTCTTCTCTCCTTCTGGTACCCCTGTGATGTGAATTACATTTGTTGTCATCCCAGAGGTTCCTTAAACTATCCTCATTTTTGTTTGATTCTTTTTTTTCTGTTTTGATTAGGTGTTTTCTGCTACCTTGTCTTCCAAATCGCTGATTTGAGCCTCTGCTTCATCTAACCTGCTGTTGGTTCCTTCTAGTGTATTCTTGATTTCACTTATTGTAGTCTTCATTTCTGACTTTTTTAAAATGGTTTCTATGTCCCTTTTTATGCTTACTATCTCTTTTTTGAAGTTTTCATAAGTTTCTTGAGCATCCTTATAACCAGTGTTTTGAACCCTGTATCTGGTAGGTTGCTTGCCTCCTTTTCATTTAGTATGTTTTTCTGGAGTTTTCTCTTGTTCTTCTATTTGAGACATGTTTCTTTGTTTCTTCATTTGTCTGCCTTTCTGTGTTTGTTTCTATGTATTAGGTAGATCTGCTATGTCTCCCATTCCTGGCCAGGAGGCCTCATTTAGTAGGTGTGTCCTGTGGGGCCCAGTGGCGCAGTTGCCCTGTTCACCTGCTCCAGGTACTCCAGGACTGACCCTTGTGTGAGATGTACATGCCCTCCTGTTATTGTTAAGCCTTGATTGTTGTTGGCACATTCAATGGGTGGGATTGACCCTCAGTCTGACTAGTTATGAGGACTGGCTATGCCTACCACCTACTACTTGCTCTGTAGGGGCTGACCCCATGGAGCAGGATTTTCAGCAGGGGGCTCTAGTGCCTGATGGGACCACCCTTTGGGCGTGCTCCTTTTGGGGCTAATTAGGTGGTGCTTTGTTGTTTTCTGAGGTCACCTTTCAAGTGTGTTGGTTCTGGGGCCTTTTGGGATGGGCTCCTGTGTAGGGTAAGGTCAACCACTGCTTGTGATGGACCTAGAGGACATGTGGGAAGCCACACTGTGAACCAAGGCCAGTTACTACCAGTACTAGGCCTGGAGCAGCTCAGCAATAGGTTGAGGGCACCCTGAGACCTGCCACCATCTGCTGGCTGGCTGTAAGTCTCAGCCATTGAAAGAGCCTCTGGCAGTTGATGAGTTGGTTGTCACTGGGTTGGGTGAGTGGTGTTTAGTAGTTTAATACAGATTCAGTTTTGGTGCCAGTGATGAGCCTGGTGCCATTCCGCAAAAGGTTCAGAATACACTGAGGCCAGTCATCAAATGCCTGGAGCCCGCAGGCCCTCAAAACTTGTCCAGGAAAGAACACAGCAAGGGCCGTGGTTGGCTGCCTGAGGCCAAAAGTGTGTCCCATAGTGCACAAGCCAAGGCCAACTGCTTGTTGCTGAAAGGGCCTCCTGGGGTGCAGGGGCCAGGGCCGGCTGCCTACTGCCACCAAAGTGCCTTAGGTGGTACAGGAGTTCGGTGGGGCGGAGTCCCAGAGAGTCACCAGGGTGGAGCAAGCAGGTTACACCAGGCCAACGCAGATTCAGATTTGGCCTTGTAGTGGAGAGGGCTCAACACAGGAAGGATGGCATCTGCCTGTGGGATATACAGGAGGAGGGCCCAACAGAGAGAAAGTGGCAGCTGTTCCTCTACCCCTTGCCCTGAAGCCACACAACTCATATTCTCCCTCTGTGTCTCTGGCACCTCCTGAGCTGCTTTCCCTCTGCCAAAGCCCAGTGTTCGTGCCTGGGTACAAGAGAGTCTGTGCGCAGACCCTTTGAGAGGATGCCTGGGTTTTCTGTAGTCTTCCATCTCACCTGGACTGACGGAGTCCCCACTGTTTCTCACAGCCAGATGTTGTGGGGGCTTTTCTTCCCAGTGCTGGTGCTCAGGGCTAGGGAGCTGAGTGTGGACCTGGGACCCCTCACTTCTCAGCAGGGACCTTTGTGGCCAAGATATTCCTCCTGATTCTTAACTGCTGCATGTGGGTGTGGGGCCATCCGTTTCTCTCCTCTGCCCTTCCACCAGTCTCAATGTGGCTTCTTCTTTATATTTTTAGATATAGGACTTCTGTTCAGCTAGTCTTCAGATGGTTCTCCAGGTTAATTGCTATGTAATTCAGTTGTAATTTTATTGTGTTCATGGGAGGAAGCAAGTACCTACCTGTTATTTTGGATTCTTAGCAGTATAGTATTTTTATGAGATAATACACACCTCTTCAAATCTTCAAGTCGTCTATACAAATTGAGTAATAAATCTGCAAATTCAGAAAATATATTAGAATAGCCTAAAGGTTAAATAACAGTGACAAATGCCACAGTGAATAAGGACATTAAGAGAAGCTGATCTTTTTTTCAATTGAAGGAATCTGTTATTATAATTTACATGTTTCAAGTTATTAATTTACTTTCATATTATGGTTTACCAAGTATACTGTTAGAAGGTTAATGTAAAAAGAAGGGATACATGCTCTACCCTTTTGGTATCAATAAAATAATTATCCACACAAAAAAATAGAATAATTTATTGCTAACTCTTAATGATTATAATTTTTTGTCAAGTGTTTCTATTCTAACTTTGAAATATATATATATTTTTTAGTTTAGTTTTGGTGAGTCTTTTATTTCCTATTTATGTGATATTAAATCTTTAAAATGTATTAATATTGATAAGATTTTTATAACAACATAATTAAATTTCGAAAACAGTTGTGTAGTGCTTTCAGTCAATACATATGAGTTGGTCAAATGTAAATTTTGATTAACTTAGAGAAAAATTGAGTATTGTCTATATAATGTGTTAGGTGTAATTTGTTATTATAAATAGTTAACTAGTTTATATTATAGTGATATCACCACTTAAAGGAATATCCAGTGCTTAATATTATATTTGAAGATATTCATAAAATTCATTTTGTTACACTGTTACTCTAAAGTAAAATTTTGATAGACCCTTATCAAAATACTTCATTTTAGAATAAAGAAAAGCTAATTGAAATGTAGGAGAATTTTAGTTTTAAAGTTATTGCAAGTGACTTGGTATTAATAATCTTAGTAGAGGTAGTACTCTTGTCTTCTGATAGTTGTCACAAATTTCAATATTGTGTTGTCATAAAGGGTAAAATTTTTCTTTTTACTTTAGCTTTGTTTTTCAGAAATTATCCTTAGGAATGAAACAAAGAAATCAAACTATGATAAAGAACTCTTAGTTAGGATCTTTACTTTTTAAAGTGTTGAGGTTCATATGTATCTAACTGTAATTCTAAGATATCCTATCTTATGTATTTAACAGTAAAAATTTAATTATTTTGGATTCTATTACTACAAAATTTGAATAATTAATATATAAGCAGAATGAAGTTTATTTTTAGACTGTTGTGGGGAAAGAGGGTATTGTTAAATAGATTAATTGATCTGAAATTAATCTCACGCTAGGTCAACCTTGCAGACATATTCTAACAGTCATCCTCCTTCCTACCGCAAAATGTCTGTGATAGAGGCAGGCAGTAATGCGTTGTGGAAAACGTCCACATCAGTCAGGTTGGCATGCTGACCAGCCCCAGGGGAAAGTTCTTGGGGAAATGTTACTCACTTCATCTCTTCATACTTCTTGACCTGCTTACCAACCTTCAATAAATTTGTGCCAGTAAACAGTTTTACTTTAAAATGAATAGGGCTTAATAAAATCATTTAAATAATTTTAAGGCAGTGTTTTGTAGAAGGTCCAATAACTCGAAGTTTGTAGTTACCCTTCTGAAGACAAAATCGAAACCACTTAATTAGAATTTTAAATCACTTTTTAAAAAAAAAGTGTATAGTACAATGTTTTTTACATTGTAAGCACTCACATGTTTGAGGAATGATTGATGTTTGAAATGGTCATAATGTCTTTTAGATACTTAACTTTAATCACTATATCTGTTTTTGCCAATGAGACGTTTTCCCTAAGCATAAAAGAGCCATGAATACAGTTAGCAGAAATATAATTGTTAGCTTTAAATAAAATTCTATTTAAAAATCATAATATTTCAGGAAATTGTTTTTATACAGGTAAATGGTTGCAGTTTTGTGGTGAGAACAGGAAAGCCTACAAATTTATTAAGGGTACAGTATTTAAAACTACTCATAATACTAATGTTTTATACTATTTAAAACCACCTGGCTTACTAACAAAGCTCTTTCCTGCATGTACTTCTTTCTGTGGGCGATTTCTAAATGATTTTAATGTTTAAAGAAACACAATCATCCACCTTTTGTTATAAAACTCAGTTGTAACAGAATTTGCAGATATCTTGTTTTTGCTCTTGAAGTATGTATTACATTAACAACAAAGGAGGTTGTCATACTAGTAAACTCCCAGGTGGTGAGTGGTGTTTTAAAATGGACTTTGCATATTTGAATTCTCATTGAAGAATGTTGCTTGTACTACATTAGTAAAAAATTTTGGATTGATTTAGGAAGAAGAATTTGGTGTTGATGATTCTTATTCTGAACATGGAGCACAGTACAGTCAGACCCACCTAGAGATGATGGAAAATGAATTAGTTGGGAAACAGCATGAGATCGAAGAGCTAAACAGAGAACTGGAAGAAATGAGGGCCACCTATGGGACTGAAGGACTGCAGCAAGTATGTTTAGCTTATGCATCTTTTGTTACAAAAACAAAAATAGGAAATTTGAATGGTGGCTTACATACCTTCTTTAAAGGTGGGGTTTTTAAATGGTAACTTAAAGTAATCTCATAGTTATTTGTCCATCCATATGTAAAACAGAAACAACTTCGCTTAAAACTAGGGTTTCATTAACAGGTCTAATAAAATGTGGTCCCTTTTATTTAACTTTATGAGATAGGTAGGCTGAAATCACTTTAGTAAAATAGATGTTTTTGTAATCAGCCTAAGAGAAAAGTATCATGCAGACCACCTCAAAATATGATGATTGTAACTCATTAAACATGTCAACGAGTACTTGTAAGTAATGTGCTTAAAATGACATCTGTTGTTTGTGGCAGTCGAGTTATGAGAACAAAATGAAATAGGACGTTGACACAGATGACAGAATACATTTTAGTTTCATCCTCTCCAGAAACAAGGGAGGATTGAACATGTCTATAATGGTGTTGTCTAGCAACAGACCGAGGCATCCCTGAGTGTAAAGGTGCTGTTCTTCTAGAAGTAGATGTGGATACGTTAGACCTACCGGATTTGTTCCTAAGTTCATATACTGTTTTTAAAAATTGATATGGAAGTAAAACCAATCCCTGCAAGCTGATAGCTTTCAAATATGGAAAAGATTGCTTACAAATAATAATGATTCTACCAATAAGTTTTGAATATCATATTTTTGGAAAACAGTTACCTGTAAAATAATCAATTTTATTAAAAAAAAATAAGTCTAGCACTTATTAATTTCACTGATGTCTTTTAGTTACAAGAATTTGAAGCTGCCATTAAACAAAGAGATGGCATCATAACTCAGCTCACTGCTAATTTACAACAAGCAAGGAGAGAAAAGGATGAGACAATGAGAGAATTTTTAGAGCTGACAGAACAAAGTCAAAAATTACAGATTCAATTTCAGCATGTAAGTATTACTAATAGAACAAAAATTATTGGCTTTTTAGAAAGGAATTAAAAATTTTTTTCATACCTTTCAGAACAAATTTAATTTTGTTTAAAATCCATTTGCTTATTATGTATCATGTTGGAAAAACTAGTGAATACTTTTTGTTATGTTAATCAAGAATTCAATTCATACTTCTTCAGTGGTTTCCTGCTTTTATTTCTTTGTATTTCTTCTTTTTCTGTATTTATTTAAGTTTGATTAGGTGGAGTTTTGCAGTAATTAACATGTAGTCATATCCTAACTTTGCCAACCCTGGTATGATTTTATTTTAATTAGAGTCTAAAATGGCAACTAGACTGAATATACTCCGTTTACCTTTAATTAGAGGCATAGGAATTTAATTGAATTAATCAAGCTTTCTGATGGCACACAATGGAAAATAAATTGAGCTAGCTTAAGCAAAAGAGAGGAATTTAATGTAAGGATACAGGCTTAACTTACAGAAATCAAGACAGAAATACCACCAGGCCTCTGAAATGGATTAGGATCAGAAACTAGAAAGTCATCAGGAATCCAGGAAGTACTCTTTCAGGCCCCATTTCTTTCTGCGTGTCTACTTCAGTCTTATCCCTCTCACTAGATTCCTTTCTCTCTGCTTTGTCGTGGGAAAGGTAGTCTTACTGGTTTAGTTTGGATAATGTACCCATACTCACCTGATCATCCATGGCATTATATTTGCTTGGGTCTCAAGCCTGTGAATTCAGCACATTTTTCCACAATTATGACCTAAGTAGTACCCCAAAAGATGTCTGTTCCTTGGTGCAGTCACTTCAGAATTTAATACTTTGGTGTTTCTTTCTGTTTCAAGTTACAGGCTAGTGAAACTCTGAGAAACAGCACTCATAGTAGCACAGCTGCAGATTTACTACAAGCCAAACAGCAAATTCTCACTCATCAGCAACAGCTGGAAGAACAAGACCTTCTATTAGAAGATTATCAGAAAAAGAAAGAAGACTTTAAAATGCAAATCAGTTTTTTACAAGAGAAAATTAGAGCATATGAAATGGTATGTTTATTTTAAAGAAGTCAGCCAACTTGCAGCAGCTTTACAATTAACTTGAAAGTTTTGTATGCAAGTGTTTATCTTTTTGTTATATTTGTGAGTCACAAAATTTTATAATTAAGAAAAGCTCTTTAAGGTTGTAAAATAAGTTATTTCAGAAGCAATTAGGAATTTCACAGTAATAGTTTTTAAGATAGTACTCATTACTGAATTCCTTGAAGATGATCAGCCTGTATTAAACTGAGTTTTCAGGGAAGTCTAAATTTATAACCAGAATTTTTATCCTTTTTTTTTCATCTAAAGTTATTTCTACTCAATTTAACCATGGTTATGAAATTCCAAAAATATTTTCATGACAAAATGAAATTTTATGGATTTTAATTAGAAAAAATATAGTTACCTCTATTTATTCATTATAGTTGTTTTATATAGTTGCCAGGAACACTTACTTAGCAAATAAGTGCTCCCTGGGGATACACACATGTACATATCTCACATAGATTATAATCTTATATCCTAAAAAATACTTATTTTGGTAGATTAAATTTTGTTTGTTTTTCAAAAGAGCAAATGAAGTTCAGAAGTGTCAAATGACTTTCCTGAGGCCACCCCACTAACAGTTGCTGAGTTGGAATTCAAACCCCATCCACCTGGGCCAGAGTCAGAATTTCTTATACTACATGTCACTGCCCGCTACCGTCTGCATCCTCCTCTCCATCCATCTTCTCCATATGAGAGCTGAAATAGGAAGGCAGTATGGTTGCTTTGTTTGATGTCACCTGGAAATATACATGTCTAGAAACTCAAATATTTTGCCACTCTATACACTTCTGAAAATTACTGCGAGTATTGATTTGGGGGTTAAAAGTAAATTTTAGCAAGTAGGTGAATTCACAAATACAGAATTTGTGAATAATGAGGATAGGCTATACATACAATATAGTACTTTTTTATAAACCTAGGAGATGCTTCTGCAAGAAGTTGAGGAATTACCAAGACAAGAATAGTTTGGTTAATAATAAAAGTATTAGCTAGCATTTATTTTTGTTCACTTAGTACCAGGCAGTATTCAAAGCATTTTACATACTAATTCAAGGAATCATTACAACCTTATGAGGCAGAATTGCCACTATCACCTCCATTTTACAGATAAGGACACCAGGGCAAAGCAAGATGAAGCAATTTGCCCAAGTACAAAGGTAATGTTAATAGAATCGATTTCAAACCTATACAACTTCAGAAACTGTATGTACTCTCAGGAAAATAGGAAATATACAATTTTAAGATATTGAAATTATCAAATGGACATGCTTTACAACCAAGGTAATTTAAAAATCATTCTGTAGCTGTTTACAAAACACCTGTTTTGTACCAAATCTTTGAAAGAGATAGCGATGATTAAAATGTTCCCTTTTCTTCACCGGAACTCATGGTTTAGTAGGGCATGAACACAAGACAACACAGAACAAGGATAAGTGTAGATTAAAGGTGTGTTGAAAGTTCTGAGTAGGTCTGGGTTCATAAAGGAAGTGATTCAGGGTAGGCTTTAGGGAGGAGGTGATGTAGAAAGTGTAAGTTGGTCCCTTTCCTTTTTAATTGTATTTTGTTTTCCCCTTAGCAGTTGATATCATCTATGGCACATAGCAGCTACTCAATACTTATTTGATAAATAAGTGAATAAATTATGAATCTGAATTGATAGAGATGGGGAGGGTGTTTTAGACACAGGTTGACTGGAGTGTGCATAAAGACCCAGGGATGTTGAAAATGCATAGGGAGCAAAAAATAGTTTAACTAGAAAACAGTAGTCTTTGAAAGTGAGTCTTTTCTGGAGCAAAATAGAAACAGTCCAGGCCTAGGTTAGAAGGGCCTAGAAATTGGATTTTATTGTATTTATTATATTATACTTAGTTGGCAGGATAATTTGAAATTATTTAAAATTTAAATAATTTATGTGGGGGAATAACCTTTGTTTATTAGCAAGAATTCTTTTATTGTCATTCTCTTTTTCATTGCATATATATTTTAATTTTTTCTTTTTTTCCCTTTGAATATCCCTGAGTAGTTTCATCAAAGTAGCTAAGGGACTAGAGTATTAGGGTGATCATTGAGACTGTCTTGGTCCCCTAGACAACTGCATTGATGATTCCAGGCTTATTCACATTGTCTTAATTCAGTTAATTCTCTGAACTTCCCATGGTGCAGTAGTCACTGGCAGGAAGTATATTATTCCCCATTCTCTCAAATCTATTTCTAAAAGTAGAGGGATTGTATCTTCAACCACAGGGGTGTTTGTTTGTTTTTTTTTTTTTTTTGCAACACAAAATAAGTGGTTTAAAATTATGTGCTTTGAAATAAACGATACTAAGAAAAATGAACAATGAATTTGTATTGTTTAATAGTTGAATGACGAATTATTGTTTGTTTACAATTATATCAGGTGATATACTTTTAAATTCAGTGAAACTTTTATGAGGGTTTTCTTCTGAGAAAATGAAGAAATAAAAATGTTACAGATTTATAGCAATGTTAACATTTTCAAGACTAACTACTTATTTAACAATTTAACTGAAGTTGACCACCATTAAATGATTTTACTTTTTAGTTTACAAATGCCTTATAGGTTTTTCTAGTAGATAAATATATATAGCACAGTGAATACCTTTAGTTTTTAAATATTAATATATTTATTTTATTTTAGCTTTGAGTATATTCTGAGACAAAAGAAATAGTATTATCTTTATTTTACAGATTGAAAACACTGAGATGTAAGAGATTAAACTGATTTAAATGTCATATTGTAATGCAGAAATTCAAATAAAAAAGACTCAGTACTTGGTCATAATTTATGGTGATATTGGATGGGATATGTGATACCAAGACAAAAGCTGATAGTATTTCACTCAAGAGGCTGCACGGGATAGTATTCATTGCCTTGGTTAATTTATATAGTGCAGAATTTAGCTTTTGACTTGTAGGCTCAGAATTTTGATTCGGTATTTATTTTCCGTCAACTGAGACTTGTGCTCTCTCAGAGGTGGACTCAGATGCCAAGTTCAAGAGGCCAGTGTTTCAGGTTGAATACAAGATTGTTTACAATGAGAAATAATTAACCCAGAAATCTGTATACTTCAAGTTCATTGAATTTTACTTTTGAAAAGCCAAATCATAATAATAGAAAGATTTTTAAGTGAGCATGAGATCAAGTAATGTTAGAGGAATCAAATGTTAGGGCATTAGGCTGTGGTAACCTGATCCAACCATCTCACAGTAGGAATGATCATGCCTCTGGACTGGAATTCTTTAAATTCTGTTTGCTACAACCCCCTACATTGCTTTCTACCGTAGGTATGGTTTTCCCACAGGGATCAGAATGCTCGGTCTCATGGCACCTTGGTTCTCTTCCCTGGACTGTACAGGAATGAATTCTGCCATCATTTCCCTCTGAGGCTTTCCTTTTTCTAGGCATTGGCATTCTTTCTTTAAATATGCTAATGTATTCATCGAGGGTATTTTTAAGTCTCCTTAGCCTGTAACTCTTGTCTCCTTAAGGTGATTTAGTTTACCTACTTATATTCTGTTCCATTCTGTGGCTTTTACTTTTTTCTTTGTTCTTGAGTCTGTAGCCCTAACTACTTAGGTAACTAAGTAACAGAGGCGAAACTTTGTCTTCAGGGCTTCCACTTGACTCCCTTTTGCTATAAATTACTCCCATGAATGATTATAATTACTGATAAGCTTTGGTCTGTGTTCTGGGTTTAGGCTTATCTACAATTCCAAAATAGAGCCCCCAAATCAGAACCAGGAAAAAGTATCTGTTCTGCTTTCAAATTTCTATTTAAACCAAAAGTCTAGGACCAAGTCGATATGTCATAAGTGGTATAGTTGTCTTACATGTTGTTTGAGGTTCAGCTACTTAAGCATTGCATATTCCTAAGTAAAATCCAATGAACTTGAAGTATACACTTAGCCCCTAGAATTAGAAGTCACTTAGCCCCTGGAATGAAGTTAAAGCAGACCCAAAGAAACCTATTTTTGTTGTTTTACTCTTTTCACAGCACTTACCCGTCAAATACCTTCAGGTCACTAGAATACATGGGAGGAACCTCGATTTATTTTTAAGAGTTTCTTCTAGAACTATAAAGAGTAGGTAGTAAGTACTCTATAGAAAATACTAAATGCTTAGAATGTTGATCACTTAATAAGAAAGATGAAAATATAATGGTTTAGACACATTTTAATTCGACTGCATTTTTAAATTTAAATTTTTAATCATAGTAATGTAAGAAAAACTTCTTCCAAGAAAGCCAAAACTGCTGTAATATTTGCTTAAAAGTAGTATTGGGTGCATAAGTTATATCTCATTGACTTGGAAAAAATTGTGGGACAGGCCCAGCAGTCACTTTCTTGAGAATTAGGTTAAAAAAAAAAAAAAAAACAACATTTATCACTCTTTTGGTAATGGAGTAAGTGACATATGTTGCCAGGAACTAAAAATGTCATTTTTATATTTTCATTTTTTTTTATTTTTAAAGGAACAAGATAAAAAAATAGAAAGCTCAAATAAAGAGATACAAGCAAAGGAGGCAGTTATCGAAGAATTAAATACAAAAATAATAGAAGAAGAAAAAAAAACTCTCGAGCTACTGGATAAAGTCAGAGCTACTGACAAATTAATGGAAGAATTACAAGAACAGGTTGTACAAAAGAACCAAGAGTTAAAAAATATTAAATTAGAGCTGACTAATTCCAAGCAGAAAGAAAGACAGTGTTCTGAGGAAATAAAACAATTAATGGGGACAGTTGAAGAACTTCAGAAGAAAAACCATAAAGACAGCCAATTTGAAACTGATGTCCTGCAAAGAGTGGAACAAGAAACACAAAGAAAGTTAGAACAACTCCGGGCAGAGCTGGATGAGATGTATGGGCAGCAGATAGTGCAGATGAAACAAGAGTTAATAAGACACCATATGTCACAGATGGAGGAACTTAAAACACAACATAAAGGAGAAATGGATAATGCTTTGAGATCATATCCAAATATTACAGTTAATGAAGATCAAATAAAGTTAATGAATATGGCAATAAATGAACTGAATATAAAATTGCAAGATTCTAACTCTCAAAAGGAAAAACTCAAAGAAGAACTAAGAGCAATTTCAGGAGAAAACTCTGCTCTACAGAGACAGCTTGAAGACCTTTTTGAAGAATTGAGCTTTGCAAGGGACCAAATTCAGAGAGCTAGACAGACAATAGCTGAACAAGAAGGTAAACTCAATGAAGCACACAAGTCCCTTAGTACAGTGGAAGATTTGAAAGCTGAGATTGTTTCTGCATCGGAATCTAGGAAGGAACTAGAATTAAAACATGAAGCAGAAGTTACAAATTATAAGATAAAACTTGAAATGTTAGAAAGAGAAAAGAATGCTGTGTTAGACAGAATGGCTGAATCACTAGAAGCTGAATTAGAGAGACTGAGAACACAGCTTCTATTTAGTCATGAAGAAGAACTTTCCAAACTGAAGGAAGATTTAGAAATTGAACATCGAATAAATATTGAAAAACTTAAAGATAACTTAGGTACTTACTATAAACAGCAGATAGATGGCTTACAGAATGAAATGAGTCAAAAGATTGAAACCATGCAGTTTGAAAAAGACAATTTGATAACTAAGCAGAATCAATTAATTTTGGAAATTTCAAAGCTAAAAGATTTACAGCAGTCCCTTCTGAATTCAAAATCAGAAGAAATGACTCTTCAAATCAATGAACTTCAAAAAGAAATTGAAATACTCAGACAAGAAGAAATGGAAAAGGGTACACTTGAACAAGAAGTTCAAGAATTACAACTTAAAACTGAATTATTGGAGAAACAAATGAAAGAAAAAGAGGATGACCTTCAAGAAAAATTTGCACAACTTGAAACAGAGAATAGCATTCTTAAAGATGAAAAGAAAGCCCTTGAAGACATGTTGAAAATATATACTCCTGTTAACCAAGAAGAAAAACTACTTTTCATAGACTCCATTAATTCCGAATCCAAAGACTGTAGCTGGCAAAAAGAAATAGAAATACTGACAGAGGAGAATGAGGACCTCAAAAAACAATGTATTCAGCTAACCAAAGAGATTGAAAAACAAAGGAACACTTTTTCATTTGCTGAAAAAAACTTTGAAGTTAACTATCAAGAGTTACAGGAAGATTATGCTTGCCTTCTCAAGGTAAAAAATGATTTAGAAGACAGTAAAAATAAACAAGAAATAGAGTATAAAAGTAAGCTTAAAGCACTTGGTGAAGAGCTTCATCATTTGCAGAAAATAAATCCAACTACAGTGAAAATTAAAAGTTCAGTCTTTGATGATGACAAAACTTTTATAGCAGAACCATTGGAAATTGGTGAGGTTGTTGAGAAAGATACAACAGAACTTATGGAAAAACTTGAGGTAACCAAGCGAGAAAAATTAGAACTGTCAGAGAAACTGTCTGATCTTTCTGAACAATTAAAACAAAAACATGGTGAAATTAGTAATCTAACTGAAGAAGTTAAATCTTTAAAGCAAGAGAAAGAGCAAGTTTTATTGAGATGTAGAGAGCTAGAAATCATAATTAACCATACTAGGACAGAAAATGTAAGTGTATGTGATGTTCAGTTAAGCTCTTTAAAAGATGGAGTTGTGACTGTAACAAGCAGGGATTCTGGAGGGTCAGTTTCGAAAATAAATAAAGATTTTAGTGAATCAGAAATAATGGAGGATGGGAAAGTACCTTTTGAAAATATGGCTATTGGAAAAGAAAGCAAACAAGAACAGTTGTTTTTGGATCACTTGCCATCAGTGACAAATGAATCATTGCTTGGGACATCTGAACCAAGTGAAAATGATAAACTGCAGCAGGAACTCAGTGTGCTTAAATCAGAACAGGTATGTACATTTTCTACTAAAAAATGTTTTTATCCTTATAAAACATAACCTCCTTATGGGAGAATGAAAGTGAATGTAATATAAGTCTCATTTGGGCCTATCATTTATTTATCATTTCTTTATCTAGTTTTTCCTAAACGTTGTTGGCTTTCTTTCAGTTATTCTGTGTTGTACATTCTGCTCAGGAAATGAAAAAATAGTTAATGGTTCACATTTTTTTTGGAAAGGCAAGAGTTTAAATAAGATTTTTGAGAATCTAAGCTTTAGAAAAGTTATTTTTAAATATTTTGTTACAATCCTAAGGGTTTCAGAATTTCATTTCATACTGATGTTTTCAGGGTTCCACAACTGAAAATTTACTCTTAAACTTTTTAGTACACCATATAGTTGTTCAGTCGTTAGGAAACTGTATTTCTCTGAAAAAAAATCTCAATTTAAGTCCTAGATTTTTCTATGAGTATTGTTATACTTGGAGAAAAAATACTACTCTAAATACTGTTAAAGAATACATGTAATGAGTAATAATAGATCACTCCTGACAATTTATATTTGCCAGATACTGATATTAGAAATAATAGAAAAATTCCACAAGTATTTATTGAATCTCTTGCCAGGTATAGGAATACAGTGGAAAACAAGAGAAAGAAGATTCATTCTTTCAGAGAACATATATTCTAGGGAAGAAGGCAGGCAGTAAGCAAGGAAACAAGTAGAGTAGTTAGAAATAGTGGTAAGTCCTATGAAGAATAAAAAACAGCTAATGTAATAGAAAATGATGTGCAGTGGTGGTGACGGGAATAAATAGGGTGGTCAAGAAAGTTCTCTTCGAGGAATTGACATGAACCATGATCTGAATGACAGGGAGGAGCCTGCCACAAGGAAATTAGAGCAATTATGAAAACATAGATGAGTCTGAGGTACAGAATGAAAGTGTGTTTAGTTGAGTTTAAGAGGAAAGTGGAAGAAGAAGAGAATGAAGAAGAGTCCAGTTCTTGGAAAGTCTTACAAACTTTGTAAGATGTTGAGATTTTATTCTATATACATTTGCAAGCCACTGGAAAGTTTTTTTCTAATATGTTCATATTTATGATGTTAGATCAAATGTAAAGTATTTTCCATCTTAATAGAGATAAGAAATTCAAACTTCTCAACTATTAATGCTTTGTTAAATATCTAGAATTGTTTTCAAAACCATGAACTGATTTTAATTTAATTTAAATACTCCTAAAAACCATTTAAAATTTTTAAAAAAGCATTATTGGGAGAGGACCTGATTTTGAAGTTGTCAAAAGGGTCAAATTTTCTCAGTAAGAATTTTATTTTCCCTACTAAAGACATTTTCAGTGACATTCAGATAACCTCCCCTTGACATTCACTTGCAGAAAGTGAAGGGAGGCAAGCCTGTAAACTGTTCCTACCCACTCATCACTGCGAAGACAAGCCCCCTCATTGGTGGGGAGGAGAGTGAGATCTGTGTGTGGGGAGAGGCCCACAGAAGAAATTGGGCATTGATTTACACAACAGTGATACCTAAGAGCAATCTAAATAAGCTTAGAAATAATGCTGAGGCCACAAAAAGTACTTTTACTCTTGGGCCTAAGCTTAGTAAATAGAACAGCCATCTCTCACTGAAACCAAAATAAATACAGGTGTTAAGAGATTTTTTTTTTAATTGAAAAGTAACAAATGAATAATTTTGAAGTACAATTCCAGGTTATTTTAATAGAAGTAGGAAGTTTGAGCAGATGGAGAAAAATAAAACATCAAAGAAGTCTTGTTACTGTTGGGATGCAAGAATGAAGGAGGAGTGGTAGGAATGTTACTGACACTGATAAATTATTGATGCTGGAGGAAGGCATAGACTGAAGTATTTATGTGTAAAATTAAAGGTAATGATTAGAATTGAAACAGATATTAGAGCTTAGAAACTATAAGAGGAACCATTAGAACCTCAGCTCCTTGAAAACAAGGACCCTGTCTGCTGTATAGCTAGGGACTAGAGTGATGATTGGCACATGATAGGCAGTTAATGCTTTTTCTTTAAATGAGTGAATTAAAGGAAGAATAAACAAAAAGCTAATTCATCAAGAATAAACAGTGAAACAGCATAGGCCTTCATGTTAGAATTAGGAACAAGATCAGGATGGCTTTTGTCACTTGGTATTCATCATTGTTCTTTAGGTCCTAACCAACGAAAAGACAAAAAGTTTGTGGTAAAAATGGAGAGAAACATAGTTGTCATAATTTACATATGTAATTAAATACCTAGAAAATTTAAGCAAATGAACTGAAAAGCTTTAGTGTATAGTAAATATGAAAAACCTAAAATGTGTAAGACCAATGTTAATAAAATTATAACACTTTAATGAAGGACATGAAACTTAAGTAAGTGAGAAGACTCATCAGTGGGGATATTTTTAATATTGTAAAATGCCAGATATCTCTAGAAAAATCCATAAGCTTTATGTAATTCTAATCAAAATTACAATGAAAGTTTTTGAAATTTGATTTAATCATTTTGTAGTTCAGGAAGAATAAATGCAGAAGAACCAATAATATTTTTGAAAAAGAAAAGTACTGTAGAATTCTTGGACGTCATATAGAGGACAATTTTTAGCTTTAAATATAGCAATTTTACAAACAAGAAATATTAATTAAGTTATCAGTTCAGTAGAATAACAGAGTATATACACTCAAGGAAAGTAGAAGGAAATAATAGAGTTAAAAACAAATAAAGGAACTTGGAATAACCAGAAGAGGGAGAGAGTTTTCAAGGATATTGAAAGCTTATTCTTTGAACAGATTAGTAAATTAGAGCCATTAGACAAACCTCAAAGAAGATGATCAAAGAAAAACAAAAGATTTGTAAACAAATCAATTAAAATAAGAACCTAAGTACAGGTATCATCGATTTTTAAAAATCATAAAAATACTATAAATAACATGCCAATAAATTTGAAAATATAGGTAAACTAGATGGTTTTCTGGAAAAATATAAATTATCAAATCTAAATCAAATAGAAATGCAAAACCTGAATAAACCAATAATCATTAAAGCATTTGAAATGGAAGTTTACACTCTCTTTCAGTCAAAAATACTACACCAAAAAAAAAATACGCCATTTTATAAGTGGGTTATACCAACTCTTTAAAGAAAAAAATATATATTCACTTACTAAAATACGATGAAAGAGAGGAAGAGAAGGAAGAGAGGAAGAAAAGGCACCCAGTTTATTTCATGAGGCTGGTATAATATTGACACCAAGACCTGACAAGATCAGTACAAGAAAAGAAAATTACAGACTAATCTCACGAGTATTAAATCTAATTAAAATATTAGCAAATTATCTCAAGGAATGGAAACATAGTTCAACATATAAAAAATTCATTAATATAAACTCTACATTCGTATATAGTACAAGTGAACCATGTCATTTTAATAGATGCTGAAAAATAATCCATAAAAAATTAACAATTATTTAAAAAACTAGGAAATTAGGAATAGAGGGAAATTTCTTGACCATAGTAATGATTTTCATCAAATACTTAGCAGATAACATTTCTAATGGTGAAATTTAGAAGTAATCCTGTTAAAATCAGGTATAGCACTAGGATGCCCACTATCTACTTTACTATTTTAGCATTGTCTTGTGGCTACTATACAATTCAGTATGACAAGATATAAGAGATAAAGGTTATGAAAGAAGAGACAGAATTTTAAATACTGCATAAGATGTATGAACTTGTTAAGAAAATTATAAAACATTAAAGTACCTAAAGACCTGACTGTATGGCAGTATATACCATATTCATAGTGAGATATAGAGATGTCATTTCTCTCAAATTAATTTTTACATTTATTGTAGTTCCAATGAAAATTCCAACAAGGTTTTTCCATGAATCTTAAAAAACTGATTCTAAAATTTATGTAGGAGAGTAAATATCCAAGAACAGCCAAGACAATTTTAGAAAAATTTATCTGATATCAAGACATTAAAAAAATTATAATAATATGGTTTTGATGCTGAGATGGACAAATAGAAAACCAAGAAAGATATTCACATACTTGTAAAATTTTAGTGTGTGGAAGAGGAGGCCTGACAAATTAACATTTAATATTATTTAATGAGCCTCTACTATATTCCAGGTACTGTTTTAGACACTGGGGGATATAACAGTGAAAAACAATAGAAAATAAAGAATAAAGCTTATGTTTTAGAGGCATTATACATTAAATAAGTCAAGCAAATAAATATATAACATCTCATATGGTAATAAGTGCTATAAAGAAAATTAAGAATTAAAGTATGGTAAGAGGACAGAGATCTACCAGAAGCGGGGTGATGAGTACTTTTTTTCATATAGGGTAGGACGGGGAAGACCTCAGGTGATATTTGAGCAGATTTGAGTGAAATTAAAGAAGAAGCCAAACAGCAGGAAAAGTTTACTGTTTTCAATGAGTGCTTTTTGGAAAACTTGCTTTTGCTATTGAGGGTGGGGAGTTAGGGAATTAGATATTTACCCTTCAGAAAAAACTAACTCCAGGTTGGTTAAAGACATTGATATAAAAGGAAATTAGGCTCTTGATGGGGAAGGATTTTTAATGAAGGTAAAAATACACAGGAAAAGATTGATAAATATTTTATCTTTTTTACAAATGATACCTCAAAAGGAGTAGGATTAGATATTTGTTACATATATTAAAATCAAAGGATTAATATCAAGCAAGGGTAAAGAATACTAAATGTAAGAAGAGGTCCAAAAATATAAAAGTGAACAAAGGATATAAATAGACATGTGTCTCAGACTAGGAAACTAAAATGGCTAATAAACATGAAAAAATACTTTGAACCTTACAAATTGATGCAACAATAGAAGAACATTTTATATGCATCAGATTGCAAAGTAAGTCTCAGTAAAAAGTGTGGTGAGTATATAAGGGAGATAGATGAGTATTAACATATCCTGCAAATATCAGTGTAAAGTGATACAATTATGTAAAAAGTATTTGGTAAAATTTAATACAAGAGATGTGCATTAGCTGTGACTCAGAAATGGCATTTCTGGGTGGTTCTCAGTGTGGTCCCTGACCAGCAACATCAGTATCACTTGGAAACTGGTTAAAATTCAAATTCTCAGGCCCTACACCAGGTCTCCTGGACTAGAAACTGGGGGAGGGGCCCAGCAAACTGATTTAATAAGCACTCCAGGTGATTCTGATGCATGCTAAAGTTTGAGAACCACTGCACTAGAGAAACACCAGCACATTTGTACAGGGGGATATATATAAGAATTTATTGCAGCATTTTTTGAAATGTAAAAAAATTAGAAATAATCCAGTTGATCTCCAGGAAAGGAATGGACAAATTATGGTATATTCATATATACTATATTATAGTTAAAATAAATTAACCTGTGTCTACATGGATAACTCTCAGAAGCATATTGACTGAGAAGAGTAGTTTACAAATAAATACCATTTTACACCATTTATATAAATTCTTAACACGAAATACAGTGAGTTCTTTACAAATATATTGAAAAGTGATAGTATGAGAAGTGGACTGGACTTGCAGCTAATTTGTAGTAATGGTTGTCTCTGGGGAAGGAGAAATGAGAATATAGTGGATTAAATTTGATCTGTATTTCCTTTGTAAGCCAAAATAGAAGTGTATAGGGAGAAGAGCAATGAAAAAAACAAAAGACAAAATATTAGTATTTGTTAAGTTGGGGTGTGAATACATGTTATTACATTCTTTGCGTTTCTCTACATTTAAAATATCTGAACAGAAATCAAAGATGAGGTCATACTAGCTATATAAATATCAAAATTTACTATAAAGTTTAAAACATTATGCTAATTTCCTTGAAAAAGACAAGTAGATCAATGCAACAGAATGAAAAGTGAAAAAAATTAAATTAGACTTCACTTCTCTTATATGAATTTTTTAAAACTGTAATTCATGTATTTTCCCCTTTGTAGTCAGTATATACAAGAAAATAGAAATTATTTGATTTGTCATTTAAAATTATTCTAATGTGTATATACATTCACTTTAAGAATGATTTAAGACTACAGATGGAAGCTCAACGAATATGCCTCTCTCTGGTTTATTCAACTCATGTGGATCAGGTTCGTGAATACATGGAAAACGAAAAAGATAAAGCTCTTTGCAATCTTAAAGAGGAGCTTATTTCTGCTCAAGAGGAGAAGATCAAGGAACTTCAGAAAATACACCAGTTAGAGCTACAGAATATAAAAACACAAACAGGTAAATAGTTTCTGACAAGATTATAAGTACTATGAAACAAATAATTATCACTTAGAGGCCACTATTCTGTGATTTTGTGTTTGTGTTAGAACCCATAGAGGAAAATAACTGTATATCCCAGTCTTGGATTAATTGGTTCATAATATTGGATGTTCATAAAGTGCTTGAAAAATCTAAAATCACTGAATGATTTTCCCATAGGAAGTCACAATCCAGTGGGAAAGCAATATAAAACTGTTAGAAAACAATAGGACAGTTTCTATAATAGAATGACTGGAAGGGGAGAGGAGAAAAGTCTGGTACTTCCTAGGGGGATCAGTAGGGTGAGGCAGTGGGCAGGAATAAGAGGGTTGGAATTTTAGGGTAGCTTTAAACATAGACATGTGAAAGACTGCATCATTTTGGAGAATTGAGAATTCAAGCTGTATGAAAAAGTAATAGCAGATAAAGCCCAAAAGATGGGCAGGAGCTTGATCAGAAAAAAATTTATGTACCCCCCACTGAAGCATATTTAAGCTTTATGCTATTGATGATAAAACCTACTGCAGTATTTGAAATAGTAAAATAGTAAGATTTTTATTTTAAGATGACACTGTTGGAGGAAATTAGAGGAGGCGAGATTAGTGATGAGACCAGTTAAACCACTTTGGCAGTAATTCTGATAAATAGTAAGATGTCGAACTAAGTGTCATTGAGGATGGAAAGGAAAGTTCATGTGTTAAAGAAGTAGACTGTATTCTGCAGTTAACTTTAGCAGTAAAAGGGAGAGGAATTGAGAATGATCTCTAAGCTTCTAGCTTGAGTAATAATAAATTCAATTTGTAACATATGGAGTTAAAAATACCTGTTGATTTTGAAGGAGATGTCCATTAGACAGTTGAAATTAGAAGTCTGAAACTCAAGAGGGAGATTTAGGCTCAAGATAAAGACTTGGAAATCAAGTCATTTGAGGCCAAGGACAAGAATGAGATGTCCTGGGAGACTGTAGAGCCAAAAGACTAAGATGGTACTATGGGAAGCAAAAACATTTAAGGAATCTTAAATAGATTTAAGTAGACATCCTCTATTCAAGTCATCTCTAGGCTTTCGCTCTTGACAGGTCTGCCTGTGGGAATGAGGTGGTTCATAAGTTTGTCCCATGGAATTGCTGTGTTGAAGAGTAGAATTTAAAGAGTGGCTTGAATAAGAACACCATACTTTTCACTTTTCAGGAGTTCTTTGGGTTTGAATTTAATAAAGAGTGGAGTAGAACAGAAAACATTGAAGTGCATGGCATATATAAAGAGTAAATACTAAAATTTGTGAAGTTTTTGTTTTACATGGATATATATAATAGTTTATGACATACGATTTATTTCTTACATTGGATTGCAGTAAAAAAAATTCTAAGTTATGACTTTATACCATTTTATAGAAGTTGAAAATTCTACTGATTATCTGAGACAGTTAACATTGAGCAGTGAAAAATAACTTTGAAAGAAATAAAGAATTTAAAACTAATGTTATTTCAGGGAAGCTTCCATTTGACATAGGTTTAATATGTTAGTAGTACTTAACTATGTAAATCGAATGTCTTAATGCAAGATCTTCCATTAGGTGATGAAGTGAAGCCTTTACGAACACTCATTGGAAAACTTCAGAAGGCAGTGTCTGAAGAATGCTTTTATTTTACACAGGTGAGATGTTAGTTAAAAAGAATATTGTGATAAGTGTACATGGTGACAGATGATTACTAGAATTAATGGTATGATCACATTGTAAGGTATTAAAATGTCCAATCACTATATTATGCACCTGAAACTACTGTAACCAGTATAAGGTTATATACCAAGTATACTTAAATGAATAAACTTTTTAAAAGTACCTTTAAACAAAATGCTAAATTTTGAGTTACTATTAATTTGATAAGCAGAATCATTCAAGTTGGTTTTCCCTGCTATCTCACTTCAGTATTGCACTTAGAAAATATTCCTGAGTTTTTAAGTTTAAAATGAGCATTTAAGATTTTTCTTGGTAATAAGTTTGAAACAAAAGAAATTTGGGTAAATTATGTCAGCGATAGAACAGACAACAGATATGGCTAATAAGAAAGCATTGGACCAGTGAAGCCTCAAACAGGTCTATTTCCTGTCCCTGCCCACTTTGGTGGCTAAGTGAAAAAAACTAATTATACCAATTACACACTGCTGGTAGGAGTCTATCACCTTAAGAAGCAGATTGGCAAGGTTGAAGATATGTATTTCCCACAACCCAGTCTTTTACTGCTAGAAAGGCTCTCATATGTGCACAACCAGATATATTGATTTCAGGAGTGTCTATATTAAGTTAAAAATTGGAAACAACTTAGATTTCCATCTACAGGCAAAGGAATAAACGAATTGTAGTGTATATATATTCAATGGAACACCATTTAGCCATGTTTAATATGTGTACTAATGTCAATAAATCTCAAAAGAAAAATATAAAAACATATGCTAGAGTAGTCACATCTGGGCGAAAGAAAAGCAAATAAAATGGGACACAGCTTCAAATCTATATGAAATACTCAATTTCTATAAAAAAATGGAGATAATATAAAATATTAGTATTTTCAAGGCTAGCTAATAGATAAGCTTTTTTCTGCATAAATGAAGTAGTTCAAAATTTAAATTATATTCCTAGGCTTTTCCCTGATCTCTGGTCCAGCCTGTGTATTTATTTGTAAATTGAAGGGAGAGAAGGGTGGTTTAGTTGGGACAGGTGAAGGCTGCATTACTAATTCTGATTATGTATAAAATAGTTCAAAAAACAGTATTGCAAAAAAAAAAAAAGAAGAAAGAGAAAAAGGAGTCAGAAATAACCACACCAAAAGCCTTTATTCATTCAGCTACTCTTCATCCTCTACCTCTCCCTCCACCAAAGAGTTCAGGTTTATATTTGTTGTTTATCAACAGTAAATATGGAAAAAGGGCCCAAGTCACAAGAGTTCATCTATAAGCTGACTTCTTTAAATTTTTTCTTCCATTAATGTGTCTGACCCCTAATCTCAAGTTGAAATATGAATCAGCTTTTTGTAATGGAGGGCCCCTCTAGAATTTGTCATGAAACCGGGTTTTGTCACTAATTATTGATGTTGCTGTGAACTAATTTATATCTTTGAATCCTTTTCTTTATCTGTAAACTGGGTGATCATTCAGCTTTCCCCAAACTCTAATATGATAAAATTCCAACTTAAGGATGGTACTGAAAGTTTAATAAACTGTTGTTATTTGGCAATAGAGTTTAACTTTTAAGCGAATCTTAAGAAATAGCAGCAATAAACAATTTGACTTTTAAGTCTAGAAATTGTTGATATTTCCAGTTGTGGGAGAGGGCATGCGTTAGAGGGCTTATCAAATGATTATAGAGCCTATGTTGTTATTAAATAATTTTAGAATTGTCTTGCTCAGGAGGAAAAAACAGTAATGTGTCAAATATTTTTAATTTTTGTGTATATATAAACCACAGAAAACTACTGTTATAGAAAAGTATATGAATGTACTCTCCTACTTGATATAATTTCTATGGAATTTGTAGACTTCTAGTCATCATTTTTAAACTTTCGTCCTTGTCTTCTAGTGTTTTTTCAAGGGTAGTTGAGATTACAGAGATGACATCAGAATAGGATCCAAGCTAGAAAGTGGTAAATTAAAGTATAAGATATATTCATTATTAGAAAGAAGCAGAGAACTAGAAGAGTTACATCAGAAGTTACAAGTTGGGCAGCTCTAATTTAACAAAGGATGCTCTCAACACTTAAACACGTCTGAGAGATAACACATATCGAAACATCTGAAGGTGGGCAAATCACAGCAAACAGATGGAGGGAGGGGAGAAGAACGGAGATGGCAAACACGAGCCAGAGCTTACTGCAGGTCTTGGGAGAAGAAGAGGGGAGGAATCAGGTTGCAGCATGTACTCTTTGCAGGCCTAAGGAGCGGAGAGGTATAATAAGCATTCTTGCCTGAGTGATCAGCATGTACTATGGCTGAACCCAGTGACCGGGGCAGAGATGGAACACAGAGATTTGGTAGTTATGGTCTAGCAGCCACCATTGCCAGGCAGAAAACAAAGCCTCAGAGCCTTCCCGCTCCCCCTACCCTCCCAGAGCTCGCATCTCCACACCCTCTCAGAGCCAACAGCGGGCCCCAGAAGAAGTTATAGTAGAGAATGTCAGGTTACAGAGCACTCCTCCCAGGGCGGTAGACATACACTGCTGATAACCCTGTTGACGGGTGGAGATACAGAGACGAGACAGCTGAGGTCTGGCAGTTGCCATTACTGGATGGAGAGCAAAGCTACAAACACCAGCAGCTTCACCCATCAGAGCTGAACCCAGCTGGCGGTTCCTGGGATACATTGGGCAGGTACAGCTCTGCTGGCAGCCTCTGGTTGCAGAGGGCAGTGCTGAGATTTATGGGCTCAGAACCCCATTGCCCAACACATTTCCCCATGGAAATGATACCCTGAGACTGAGGCGACCTGGTCACAGACTTGATGCCCACCTCCCCACCACCCCATAGAGATCAGAGAAGCTGGAACACTGCAAGAGAAAACAAAATCTTGCACTTCAGTGCCACCTCCTGGAAAACAAAAAAAAAAAAGATGTCTTATCAACCTGCTGAATGGAGAAATATCACTCTTTAAAAAAAAATATTTCATTCCCATAAATGCCTAGAATTAATCCATCAAATACTGTGAATAACCAAGGTAACAAGGCAGTTTAGAAAAAATGAAAAATCTGGAGCAAATAAACTTAAAGAATGGAAATATGTGATTAAAATTATAGAATTCAAGATTACTGTTTTGAAAAACAGTGTGATATAAGAAATAGGCAAGTTTAATGAAGTACTTCACTAAAAAAAATGGAAACTTTGAAAAAGAACCAAATAGAAATTCTGGAACTGAATAACTCAATAAAAGAGATGAAAAACGAACTAGCGAGGAAACAGAGCTGACCAGATGGAAGAAGGAATTAGTGATATCAAAGATAGAAACATGGAAATGACACAGATGGAAGAAGAAAGAGACTTGAGAGTAAAAAAAAAAATAACTACGAGAATATCTGACTCCATCAGAAAGAGAAATATAAGAATAATGAGTGTACCAGAAGGAGAGAGGGAGAAGGGAACAGATACCTGTTCAAATGACTGGTTAAGGAGAACTTCCCAAACCTACGGAAAGAGCTGGGTCCTTGAATTCAAGAAGCAAACAGAACACCTAATTATCTCAATTCAAAAAAGTCTTCTCCAAGGCACATTATATTAAAACTGTCAAAAATTAATGACAGAATTCTTAAGGCAGCCAGAGAAGATGGTAGCCTGTAAGGAAATCTCATTAAATTGTCATTAAATTTTTCAGCAAAAACTGTACAAGCTAGAAGAGAGTGGAATAATATATTCAAATATTGAAAGAGAGAAATTACCAGCTATGAATAATATACTCAGCAAAATTACCCTTTAGATGTAAAGAAGAAATAAAGACTTTCCCAGACATACAGAAGCTGAGGAAATTTACCATCACAAGACCTGCATTATGGGAAATATTCCCAAAGAGGAGTTTTCTACCTGAAACAAAAAGAAAAAAATGATTCAGAACTACGAGATCACTAATAGAAGCAGGAAATTGCAACCCTTATTCATAATAGAGTCTTATACACTTAAATATAACATAAAGGTTAAAGGAGGTAAAAGCATTAAAATAAGAGAAGACAATGCTACTGCAATTTGGAAATTAACTCAGCATAAATAGGGATAATTTGTGGCAACTGAAACATAAAAGGGCAGTGGGTAAAGGTCTGAATTTGCAAAGGGAAATGGAGGTAAGATGCATTCAGAAGAAAAGGATTTAAATATATATACACACACACACACACACACATGTGTGTATATATGTGTGTGTGTGTGTGTGTGTGTGTGTATATGCATCTTTCATTTGCATAAGCCTAGTGGTAACCATACACAAAATCTAGAACTGAGACACAACATAAAAAAGAGAAAACAGAGGAAAACATCATAGATAACCATCAAATTAAAATAACAGACCAAAACACAAGGGAAAAGAAGCAATGAAGACACAGAGCTATCAGAAAACAAAAGATAAAATGGCTATAGGAGATCCCAATACATCAATAATCACCCTAACTGTGGACTGAACTCACCAATAAAAAGGCACAGAGTAATGGATTGAATTATAAAACAAAACCCAACCACATGCTGCCTTCAGGAGACATATCTCAGCTGCAAGGACAAATACAGACTCAATGTGAAAGAGTAGAAAATGATACTCCAAGCAAATGGCATCCAGAAAAAAAGTGGGTGTAGCCGTACTGCTATCTGACAAAATAAATTACAAGATAAAAAATATAACAAGAGACAAAAATGAATATTTTGTAATTATGAAGGGGACAGTACATAAAAAAGACATATACTTATCAACATATACACCCAGTCAGGCAGGGAACACCAAAATATAAAGAAGCAACTGCTAACAGAATTAAGGGAAGAAACTGACAGAAACACAATTATAGTAGGAGACCTAAATACCCCATTGACAGCTACAGGTAGCTCATCCAAACAAAATCAATAAGGAAATATTGGCCTTAAATGACACATTAGGCCAAATGGACATAATCAATATTTACAGGGCCTTTCATCCCAGAATAACAGATTATGTATTTTTCTCTAATGCACAGAGAACAGTCTCAAAGATAGACCATATGTCAGGAGGCAAAACTATCCTCAACAAATTTAAGAAGATTGAAATCATACCAAGCATATTCTCTGACCACAATGCTTTGTAATTGGAAATTAACTACAACATGCTATTAAAGAATGACTGAGTCAAAGAAGAAATAAAAAGAGAGATCCAAATATCCATAGAGACAATTGGGAATGACAATACAACATATTAAAACTTGTAAGCCATAGCAAAAGCAATAATAAGAGGGAAGTTTCTGTCATTACAGGTGTATCTCATGAAACAAGAAAAATCTCAAATGAACAACCAAATATGACATCTTAAAGAACTAGAAAAAGAACAAATGAAGCCAAAGTCAGCAGAGTGAAGGAAATAATAAAAATTAGAGCAGAATTAAATAGAGAACAAAAAGACAATAGAAAAAATTAATGCAACAAAGAGTTGGTTCTTTGAAAAGATTAATACAATTGACGAACCCCTTGGCTAGACTCACTAAGGAAAAGAAAAGACTCATACAAAATCAGAAATGAAAGAGGAGTTACGACAGACCGCAGAAATTCAAAGGACCTTACAAGGAAGCTATGAAAGAATACATGCCACCAAGTTCAATATAACCTAAAAGAAATGGACAAGTTCTTAGAAATATTTAACCTTCCTAGACTGAACCATGAAGAACTGGAAAAGCTAAATTCAACAGTAAAGAAATTGAAACAATCGTCAAAAACCTCCCAAAAATTAAGTGTCTAGGAGCAGATGGCTTCACTAGTGAATTCTACCAAACATTCAAAGAAGATTTAATACCTGTCCTTCTCAAACTTTTCAGAAAAATTGAAGAAGAGGCAATACATCTTAACTCATTTTATGAGGCCAACATTAGCTTGATACCAAAAACTGGCAAGAATAACACAAAAAAAATTATAGGCCATGATCTCCAATGAATATAAATGTAAAAATGCTAAACAATATACAAGCAAATCAAATAGAACAATACATTAAAAAATAATACATCATGATCAAGTGGGGTTCATTCCAGGGATGCAGGGATAGTTCAACATATGGAAATTAATCAATGTGATTCACCACATTAACAAAGGATAGAAATCATTTGATCACATTAGTAGATACAGAAAAAGCATTTGACAAGATACAACATTCGTTTATGATTAAAACACTCAGTAAAATGGATACAGAATATGTCAACATAATAAAGGCCATGTGTGACAAATCCACAGTTTATATCATACTCAGTGGTTGAAAAAAAAAAAAATGAAAGCTTTTCCTCTAAGATCAGGAGCAAGACAAGGGTGCCCACTCTTGCCACTGTTATTCAACATTATACTGGAATTCCTAGCCAGAGCAATCAGACAAGAGAAATAATAGGCATCCAAATTGGAAATGAAGAAGTCATATTGTCACTTTTTGCAGACAAAATGATTCTTTATATTGAAAACCTTAAAGACTTTAGCAAAAACGATTAGAAACTATAAATACTGTAAAGTTGCAAGATACAAAATCAATGTATGAAAATCCATTATGTTCCTGTATACTAAAAATGGAATTTTAGGGGAAAAAAAACTAAAATCAATTCCTTTTGCAATTGCAACAAAAAGAATAAAATACCTAGGAATAAACAAAGAATATGAAGGACCTATACACTGAAAACTACAAGACATTATTAAAAGAATTGAAAATGACACAAAGAAATGGAAAGATAGTCCCTGTTCATGGATTGGAAGAATCAACATAGTTAAATAGCTATATTACCCAACACAATATATAGATTTAATGCACTCTCAATCAAAACCCAATGGCATTTTTAAAAGAAATAGAACAAAAAAAATCTTTAGATTTTTGAGACCATAAATGACCTAAAATTGCCAAAGCTACTCTGAGAAAAAAAGAACAACACCAGTGGTATCACATTCTCTGACTTCAAATTATACAACAAAGCAATAGTAATCAAAATGGCATGATATTGGCAGAAAAACAGACACACAGACCAATGGAACAAAACTGAGAGCCCAGAAATAAACCCACATGTATATGGGCAAATAATTTTTGACTAAGGAGCCAAAACATACTACAGAGAAAAGAAAGCCTCTTTAATAAAAGGTTCTGGGAAAACTGGAAAGCCATACGTAGAAGAATTAAATTAGTCTTCAATTTGTCACCATATACAAAAATGATCTCAAATCAAAGACCTAAATATAAGACCTGAAACAATAAAATGCATAGAAGAAAATATAGGTACTAAACTTATGGACCTTGAATTTGACCTCAAAGGCAAGGGAAGTAAAAGCAAAATTAAATAAATTGGATAATATCAAACAAAAGCCTTTGCACAGCAAAAGAAACCATCAACAAAGTGAAAAGGTAACCAACCAAATGAGAGAAGCTATTTGTAAACAACTCTTAAAAAATGGGCAGAGAACCTGAACAGATACTTCTCTCAAGCAGACATAGAAATGGCCAACAGATATTTGAAAAGATGTTCAACTTCACTAGCTGTTAGGAAAATGTAAATCAAAACTATAGTGCAATACCACCTCATGCCTGTTAGAATGGCTATCATCAATAAGATGAATAATAACAAGGGTTGGAGAAGCTGTGGGGAAAAGGAACCCTCCATACACTGCTGGTGGGAATGTGAATTGGTACAGACACTATGGAAAACAATGTGAACCAGCAATCCCTCTTCTGAGTTTCTACCTTAAAATTTAAAAACATTTATTCACAAGGATATATGTAGTCCTATGTTCATTGTAGTATTATTCACAGTGGCCAAGACATGGAAACAACCAAAGCATCCTTCGATAGATGATTGGACAAAGAAGATGTGCTACATATATATACAATGGAATATTACTCAAAGAAAAGATGAAATACTGCCATTTGTGACAACAGGATGGATCTTGACATTATCATGCTAAGCGGAAATAAGTCAGATGGAAAGGATCAAGAATCATAAGATTTTACTCACGCGGGATATAAAACAAAGCAACAAACAGGACAAACAGCCAAAAACTTATAGACAGACAACTGAACGGTGGTTGCCAAAAGGCAAAAGGGTATGGGGGAGAGGTAGGAAAAGGTAAAGGGGGTCAAATATGATGACGGAAGGAGATTTGACTTTGGGTGGTGAACACACATGCAATATACAGATGTTGTATTATAGAATTGTATACTTGAAACCTATATAATTTTATTAATCATTGCTACCCCAATAAATTTAATAAAATTTAAAAGAAAGGAGAAAAAATTTATAGTTTTGATTAGTGAAGATTATCAATATTTTCCTGATGTAAGAATATTATGTCCTATATATAGATTTAGAGTTGATTTCTTTTGCAGGTTGACTTGATGTATGGAAGAGTGTTTTCTTTTTTATTTTCCTGTGCCATTTTGACTGTCTTTTGCATACAAGAAAATAATGTTTAATGATCTTTAGAGGCACAAATCAAATTTTAATTTCATAAAATACCTGATTTTATTGTTAACAGACTTTTTGCAATGTCCTTGGTGAACATTATACTCCTGCTTTAATATGTGATGAAAATGCAGGAGAGAGAGAGAGTTCTGATGTGCATTCTACTGAAAAGGAAGAACTAGAATTGCAAGATTACAGACACAAAGTTCAAGGTAATAAAAAGCTTACCACATTATTAAACGCGTATTTAATTTTCTTCAATCAATTGATGATAAACTTTTACCTTTAATCATGATTTAATCACTTAGCCAGTTTATCATCTCAATATCTTTTCATTTCAGATTCACGAAATCTCATTTTTAATATACATTTTAATTTTTGTAATGCAATAATTGTGATATAACGAGAACTGGAGCTGTCTTCAAGTTTCCTTGTCTCATTATCTACTATTCTTTTCCCATCTTTTCATGATTATAATTCTTTCCTTAATTTTATACCATAGATCCAAACCTTTAAAAAATATTAAAATTATTGAATTGTTTGTCAATTTTTTTCTTTTTAAAAGCATAAAAGACAAAATTATCTTAATAGGAATCTTGTGTTAGTTTATTTTTATAAATTATAGCCTCAGTTAATTTTTTGGTGTCTCTTCACAGATAAAAATTTTTTTACTCTTGTTCATTTGAACAAAATATGTACAAATTCATTAATACCAAGAGAAATTAATGTGTTTTAATATGAAATTGTCAAAATATCCTTGTAGCAGCTATTTTACATTAATGAAATTTTAGTTTTTGATTACTAAATCTATGAAGTATACTTCTAGCAGGATTTCTAAAGTTATGAATAGATGAATAATACTGAAGGAAGCAGACTTTTACTGTGGAGTGAAATTATTATAATTGTTTGTTTGTCATCTAGACTTTCAAGAAAATATGCAAACTCTTCTCAACAAAGTAACAGAGGAATACAACAAACTTTTGCTACTTCAGACAGGATTAAATAAGGTCTGTGAAATGGAAAATGTATCATAATGTTTGCATTTATTGCATTACCTCCTGTTTTGTAAGTTTTTTCACACAGTGTTATTATATGTTAGATTTCTTTTCAAGCAATTTTTCTAGGATGCTGCTAGGCAAATAAACTGTCTCCTGAACTGTGACTTCCTTCATCTGTGCTTTAGGCTGCTGCTTCCTCTGCCTTGCTTAATCAGCACTCTTTCAGCCCTTTTCTGTTTTCCAGAAATTGTTTGAAATCTCTCTTGGTTTCTTATTTTTTTTGTTTATTAAGGCTTTATACCTGTTACAGATTCTTCACTATCAATTAAAATTCACTGTCATTTTAATTGAGTCATGGGGAGGGAGGAGGTGTATGTCAGAGTTCAGTCGTAAATGTCTGCATGAAATTAGCTCATAAAATAAATGAAGAAGACCAAGTGAAAGCAGGAAAAATAAAACCTGGGGAAAACATATCTCATTCAAAGGGGGCAAAGGCTGCTCAGCTTTACCCTGTTGTTGCCACATGTAGGAATGGGGGCCCAGTGTTGCTAATTCTTTCAGTTTATCAATTTTCTGTGTTGTCTTTTGCTTTTTAAAATGTTAGGAAGTATTAACAATAAAAGATTATTATTTGGGGGGAAACAATTAGAAAAAACATACAACAAGAAAAACTGTTTGGTCTCCAAAACTTTTACAGCCTGGATTTGAAGTCATGCCTCCACTTTGCAATAGAGTCCAAGTTTAAACACATATTCAGTGTTTCTTGAACTAGTTTTCTTTTTTAATTCTATAATTTTTTGACTTTGTAGCATTTGCAGCTTTCATGTAATATTTTCTCCCCTTAGTTTCTATGACTTCAATTCTGGGCTTTTCAAGCCTTCATTGTGGGTTTTGGCCACCCTGTTTATAGTCACCAAGTATCTGTACTTGATCTCTTAGGCTGTACGCTGCTCTTACCGCTTTCATGGCTTCCAGACCTCAGTGTCTAGGTCAGTCTTTACTCCTGAGCTGCAGAGTCCTATATCTAATTGGATACCTCTCCTTGAGTATCCTTTAGGTATGTCTCAGTGAACATACTGAAATTTGAATTTATTAATTTCTTCCCCTTAAGCCAGTTTTTCCTGTCTTCTCAGTATTGAAAAATTACATTTAACCAGAAACTCGGGGATCATCCTAGACAGTTTTCTCCCCTAACCTGTGATATTCCATTATATTGCAATATAGTCTGAAGGGAGTGAAAAAGAAATGAATGATACATACTTTGTTCTCATTCAGTTATCCAGCCAGTAATTTTTATTTGCTAATTATATGCCAGGTTGTCCTATTTACTGGAAATAAAGCAGACTATACAATGTAAATAAAATCACTAGACTGAATAAATCTGTAAATTGATTAACTAATTCAAGGAGTATAATGTACATATATATAAAATAGTTATCCAAGGCAACATTTAATTGTTTAAAAGAGTACTTTCAAAACTAAGCAAACAGGTAGATGAGCGTAGGTGCTGGTAATTAAGGAAGATTTCTTGGAGGAAGTGGGATTTAAATTGGACCATGAAAGGTGTGTAGGCTTGGAAAAGGAAAGGGAGGGAGAATAGCATTCCAGATGGGAGAGGTGATATGATCAAAGTCATATGTGTAGGTGTGATTTATTTGGGACATTTGCTGAGAGAGCAATGAACTCTGAAATTAGAGAGGGTAGACTATATCAAACTTTGAGTGCTAGGCTGGACTTCTATCTTGCAGACATTGAAAAGTTGTTGGAAATTTGTAATTATGGGCTAGACATCAGAAAGTTGAACTTTTAGGGAGATTATCAGGTGGCAGTGGGAGGTTAAGAAGGAAGGGACAATTCATAAGATATTTTAAGGAAGAACCTAAAGAATTTGATAGTTGATGTGGAAGAAAAAGAGGAACAGGACCAAGATGACTCATTTTTTTTTTCATTCACTATACCAATGTCACTTGCACCTTAGATTTCTATATAATGTTGCACAGAGTATGGGTAGATTTAGAGTCCCCAAGACTACCTACCTGGTCTGTGATTTGCCGGAGGGACTCAGAGGATTCAAAATACAGTTGTACTCAAGACTAATATTTATAACAGCAAAATCGCTCTGGGAAAAGCACATGGGGCAAAGTTTAGAGGAAAGCAGGTAGTTATAGGACACAATTTCTATAGCAATAGTTGTGAAATTTTGTGCTGAGTCTTTTAAGGAGGCTCACCTCAGCCTAGGGTTCCATGGATTTTTTTTTTGTTTCTTTTGTTTTTTGTTTTTTGTTTGTTTGTTTAATCAGGTAATCTGCTTAGTACATACCAAAATCCAGACTTGCAGAAGGAAAGCATGTGTTCTGCATAAACCGTATTGCTTGCACAGTCTAGGCATGAGACATTCTTACCATTTATTTTTTTCTTTTTATTTATTTATTTTTTTAATTGAAGAAATGATTTAATTTTTTTTTCTATTCTTACCATTTAGGGAAAATTTTATTTTAGTGTAGAGGAATGTTTGCCAACTTATGTCCCAGTTGCCTAACCCGTTAGCCTCATCTTCTACTCTCTTCTTCATTTTAGCCATAATCTTTCATACCCCTGGGCTTTTTTTTCTGCCTAACTGCCCATGCCCCTCCAGTGTGCTTGGCATGTTCCTACTTGTTCTTCCAGTTGGTTCAAATGTTACCTCCTCTGTG
>NW_006436282.1:272474-400386 GCF_000325575.1 Pteropus alecto
AGCACCTGTTCAAGCCTTTGCCTATTTTCCGTTTGTTTTTTTAAGCCTTTGATTATTCAACTTAGCTTTTTCCATTATTTTAAATACTTGATTACCCTCTTTTCTTCCCTGTTTTCATAGTTCCTTGAAAAAACATATTTGTATCATTATTATTTATGTTATTTATAATAATTTGTTTATTCTTCTGCCTCTTCCACTAGATTCTAAACCCTTTAGAATTAGGGACTCTTCTCTTTATTTTTAATTCCTCTTAGCACAGTGTTTTGTTTAGCACACAGTAAAGGCTTAATAAATGTTTGCTGTTTGAATTAAGTGAAGACATAGAAAGATTGGGTTGGAAACTGAAAATTTTGCCTGATGGCCTTAATTTTCTCTGGGAAATGGAAGGCAGGGGCTTTTGTTGAGATGTATTCAGGGGGAAGGAGTGGGGTAGAGGACTTGATAAGAGTAGTAATCAACTGAAATGTCCTTTATGGGAAATAGCTTTTATCCTGTTGCTCACCTGCTTCTACGGTATCCTTTGTTCATCTAGTCTAGCAAGTTCAGTCTCTTCCCTTGCTTTTAAAGTGCTCAGTAATCTAGATCTGTCATATCTAGTGTATTTTCCCCATTCTTATCCAAATTAAATTCTTCTAAACAAGATCACTGTCTTCACTAATAGCATAGGTCATTCTTTAGCAAATACTCTTACTTTTCTTCCTTATTGCCTTTCCTAATCATTGCCCAAAATAATTGAGGTCCAAATCAAATTTAACTCCCTCCATAATTACTCAGACCCACATCAATCAGTCTTTCTTGTGTCATTGCCCTTATGGTCAAACTTTATAGTTTAGTACTCCACTAATTGTTTTATTTTACTTCCCCAACTAGTTGATAAAGTCTGCGAGAGCAGATATTTTTACTGATTTTCTATTTTTATTCTCTTTTGTCACAATATTGGCTACATAATAGATGATTATTAAATATTTGATGAATGACTAAATACACATATGCATCTAACATATTGCTGCCTAGTTTTCATAGTTAAGAAAATAAGCTGAGATTTATCTGCTTTCATTATTTTCCTTCCTTTTGTGTAAAGAGCTTTTACACAGTCAGGTTGACAGTTATATTACCAAGTTTTGATAATATAAAATTTACTGTGTTTGAGTTGAAATTTTAAAGACCAAGTCAAAATAATATTGTTATGAGCTTTAAACCAAAATTCTGTGCAGTTCCTATTTTTGTAGTATAATGAACTTCCTTCTGGATATAAAAGAATATTATACTTAACTAATATAATTTCATAGCTATGGAGAGAATCGGATGTGAATCACTGTCAAAAGAGAACATAAAATAACTTAGCAGGGAAAATATTAGTATCAGAGTTTCACAATTTTCAGTGACTTTGAAAAAAACATTTTAAATGTTAAGTTGCTTTAATATGGTTTTCTAGATATTAGATCATATACTTATGTCACTGCCTTTCTTCTGTTATTTTCAATAGATTCAGGGAGAGCAGACAGATGATGTGAAACTTGAATCTGCAGAACAAAACCTACCAAAAGAGAAAACAGAGTATTTATCAACCCATTCTCCAGTGACCAATTTGGAAGACATTGGTAAATTTTGAATATATACCACAATGTGATGTTTTTATACCAAATATTAAGTAATTTGATTTTTTTTACCTTAAAATTTGAGACAATCTGGGGATCTTAGATTGTAACCTTTCTGGTTGCAGTTTTCTCATCCTCAAAAGGAAAGTTTTGAAATCACCTCTTTGGTCCCTTCCCAACTTCTTATTTTCTAAATTGTTTTTAGTTTAAAGACTTTAATAGTGGTAGACTTAGGGAACTATAGTTATAAAGATAGATATGATCTTGAATTATACTATTCATGTTTTCTGGTTTTCATAAGTCAAATCAGTTTAAATTAAAACCTGAGTTATTACTACTAAGAAGCATTTTTTTCAAAGGAGAATGAATATTATCTGCACACATAAAAAAGTGGTTGTGGTATTTTAATGTGGAATATGTACTAAATGTATATTTTCTTCTTTTTATGTAACTTAGATGTCATTCAGAAAAGCAAGTTATCTACTCTACAAGATATTGAAAAAATTAAACAACTTGAAGGACAAGTCCAAGAATTAGAAAACCTTATATCCTCTTTGCACCAACAATTGAAAGAAACTGAAGAAAACTATAGAACAGAGATCCACTGTTTGAAGAAAAAGCTTCAAGCTCTTAATGAGTCCACAGTTCAGCCAAGGTATCCATCTACTTATAATTTCATTCAATAGTATTTGTAGCTTAGTAATAGTCATAGTATGGTTGTTTTAAGAAAAAAAATGTAACTTAAGCAACATCATTTGAAAGAGATAGGATGTAGCATTATCAAGACATAAGAACAAGAGGTAATTCTTTATCTTGAAATAAATGCTGTGAAATAAATGTGTGAAATAAATGCTGGTGTGCACCAAAGACATTTTATTATAGGAATTTTACTCACACCTGTATTTTATAAAGATGCTGGTTGTTATTAATCTGCCAGATTAAATAAGGCAGTATGAATGTATTTATTGTTAATCATATGCATAGAAAAAAAGGACTGTAAGATATGACCATTCCAGCCATGGCTGGACCTCCTCCACTTAGTTGTCTAATGCTCAGATTTACTATGTCCAGAATAGAACTCTGGATCGTCCCCTCAAAATTTGCTCCCTCCGCAGCCATCTCCATTTGTGATGACTCCTCTTCTTCTCATAACGTCACTTCCAAAATATCAGTAAATCCTGTTATCTCTACTTCCAAAATACATCTGAACTGAACCACTTATCACCATCCCCCAGGTTCTTGCCATCATCATGTCTCATTTGGATTATGGCAGCATCTCCCTGCTTCTACCCTAACTCTTCCGCAGAATCTCGGCACAGTTCCAGAACTTTGCTTTTAAAATTTAGGACAGATCATGTTATTCCAGTGCTCTTGTGTCCTTACACTGCCTTACTGAATTGTACACGATGAGTCTCTATTACCTCTCTGACTTTCTCCTGCTGACTTGCCTTTCACTTACTATTCTCAAGCCAGTTGTTTTGAGATCCTCAGACCGCCAGGATGCTCCTGCTTTAGGGACTTCTCATTGCCTTTTCTTCAACTAATGGTCATTTAGTCCTGTCAAAACAGTCATGGAATCTACAGCCATGCTACCCTGAACAAGCCCGATCCCATCTGATCTCAGAAGCTAAGCAGGGTCGGGCCTGGTTAGTACTTGGATAGGAGTCCACCTAGGAAGACCAGGTGCTGTAGGTGTAAAAAGTAAAAAAATAAGGGACTGTAAACTGACAGGGTCCTTGCAATCTGTGAGGTCAACCAAGGGTTGCCTTGCCTAAAAAAAAATAAAAATAAAAATAAAATAAAAAACATCCATGGAGACATTTGGTCCATACCAAAAGGTCCTTGGTATTTAAATCTTGCTCTTCTGTGAGATTCAAACCCTGACCCATCTACTTAACCTTCTGTCCCATTACCAGCAAGGCTATCAGAGTGAAAAGGGTTATTATTGGCAATACAGCCACAGTACAGTTATTGGACCAATAAAACATGATAGTATGTTTATAATGTATTAATCCTGTAACCAAAAATATAAATAAACATTATGGGTTATTTGAAACTTGGGACGTTTTCTAAGTATGAATTTGTTTGAAAGGACCAAATTTCAGGGACCTTTCAGCATGGACCAAATGTATCAGTGGACGTTTTGGACATGAGCAAATGTCCTACAAGAATTCCTTTTACTTCGAATGATCTTTCTCCAGATATTTGCATGCCCATCACGCTTACCTTCTTTGGGTCTTTACTCAAATGTCATGTTCCCATGGGGCCTATCCTGATCATTTATTTAAATTAAAATCACCCTTTAGAACTCTGTGTCCTAATTTCCTACTTCATTTTTTCCATATTACTTAATATTATCCATTATATATATATTTATAAAATAAAAAGTGTATGTCTGTGTGTGTATATATATATTTGGAGGGTAGTTTATTTGTTTTTGTTTGTTGTCTGTTTCCTGTGAAGTACTTTAAGCTTTGTATGGGTGGGAATTTTTGTCTATCTTTATATCACCGAAGTAAGCCCTATAATAATTCCCTATGCACAGTAAGTGTTCACTAAATATTTGTTAAGTGAGTGAACAATTTATAATTTAGTTGGGAAATATACTGTAGTGTTTAACTAGCTCTGTTAAATCCTCAGATTTCATCTAACTCTGGTTGGCTCTGCTGTCCTAAGACTGATGCTTCCATAGGCGCTAGCCTCAAGGCAGTTTTTTTTTTTTGGAGACAAAATACTGAATGTCCAGTTTTTTTGGAAATGGTCTTTCTCCTTTTATTCAGGGTCTGTATGTGGGCTTTGGAATTGTTCACCCAGCATTGACACAGCCTTATAAAGCTTCCATCTTATTTGAAATCAGTGGTTCCCAAAGTTAACCATGCATCAGAAACACTGGAGGTTTTCGAAATTTAATATTATCATTTGAATACTTATTACAGATTCAGTAGCTTTGAGCTGGAAGCTGGACATTTGTATCTGTAACGAGATAATTCCGATGCAGGCAGTCCATGGATTGGCACTCAGAAACCACTGCTTTAGCTTCTCTGACGTGAAGAAAATAGGCAGACAGTAAGAACTCTCTGAAAACCAGCTAACTACACAGTATTTCAAGAAGCTTTCCATTAATTAGTTATGCTTTCTCTCTAAAGCATGAAGAAAAGAGTTTTCTGGATATGCAGACTTACTTTGCTGTTTCTGCATTTGGGCTTTGGCCAGCTCACCACCTTCTCTCAGAGCTTCTATAATACTCAGTGGAAATGTACTGAGGATACCTTTTAACTAAAACCAGTAGTTTCCCTTCCCCCCCGCCCTGTGCCAAAAAAAAAAAAAAAGAGGTTTACTGACCTCCGTGCTCACTCCTACTAACAGTGATGACTCACAATTATTTCTTACAAATGTCATCACATATTTGGGCACACCTGTAACACTTTTTGAATAAAGAGTATCCTGTACTCCTAAAGTAGACTTGAACTAGTTTAAGAAAAATAATTGAGTCATTCATTTAACAGATATTTGGTCATGTCATGGTGGAAGCCTCTTAGGAATATAGTATAGGATTGGAATGACCATGGGCTTAAGAGTCAGACATACCTGCATTTGACCCCTGATTTGACCTTTTACTGGTGTATGATTTGGGGCAGATAATTTAAACATCTCTATAATAATAATAACTACCCTTAAGATTGTGAGGGAAGACTTGCCTTGGCTATATGCCATGGAAGAAACTTTAGATGTATGTAAAGTGGCCCTTTCTCTCAAGGGACTTCAATCTAATCATTGAAACAACAATTATTCACAAAATAATTTTTAAAAAGTAGTGATCGGGAATTTAACATGGGGGTATAGCCAAAGTGCTAGAATTTAAACTGATCTCTGTGTGGTATTTTTCACTGCCCATCACTGTAATATTAGAGTGGCTCCGGGGGAAAATGACTACGAGACATTGGGATGGAAGGAATGTTGGGAGCAAAGCAGAGGAAAAAAATTAAAGATGACCTTGTGTTGTTTGAGCTTAGATAATGTGGAGAATAATAGTGCATTAATATAAGTAGAGAAATCAGGCTGGTGGGGAGTAGGACCTTAATTGTAAGAGGGGAGCAGTGGGTTTGCTTTACCTGGATGTTTTTTGATTTTGGGACAAATACTTTCAAATGCTAGTTTTATGACTACAGAATGAAGTCATTGTGACTAAGTAGCACTTTTTTGGAGTTTGGATCTTTAATGGCTAGATAAATAATCAGGAGAGCTTTCTAGGCTGTGATGGAATCAAGACATGAAGCCAAAGAAGAATGTGTGTAAAAAGTAGTGAGGAAGCAGAGACAAAATGCTGAGAAAGATGAAAAAAACAAGAAAGTAGAAAAGACAGTCAAAGGAAATGAGTTTTTACATTTGTTTAGTGTGAACATAGAACATGCATATAAAACGTGAATAGGTGACTCACAGCTGAAGAAAAACTTATGTGAACAATAGCATTTGAAAGGACGTGTAATCTCAAAAATAAAGGCATACATGTTCTAAAAAAGTTTTAAGATTGTTAGAAGTTTTGTGTTGTTGAAGTTTTGAGAAAATAATTGATACTGTTTTTGGAATATAATTAATGTAACTTTTTAGAATATGGCAATATATTGAAATTTTAAATATTAAGCCTGACAATTATTTGTAAGATTTTCTCCTATAGAAATATCCATAGATGTGTGCAAACATATATTATGAGGATCTGTATTGTAGCACTATTTCTAATAGTGAACATTTGGAAACAACCAATGTCAGTAAGTGGGTTAGTTATGTACATTATGAATTGGGATGATGACAACTTGTATTTCTCCAATTTGAGGCAGAATGAAAGAGAAGAGGAAAAAGGAGGAGGTGGGCAAGAGGATGGAATGAAGAAGGCAGGATGGGTGCACATGAAAATGGGAGTGAGAAATTATATTAACTGAGAAAGAAAATTATAATTCAATCTTTACTCTTTTTCCCTAGTTCCTAAATATTAAGCTTATTTTTATAACCTAAGTAAGCATTTTAAGAATTTTTTTTACAAAATAACAAATGCTTATAAAACAATACAGAAAAGACATGAATACCAAAAGATACATAAATTGAAAACAAACAAAAATCCAAAAGTGACTGTGCGTAAATTAAGAACTTTCCCTTTACTGCCACTGCTCCCCAGTTCCACTAGAGGTAATCATTATTACTTTTCATGTGTATTCCAGAATTATTTGTGTATGTATAAATAATTTTTTATAAAAATGGAATTTTACAAACTTTTATACTCAATATGGATAATTTTTTTAAGTGTCTGTACCTATAAATAGCCCCATGTCATAGCAGACATCGTAAAACCGCATAAAATTCAATGGTGATCTGTTAAAATATTCTATCATTCGATTACTTTACTTTTAAGTGGAAAAATTAATCAAAATTATCACTTTAAGTTACAATATCTGTAACTCTTAACCTGTCATTTTTGTTTCCCGTACCCTAATACATATTTATGCATGCTTTAAATTTGGACTATCAGCAAAACTCACACACAACTCTAATTTTTTCACCCTCTTTTATTTATATTTAGCTTCTCCATTGATTCAGTGGTAATTACTGAACCTGATGTACAGAAAAGCATACACCCTGGAAGTTGTCTAAAACAGGACATAGATGGTACAAGAGAGGTATTATATCTTTTAACTGTAATGTACACTGATTTTATTTTTCTTATCATTTTTATGTCTGCAGTTTAATAAATAGTTGCTGAGAAGCATAATAAATATGAGGATAATATCCTATATAAGCGACTCAAAAGAATAAAGTGTTTGTTTCCCCCACACACACACACACATAAGTATGTTCTAGTTTAAAATTTGTCTATTTTGTATTACATGGGCTGTGTAATAAATTAGTTTCAGTGCCCTGACCAACAGCTTTTCTTCCCACCATGGGAAGTTGGACCAAACCATTTCTAGAATAGTGTTTAGGAATCCCCCAAACCCAAGATGCTAGGGCTGGGACAGTGGATGAGGTATCCTTCGCACAGGCCAGGTAATATATAAAAGCCCTCACCTTTTACACTATCTGCCATTTAGCTAAACCACCTTCTACCTCTCCTCAACATTGTCTATATTCTTAATTTGTGGCCACTTTTCTTACACTTAAAACTGCAAACCCTGGTCTCCATTTAGTAGATTTTCAGTTCTTAAGTCCTACAGAAAATAAAGATCACTGCCCTCTCTCATTCTGGATCCAGAGGAAAGATATTGGCCACATTCCGGATTCTTCCACATTCATCCCATATGGAGCATTTGTTTGGATAACATTCAGATAATTAGTAACTAAAGAAATATTTTAATACTGAGAACATGTTTATATTTTAAAAAATAGTTTAAAGTTTTTTGTCTTTATAAAAGTAATTTGTATTTGTAGAAAATTGGAAAGAAACAAAGAAAATTTTCTTATAATTTCAGGAGCAAAGATAGCCACTGTTAACATTACTTAAAATTAAATACATGCACACATCTTATTAATTGTATTTAAGAAGTATCTTTATTCCACTATAGAACTGTATGTTAGTAATTATAAATATGTAAATATGTCTCTCACTTTGCATCTTTGTTAAGTTCATAGTAGTAAGCACAATTATGTAGTAGAATTATACACTGGAATTATTCACTAGATTTATTGTTTTTAATTAAAGGAGCAGAACTGAAATGTATTAAAACATCTCGAGTTTTCTAAGAAATAGTGATCTTTTGACAATATTTTAGAGAAGTTTAAAAATAAGTTCTATGTAATTAGCGTAAATAATTATGTCATATTTTGCTTTTTAATTTAGTTTTCTGGTAGAGAATTTGGAGAACAGGAAACAAATATGGTTAAGTTGCTGGAAAAACAGTACCAAGAACAATTAGAAGAAGAAGTAGCTAAGGTAAGTTTATGGTTTACCCAAAAGATTATTGTGATATATACTCCCTATGAGCCTTCAAAAAACATAGATTTTTGTTGATAGTAATATAATTTATTTTTTTGTTTCGTGTTTCATACATAGCTCATCTTTTAAGATGTCAGATACTGATGTCAACCTAAGTTGCCTTTAAGTGGAATGTCCGGTGAATTTTTCTTTGACAAGAGCATTTTTCTCTTGACGTAGAATAGTAATTAGAAACTTTTCAGAATGCCAAAACAAGTTTTTATAAATTTGTTACCATAAGCGTATTAACTTCTGAAGGAGTTTGTCCTTCCTTGAAGGTGGGAGATGTAGTAGGAAATGACAAAGAAGGTAGTTGGTCTTTTCTATATGACCTCTGCATACCTTTCCCTAAAAGTTACTCTGATATTAATGACTGTAGATAGTATTACATGCTATGCCAAAGCCATTCTTTTAAACTTGAATACCAAACATATCACCTAGTCTATCATGATTCCATTTTTTTTGTCTTTGTATTCTTTTAAAATGCGTGTACCTGATTGGGTTCTTATATTGTAACAGTTAGATTCTGAGTTTGTTTATTTTTTTACCACATTGCAGCTGTTCCAGTATAACAATCCAAGTGGCGTATATGCATTTTAAAATGAGAGGTTTGCTAGGATACACAGGAGATGCATAAGAAATTAGGTTAAACATAGATGAGGTCAAGACCCAAGAAAATATATGGGCCATAATGATATAGTCACTTCTGTATCTCAACTAAATGTTTAGTTCTTGGAGATCATACTAAAATAAATGAGTATATAGTTCTCATTATCTAGTTCTTTGGAGAAATGTAGGTTTTCTCTTGCACTTAGCTCTTTCGTAAGTTTCTCAAGTGGAATATTATAGCAGAGCATCATAGTATAGCAATTCAGAGCACAAGGTTTGGTGTAGAATATACCATGCTTTGAATTCTTGTTCTTCTGGTTTACTAGATCTGTGATCTTAGGAAATATACTTCTGAGTCTTGATTCCATGTTAAAGAGGAAAATAATAAGTATAATAGTAATTCTTCTGAGGATTCAATGAACTAAAGCATGTAAAGCACCTAGCAGATGATAAAGACTATTATTTAATGATATTTTAAAAGTAGTATTATTACTATGATAATGGTGATAAATAAATATGTTTTGTACTCCCGTGTATGGGGCCTGAGTAAGCCACATGCAGCTGGCTGTGGCCCAGGAACTACTGCTGCTGCTGCTGCAGCTGCGGCTACTACGGCAGCAGCAACAGCCCGGCACCTATGCCGAATTGGAGGCAGGGGTGCACCCTTGGTGAACGTGCAAATCCACGCCACTCAGATGCACTGGCCCCTGCAGCTGCCTGCATATCTCAGCTGGTCTGTGCATTTCCCCTGAGAAGATGCAGCTGTTCTCGTGGCTGCTGAAGTAGCCGGTGCCCAAGCAGATCGGGCACTACTCGGGCTTATCGCCATTGTCACTCTCCATCAAGCAGGACTTCAGGAGAGAGAATACTTGAGAGAAAACCTCATATATCCTTCTAGGAAAGGAGCTTCTTCTGCAACTGGCTAACACAACGAGAGAAGCTAATCTTCTGCCAGGCACTAAGCAGGATTGGCTCACAGTTGATATATGCAGAGCTTCCTTGAACTTTTGGGGTATGAAAGTAAGAGCCTTGAGGATCCACAGATATTGGATAACTTTCTACAAGTTCTAATTAAAGTCAGAAATAGACACAACGATGTGGTTCCGGCAGTGGTGCAAGGAGAAGTTTGTTTTCAATCCGTTCATTAACAGTAACACCCAGTATTTTCTGGATCAGTTTTATACCAACCGCATCTCCTTCCGCATGCTTATTAACCAGCACATACTTCTGTTTGGAGGTGACACTAAACCAGCTTATCCCAAACACGTGGGAGTATCGATCCCACGTGCAGCATGGCTGGCTAGTGAAGGTTGTGTATGAAATCGCCAGCACCCTGTGTAAACAGTATTACCTGGTAGCTCCAGAGCTGGAAGTTGAAGAATTCAATGCCAAAGCTCCAGACAAACCTATTCACGTAGTTTATGTGCCCTGACATCTGTTTCATATGCTTCATTGGAGTTGTCCAAGAATTCAGTGAGAGCAGCAGTAGAACTCTGATAGAAAAGAGGGCTGCCTGTCTTTTAAAACCCTTGTTACTCTGGGTAAAGAAGACTTGTCCATTAAGATCAGTGACCTAGGTGATGGCATCTCCTTTTGAAAAATAAATCGTCTTTTTAACTACATGTGTTCAGCTGTCCCTAGATGGAGCCTTGAGCCTACAAGAACTGCCCCTCTGGCTGGATTTGGTTATGACTTGTCAATTCCTCATCTGTATGCCAGGTGTTTTCAAGGAGATCTAAAACGATCTTATGTGGAAGGAGTGGGTACAGATGCTGTCATTTATTTGAAGACTCTTTCAAGTGAATTATTCCAGAGACTTCCAGTTTGTAATAAATCAATTTGGTGCACCATTACATGACCACACCTGAAGCTGATGACTGGAGCAATTTTAGCAGTGAGCCCAGAGACGCTTCAAAACACAAGGTGAAACAAGATCAAGACTGATGGAACTTCTAGAGAACTGAATGCTTTGGTCCTCTCTGTGAAGAAAGATCATCTTCCACAAGTCAACCAAAGAGAGTTCCTTTCCTCTGCCAACTCTGAGCATGGCACCATAGTTATCCCAGTGCTTGAATGTGTATTTTCTCTGTGCCAGCTGGACCTTTCCTAGAGAAACCTTGTAGCTACTTAAGATCTTCCACTAAAGTAATGACTTGAGTAAAAAAAAAATTATATATATACATACATATATGTATACATATGTTTTGTAAAGCATTATTTGTCCAAGCTGATAGCACAGCACCAAAGTACAAAGTCAGTAAAAACTATTCCAGATGCAGCCAAGGTGTTGATGGCCCCACTTGATCCTAGAATGATATAGATTGTTGACATTAGTCACCAGTACTGGCGGAATTATGTTCTACCCTATAACCCTTAGATGTGGTGGTGGAAAAAGATTGAGAACCATTGTTTTAAAAATAGAAGAAGCCCACTAGGAGTAGTGATTTCACATACAGATCACATTAGATTCAGCCTGAACATTGACATGTACTTACATTTCACTGTCAGGCGGTGTTTATGGTGCTGGGAAAAAAAGAGGAAATTTTTGCTCTGATAGACCTTACATTCTGGTTGGTGCAATAGACAATATACAAGTGATGATAAGTACTGTGAAGAAAAAACAAAGTTGGCCAGTAGGACTGGAAAATACTACGGGGGGGTGGGGGTGAGATGGTGTTATTTTATATAGGGTTATCACAGGTCTCACTTTTAAAGTTAGAGGAGAATCCTGAAGGAAGTAAATCTTGTAAATAAGAGGTTGAGCACCTTTTTAAAAAGTGGGATGTAAGAAAGAGAAAAGTCAAGAATTACTACAACAAATGTGTCCAAGAGGTGGCCAAAGAGAATTGGCAAGAGTGTGAAGACCACATACCCAGCTGCCAGCTCTGCAGGTTCGACTCAGTCCTGCCACCTCCATATTTATAGGGCTCGTTTGGTGAAATATTGTGAAATCCTGGCACAAACCTAGCTCCTCAGCAGATGTAACTGGGTACCGGAGGAAGAAATACAGGGAAAGGGGCATGGGCTTGCCCTTCACGAGAAAGTACTACTCCAGGTTATTAGACTAAGCCACTGGAAGGATGATATTTACTTTAGTGTCAAATGTTAGATGGAAAAGACTGCAAAGAAGTAGGTTTTGGAGAGGAGTAGGACACTTTTAAGAATTCACCACAGGACTGTGAGGGGGTCTACCACAGGACTGTGAGGGGAGACACGAATTTGTTTGGAGGCACCTTCTAGCTTGCTTAGTAGGCTCCATGAGCAAAGCTCACCCTCCCAAATTGAAAATTTATGGACAAGAAGTTATTGAAATTAATGTGAAACTTTAATAAATCTATTGAAAATTATATAGAGATGTATTTCTTGAAAGATATTTACTATAGGTAAGCTGTAAAAGCAGACTGTAATATTAAAATATGACATTTTTCTGAAAATAATGCACATCTGTATTTATATCCATATCTATATGTAAAGAGAGGAAGAAGATTTGGAAAAGTTATTCATACAATGTTAATAGTGATTTTTCTTAGAGAAGAGAACTCTAAGGATTTTTATTTCCTTCTTATCTCTATGCTGAACATTTATTGTTATCATAGTAAGAATTTTTTTTTAATTTTTTAATTTAAAAAGCCAGGCAGTAAAATAAATACTTTTCATTAGATTCATTGTAAATAGAGAATCTTTATATTCATATCACTTATCAAAGGATTGCTTTTAATTTAAAACCATGAGGCCATAATTTTTTTCCAATTCATGTAATTTTGAGTGGTGTTTTTTAATTCTCACTGGTATTTATAAATCTAGTTCTTTTTTGTTTATCTTATTATTTAGGTCATTGTGTCAATGAGTGTAGCATTTGCTCAACAAACTGAACTATCTAGAATCTCTGGAGAAAAAGAAGATTCTACATCATCGAAACAAGCACATACTCTATGCCAACAGGAAAAACATTATTTAAATGAAATGAAATTACCACAGGGTCAAGTTGGTTTTCAGACTTTTGAGACAATGGACATGAAATTAAAAGAAGAATTTAAACCGCTTAGTAAAGAGTTAGGAGAAGATGGAAAGAAAGTTCTGTTATCAAATAATAATAATCTTGATGATATACTAGAATCAAAGGACCGCGAACTGACTATTTCAGAAGAACTTTTCTGCAAAGATAAAACATTTATAGCCAGAGAATCTGTAAGTATGCCTCTTTGAATATAAAAACAAAAAGTGTGACTTTCTTCACTATAAAATTATTAGTAATGTCTTGACTCAGGATTCACATTATGAACGTGTTTTATTACTAGTAAGGAATATGAGTAAATAACTTAATATTATTAACTAAAACAAGTCTGGTTCATAGTATTCTTGTTTGTCTAACACACATTGTACATGGTAAAATTTTTTTTTATTCATTAATGGAGGATCAATTTCGTGTCTGTCTCAACTGTTTGTGCCATTAACAGAAAGTAAATTCTGTCTCTTTAAATTATCTAAATTCAAATTGTTGATTAATGTTTAGAATAGGTTATTTCTTGATAGAGGCATGTTCAAATAAAATTGTCAACTCTTTATGTAGTGCAAAACTTGTGAGGTGTGCATGAAAACTTCTTTAATTTACCGGCAACTATTCAAGGCAGAATGAATTGTTTTAGTAGTAGATATTCAGAAATTGAAGTGCTTATAGAAACCCATTAAGGAGCTGACTTCTTATGAGTATGAGAATGTGGAATATAAAACTTATATTTCCAAATGAAAGTTATTGAAGATTGTTTCTTATCAAGCAGTTCTCTGTAGTACTGTGATGACCACTGCATAATATAAATTAAATGGGTAAAATTCCTCATGTTTTATAAATTTAATTTTAAAATATAAGTATTACATTTATATTATTTCATCATAAAATGTCAAATAGATAATGGTGTTTTAGCTTCATTAAGAGTAGAAGGAATCTTGAGTATTTTTATTTATTTCTCTCCTCCCTTAAAATTAAATTACATAAACTAACTGATAAATACCCATTTTGCTTTTGGAGAATAATGTGTAATGATAATAAACTAACTTCGCATTGATTTGGAATTATAATTAAGACAAATATCTTTTTATTTATAATGGGAAAATCAGGTGCTTTGTGGGGTTAATGGTAGAATTGCTTTCGTATTTACTTAAAATATTGATGCTGACAAATTTCTATAAAATGTGTTGTGCTTGAATTTTTTTTTTAACTATTAATAGATCCATGATGAGATTTTTGTATCAAGCATGGCTGCTTCTAGACAGCTAATGGTAAATGAAGAGCAGTTGGAAGATATGAGGCAGGAACTTGTACGACAATACCAAGAGCATCAACAAGCAACAGAACTGTTAAGGCAGGCACACATGTGCCAGATGGAGAGACAGCGAGAAGACCAGGAACAGCTACAAGAAGAGATTAAGAGACTGAATAGACAGTTAGCCCAGGTATGAGACTTAGAGTCCCTTTTCTCTCCAATTAAAATAGTAGTATTCTTTATATAGCCTTTAAAAAAAGAAGGTAAAAGTTATTGCCAACATCTGAATAAATACAAATATTTAATATCAGGGACAGACTCCACCAGCACAACAGCCTTAGGGTCTTGTCAGGGAAATGTGGAACTCAGTGTTGGAGTGCATTTTATTTATCTTTCTTTGCAGGCACTGGAAAAGGGGCCACAATGCTTTTTGTTTTGTTTTTTTAATCATTCCGATGAACATTTGGGGAAAAAACATTTTGGCACTTTGGAAACTTTTTGTGCTGAGGTGCAGCCCGTATTCATTTATAGTTTTTGTGAGTTCACCAGTTAGCATCTCCAAGGTTTACCTTTATCTATCTTTAACCTGTCTTTTAAATCATGAATGGAAATCTGAAGTAGTATGTTTCTGGAACTTTCTCCAGAGAAACATCTCTTCTTGATTTGAGAAATGCAAATTTACATAACGTTCTTAACTGTTTCTTGACTAAATTTACATACTCCTTGGTATTTGGGAGCTGAATTCTTATCAGTTGCTGTATATAATATACTCACAAAATCATTGCAGAAAAGCAAGAAATATTTATGTAAAAGTTCTTATTAAAACAGTTGATTTAATTTAATTTTGGAAACAGCTAAAAGAAATAAGAAATTGGGAATTCTTGAAATACATTCTTTCAGATTTTTTCCTATAGAGTAATAGGAAAATTGGGAGTTGACATAAATCATTTGGAAAAATTAAATTTGCTTTTCTTCATCGCATTTTGTGAATTTAAACCCGAATTTTCAATGCAAAATTGGCACATAAAATAATATCGATTTTCACAAATATATGAATAGGCTCAATTAACTTTTTTGTTTCAAATTTTGCATTGAATTTTATATATACTTTTAACTCCTTATCATGGGATATGAATCATAGGTATAACCAGGGTCTGTTGATCCCAGGGGGTTAAAAGAAATCTGCTTAATATTTCTGCCTTTATCTTCTGTCGCAAACAATATTCTCTCATGACCTTTTTTCTTATTTAGAGATCCTCAATAGATAATGAAAACCTGGTTTCAGAGAGAGAGAGGGTGCTTTTAGAGGAGCTGGAAGCACTAAAGCAGCTATCTCTAGCTGGAAGAGAGAAGCTGTGTTGTGAGCTGCGCCACAGCAGTACGCAAACACAGGTAGTATGGACTTTGACCCACCTAGGAGCAATGGATCACCAATGCAGTAGGATCTGTTTGTCTTTTTTGCTGGCGTGAAATGTATTTTTTATAGGTATTGAGCTTAAAATATGTGTGATTACTTACATGTAAGGTAGGTGGAGTCAAGATGCCTTACGTTTAAGGTAATTTGAATCTGACTTTGCTATGGCAACAGCTGTTGTCTTATCAAGAAGCAACCTAACAAACTTTATTATTGCACTATAGCATGCGTTAACTTGAACCCATTAAATTGTTTTCATCTATGTACTAGGGTCTTTTATTTATCTTTTTTGGATAATGCTAATCTTGATAAAGTATAGTTAAATATTATTCATACAGTATCTCGCATGCAGAGGTTTCTGTTTCACCTCATAACAATGTAGAGGAATGACATGCTATTTCCAAGATGACAGGTTTTCTTTCTGTCTTCTCCTCTCCACCTTTACATAAACTTAAACAGAATGGAAATGAAAATGAAGGAGAAGTTGATGAACAGACCTTTAAAGAAAAGGAATTGGACAGAAAACTTGAAGATGTGCCTCCTGATGTTCTGACCAATGAAAGGTATAAAGAATGTGTATTTTGTTCAACACAAAATGAATTAAAATATTTGTTTCAGTGTCATACTTTATTTGTCCTTATTTTTATCATGTACATTTATTTTATTTGTACATTGTACTCTGTATATAAAGATTTAACAATTTTGGTTGTTTAAATAGACAAATATTTTAAAATCTTCTGTATATAAAGTTATTTTTTAGCACATACTGGTCATATTCTTAACTCAGTAAATGTTAAGGCATTATTTGGTTATTGAACCTTTCTTGACTAATTTTTTTTTTTAACACAATTGTACTTTTGAGTTATTCTATTCCTTCACCGTATGGACATGCATTCAGCATATGCTACCCCCTGGTTTGTTTATGATGAGAAAAAAAATTAATTTTGATGGTCCATGTGTGGCTTCTTTTATTCATTTACTGCATAACAGATGAGAACTTTTAATCCATATCTCAGTTTTATAGAGGAATAAATTAATGATCTAATGTTAATAAAACTTTCCCTTTGATTTTGTACAGGTTAGTAGAAAATGTAAAATATTAAGTGAGAGTAGTTATTCCACATTAATATTAAGGACTTTAAGCACAATATTTTAAAATTTGTTTTGTTCAAATGAAAATAGTTTCTTTAATTTTAAATTAAAACTAATATCTACTAACTTAATTTCCTCCTTTTCCAATTTCTGTGACTGTCAACCCTCTGTGTCCTCCTAACCTCCTTCCTCAGCTTGCATGGAGGAATTTGGCCCCTAAGATTTTGGCTTCCCCATTGGATCATCAGTATGGAACGCAGTCAGTATGGAACTCAAACAAGAAAGACAGTGTATGAAACTTAGAGTTACCATGGCAATATAAAATAAACACTTGGTTTATTTTATATTATTTATCGCAAATAGGTATATTTTTTAAAATTATGCAGTGTTTAATTAGGAATTTTTATAATGAGTACTGATAAATTAGTATTCATATTTCTTTTTTAGTATCATTAATTTTAATCATTTTTCTTATATAGAAATGTTTTCATATTATCCTAGTCCCGAAGTCTTGGGGCTTGAACAGAATCTCAGAAAAAGTTAAATAAAACCCTTGACTTACTTTCTACTAACTAAATTATTCAGAGTTTTATTTTTATTATCTTGCATATGTAAGCAGAGAACTTGATCTAGGTGCAAAAAATAGAACTGTCTCTTTCACTTGACAAATACTAAAGGAAAACTTTTGCATTTATTACCTTGTCTTAAAATAGCTATGTCATGTGCCTGTGAAAACAGATATCCTTTAACCTAATTGTTGGTGATCTCCCATGTCTGAAATCGAGAGAGGAAACCGTCTTAAGGCAGAGGACCTTTACCATGAAAGTCTCTTATTCTGTATACATGTGTTAAATATAAGGTTTGCCACTGTAGTACCTTTCGAACTAAGCTATTAGGACAAGAGAGTTGTTTAGTTATCAGAAGGTTAATCAAATAATCTTCTGAATCACCATTTATAGAATTATATTTTTTGACCTGGAAAGATGTTTGTGTTAAGCAAAAAAGAAAGCTTACAAAAACTCTTCATCCAGGATAATCCCATTTTTGTTTTTAGACTATATATATTTATGAGAGAGACCAGGATTAGAGTCGAGGTGTCTAGAAGGATAGGCATTAAAATGCAAATAGTGATTATCTCTGAGTACTGAGATATTTTTCTGGGTGGTTAGTAGCATTTTCTAATTTTTTAAAAATAAGAATGTATTACTTGTCTTTTAAAAAAGAAAGATACACAATTAATTTCATTTGGTTCAAAATAGGTCCTTCTATTAGTGTGGTGTATATAATGAGAAATTTCTGTCCCCGGATCAGATATAACAGCCTGTAATATTCCCTTTGGTGTTAGTGGATAGTGAAATTACATAGTAGACCTCTTTTAAAACAGGTCTCTGCCAGTTTTTGTAATTTAATCATATAGATCCTTACCATTAAGTTATAGAAATACACTTTTTTTCTGATGGGATTTTTAAATTAAAATTTTAAAATATATTGTTTGACATAAATTAAATATGATACATATATGAATAACTGTAAATGGTTTTACCAGCTCAATAACTTGCATATGCTTCAATTGGGTACTGCCACACCTTTTAAAATTTAATTTTTGCATCATCTTAAAATTTTCTTTTAATCTGGAAACTTTTCAAATTTATAAAATAAATCAAAAATAAAAAGCACTTCATTATAGGTACTGTTGCATATTATAATAAAGAGGGTATATGATATTTTTCAAGTCAAATATTTTGTAGTACATTTTTTGTGGGACATAAGTAAAGTCTTTACTTTAAAAAGATTAAACACTTTAATAAACATTTCTTTATCTACAGGTATGCACTCCAGAAAGCTAATAACAGACTTCTGAAGATCCTCTTAGAAGTTGTAAAGACAACAGCAGCTGTTGAAGAAACAATTGGTCGCCACGTCCTTGGTATTCTAGATAGATCTAATAAAGGCCAGTCATCTGCCAGCCTGATTTGGAGGTCAGAAGCAGAGGCACCTATAAAGTCATGTGTCCATGAGGAACACAGAGGAGGTATTAGTTTTATATGCTATTGAAATTACCATCACCTTCAATAAATCTTGGAGTTCAGGGTACTTTGCTATGTGTCGAAAATACAGAAAAGAAAATTTTAAAGTATTTTCCAACCAAAAGACATCTAAACATAAATATATTAGAGCCACTTTTCTCAAAACACCATCATTATATAGCATTTGCAAAAGGGTGTCTTAGAGTTATCATTATATACTCAGGGTTACTTATTTTCTCCACCAATAAAAGCAAAGTTTCACATCAGCACTCAGGACTCTTAACAGTATCCATGAGGTATAGGTAACATCCTATAAATTAAGGAAAGATTAGAAATAGAAAGCTTTTAAGAATCCGATATCAATTTTCCATACCTGTTAAGATAGTTAGAAGAAAATCTTTATAAGAAGCCCAGGGTTTGAACTTACCATTGGACTATCCTCTGCTAGGTCCTTTCTTCCTTTTAGAAAAGTAGAAAAGTATGACAGAATATGTATGGATGTAAACATGACTTTGCTGTCTTCCTGTCTTCTTTCAGCTGTGTGGTCTGGGCCCTTTGAATTTCTTACTTTCACATTGCTGAACTCCAGACTTTCCTGTTTCTTGATCCTTACTGGAGGGGGAATCAGGAAATCACAGGGGGAGAAAGTTTGTGTCAGATAGAGACTTGGCTCTTGGATCAGAAGATCAAGCCCACGCTTTACTACCATTCCACATACAAGTGCTTCTCCCCAGGTAGAGGCCAACCTAAAAATGCCAATTTATGCAGTTTTTGAGAATGTTCTCTTTGTTGTTTCATGTGGAGAAATGAGAAATTGTGCCACTTACAGAAGGTTTGCCTAATAACAAGTTGGCCAGTAGCATGTTTTTAAGTGCAGAAAAAAGCTTGACTTGAAATTTTAAGTAAAAATAATTTTAAAACACCTCAGTCAAGTTCAAGGGGAATTTAAAAAACTGCTTTTAGTAAAATAAGACCTGAAATATTACTGTATTTTAAAACTTTCAAATTCATTCTTTTCAAACTAACTTTACCCTTCGTTAAGCTCTCAATCTAGGCCTGTTTTTATTTCTGCATATGAATCTTGATGTATATAAAAGAATTAGGTAGTAATTTTTGGTCTCATTGTAAGAGTGTTTATCAAATTTTTCTTTTTAAAAAACAATTATTTCATAATCTGGTTTCACTTAACCATCTAGGGGTAGGAGGATTTTGCTATTCTACTGGTAAGACCTAAACCATATTCAGAAGACACTCTGGAGAATGTTCTGATTACAGAAATATTTCTACCTTTTTCATTAGCAGTTCTCTTAGACTTTTCTCAAAGTGATTTCTGAGATATTCAGCATACCACATATCTTAAAAGACAGCAAACTCACTTTCAAAGCAGTGTTCTCATAGTTATAAGAAGGATTAAATTGGTTAATTTAATGCAGGCACGGAGGGTTATGTTTATGTCCATTTTCTATGAGAAAGCAGACCTAAAAGGATATCTGATCTACTCCTACTTTATTGCATGGTTACATCTACATCCTTCATTATAGATTAAATATATCTGTGTCCTATTTTAAGATATCCAATAATAGTTTTTCAGTTATAAGCAGTTTTATCAATTCAAGTCTACAAACAGTCATCGAGTAGTTTCTCTGCTCTGTGCTTTATAGCAATTCACAGTCTAGTGAAGTAGTCACTGTGATTCTAATTCAAGGCAAGATAAAGTCATAGTACTTAATATTTTATTTAAAACCACTTTATGTATGTTTGAATCAATTAAGCCTTTAAAAAATTTAAAATTTAACAGTGAACTTATTGTGAAAGAATAATATTAAGATACAAGAGGAAAAAATAAATTCACAGTTAACTAGTACAGCATATAGAATAGCAGAGATAAGAATTGTGCTGTTATTAGCATTATTGGTTATAATGTGCACTTATTATTTAATTATTTAGTCTTTGTTTTTGTGTTTAACAGTGATATGCTACTTTTACTAATAAACTTAGAATGACCATTAATATCATTTTGGAACATTTATAGATCCATTTTACATCTTGAAGGAAATATTGAATTAATAGAATTTATAATTTAAAACTTGTAATTTTCTCAAACTTTGAAGAAAATATTGACTTTAAAATATTGACACTGTGTTTCATATGTAAGAATTTTTCTGATGTTCCTTCATATTCTTAATGGACATATTATTTTAAAAACTAAAATGAACTTTGAAATATTCTTTTGTCTTATTTAATATAATAGGAAAAGTTCACTCTTAACCTAATTATGAAGCAACTTCTGCTTTTCGGTTTTCATGTATGACTATGTCGTAGGTAGCACTTGTGATCTATTTTCAGCCTTCAAGTCTGAACTTGTTGAGATTTTAAACATGTATGAACTTGTTAACTCTCTAAAAAAACAAATAATTGATTTGTTAATGTTTGCTTTCTCATAAGAGTAACCTTTTTATGAAGTTGAGGGGACCTTATGAGCCAATGTGAAATCACTTGAACTTGAGTGAATATTAGACTAGTTCATAAAAACGAGTTCCCCCGGAATGTGTTGAAAGAAAATTTCCTTGAGGCCTGTGCTGTGATGGTTCACCAGTAGAATGCATTCCTCTCCCTTACGAAGCCAAGGATTAAATCTCATTTGCTGCATTTTCCTTTTGGAACAGTGTGATGTTATAGAAAAAACGCTGGATTAGTAATTAGAAGGCCCTTGATTTTTGTTCTAGCTGTAGACTATGACCTTAAGCAAGTCTCACAGTCTCCCAGGGCCTCGGGCTGAGTTTTTTCGTCTGTCAGGTATAAGAGTCAGACTAGAATAAGTGGTTTCCAGTTGGAGCCATAGAGATCTTTAGAAGGCCATTGGAGCAGAGGAATGCTCTATCATATCACCCACCCCGCTTTAACCTGGGAAGTTTATTGTTATCTATATGGAATGAACAGGGTATAGTCCATAAAGTAAATAACTAAAGGACTTTGAATAGCCATTATCTATTTTTAAGACACAGATCCGAGTGGTTCACTAATCTGAAATCATGATTCTGTACACCGAACTGACCATTCTGAGATTTCTGTTGGCATGTTGTGAAATTGCCCTGTTGATTTATGTTATTCTCTGATTCCCCCCCACCAAAAAAAAACTAGTTATTATAAATAAAGTATAAGTTTGATGTCTTTCTCATTCCTTTATTTCATTGGAATAACCAAAGAAGTTCTATTACTTCATTGGAATATATTCAGATGATTTTTGTTTATATGTATCTTCAAAATGTTAAAATAAACTACATTAAGCTAGTTGATATCTTCATTTTTTTCTAGATACTTTAATATCTATTTTGTTCATTAACTTTTAAAAAGTTAACATTCAGTGGCCTTTTATAAGGCATTTTGTTTTATATATCCTCTGTTTTTTGTGCTTGAGATTTGTTCCCATGTAACACACAGTATCTTCAGTCTTTTCTTCACCATTAATTTCTTCTCTGTACCCCCCAGAACATGCTAGTATATCCATAATATTAGAAGAAAAAAAAGGCACTTTTTGGTTTTTCTCAACTTTGCTGTCCCACCTCAAGGTAAACTCCAACAAGACTAGACGAGAGATCAGACCAGCTCCTGCCTCCACCAGCTGTGATTTCTGTTCCTACTGTAGCAAAGCTGTTCTCTCATAGGACAGCAGTTGTCCTATCCAACAGCGTCTTCTCAGTTCCTGTCCTACTTGACTTTCTAGACAAATAACATTATTAGAATCTCTACCTTTTTGGACCATTCTCTTCTTGTCTCCTAAATATCTCTTTCCTGTATTTCACTGATACTTTTTTTACACAGGTTTTGTTAGCTTCTTATATACAAAGCTCCAACTGTTTTTGTCCTCTTTATCACTAAATATTGCTCTTAAAACAAATGTATCCATTTCCAAGGTTTGACTCTCGCCTTTCTATAAATGACTTCTAAGTCTCTATAGACCCAAATTTCCAAAAGTTGACTCTTCTCCTCCATACAGCCCCTTAACACACCAGACTAATCTTTTTTCTCGCCTACTCTATACACTTTCTCCTGATATCTTAGTAACAGCTATTCTGTCAGCTAAGAATCATGTAAGCTGGAAACCTAGAGTCATCTTTACTACATCTTCTAGTACATCTTTTACTTTCTTTCTCTTTTATACATTTAGCCTTCTCCAACCTGTGCCTAATTCTCCTCCATCTTATTTCATGTCTTCAACACTTCTCACCTGGGTAACTGAAATAGCCTTCTAACCAGTCTCTTCTATTTCTAACCCTTCCACTGCATTGCTACAATTTGTTTCCTGATTCACAGATTGGATATTATCTTCTTGCTCCCCCCCCAAAAAAAATTACCTGCTCTTTATTCATAGCAGAACCTCTAAGTTTCCTATGAAATTTCAGACCATTAACAGTTTAGATCTAACCTACTTTCCAACCTCCTCCTTTCAGCTCGATTCCCTACCTCATCTTCACTTCTCCACATACTCTCACCCCATAAAGCCTTGACTTTCCATCATATCAAACTATTTTGTTTTCTCACATTTGTCCTATTCTCTGTAACCATTAAAAAGAAATTATCACTAGAATGCATTTAATTTCTCAGATAAAGTTGCTATCCAACGTAGGGTTTTTTTAAAAAATACCTATTATAAACTATTAATTATTTTTGCTTTCATAGCTTCTTCAAAAATTTCTTTTCTAGAGTACTTTGTTTCAGTAACTTCATAGTATACATTATTACTGTCCTTTATCTGAATTCATTTTGAATGCCAAGATCATGTTAAACTCATGAATATTTATAGCATATTAATCCCTATTATCAAGACATTCAATTTTGAATACATGGAATAATACAGTAAATACCAGTCTAGCTGTTATTTGTTTTTTAATTTTGAGAATAAAAATACAAAGTAAAAATTGTATTAACTGTTAACACCAAGAATTAGACAAGTCTATATAATAGCAAATATTTAAAATCATTTCCTAGAATGCTGTTTTGGACTTTTCATTCAGTAATTTGTACAGAGGAGGTGCTTAGTGAATTGTGCTGAATTCAGATCTCATATCTGAAATTGCATCCAAAGTGTTGTTAGTACTTGAGATTGAAAAAACTCTGTGTGGCAGAAGCTACTTTAGCAAGACATTTTAATAAATAGCTCTTATTCTCCTAGCTATGTCAAAATGAATGTTTATTTCACATACGTTGAAAATTAAAGTTTCTCGTGCTTTAATTTGTTGACTTTGTACAGTTACTGATAAGAAATATGTACTCTGTGTAATAAAAGAATAGGTAATTTCTCTTTAGGAAATTTCATTGTTGGGTTATACCATGCTGCTGTGGATGAGTGCTGTGTTCCACGGCAGCAGTGAATAAACCTGTGCTTTTATTTCAGTGTAAACGCTTCCAAAGCTTATCTTCTATACATGTAAACTCAATTTTCTTTACATAAGAAATAAGAATAGTGTAGATATATAAGTCTATAGTTAAATTAGAATTGCTCATGGTCTAACCTTTTCCCAGTATACCTCTTGCAAAAGTAGCAAGCTGCAAAATGATCTTAGTCCCTTTTACTGCCTGGCTGGAGCAGGTGATGCGGCCCAGTGCAGGGCTCAGAAATCAAAGGGTCTGCTTCAGACAAAATCAAGTACTTCTGTCCTTTCATACACCTGGAACATGCCATTGCACAATATTTTTCTTTTCATGTGGGTGTTTGTGTGTTTGTCTTCTCATAGCACTGTAAAGTCCTTGAGGATGGGATCCAGATCTTGTCATTTATGTGTCTCTATTAGTAAACCCTATATGGTGGGCACTGAGTAATTATCTGTCGAAAGTTGTTTTAAAAGTTTTTATCAAAGAAAAGAATGCTAAATAACCCAAATATTGATTCCTGCAGAACCCTACTAGCATAGAATTATCCTTTTCATTTTTAACTATTTGATAATCAAGTAATATTCTGTATTTATTTGTTGCAGTGTTGTTACTAAAAGACCTTGTAATTTCAATGATTTCGAGTTTTAAATTGATTTTATTTTGTACCATTTTGTACTATAACTAATTATAATTGATTTAAAATACTGTTATTCTAGTTACAGACGAATCTATACCATCTTATTCTGGAAATGATATGTCAAGAAATGACAGTAGCATGTGGTCAAAAGTAACTGAGGAAGGAACAGAGCTATCACAACGGCTTATGAGGAGTGGTTTTGCTGGAACTGAAATAGATCCTGAAAATGAGGAACTTATGCTGAATATTAGCTCTCGACTACAAGCAGCAGTCGAAAAACTCCTAGAAGCCATAAGTGAAACTAGTACTCAGGTAACTTCCTTGTATTACTACTATGTACTGAGTTCGAAGTAGGTTTTATTTTAGCCAGGGAACAATTAAATGTTTTCTCTCCACTGTTCTACAGAAAGTTAGTTAGTCTCCCTCATGATAATCGGTTGTCTTTGTGATGACCAACACTGATATCAGTAGTCTTCTTTTCAGGTGGTAAAGGTTAATGTAATGTGCTGATGGACTCTTCTGGTTCAAAAATTCAATATTGTTTTAAATTCCAAATATTCTAGACTCTTACACATTACTTTTTTTGATAGCAAAAGAGATTTCAACTTCACCATTGTATGAAATATTTCACTATAATAGATACAATTTATTTGAAGTAATAATATAAAGTATTCATCCCTAAAACAAACTATATGCTCTACTATATCATAACACTATTACAATATGATAACAAATCAAACCTACAATTCCTTTACATGATTTTTACATTCTTTTCATAAATACGGATAGATTACTTCATCATACAGACTATCTCTTGTAAGGAAATTAGAGTGTGGAATAGTTTCTGCATTAAAGTATTGTTTTTATAGAAATTCTTAAACCATTGTGTTTATAACTTAAATTGCAATTTTCTGTCTATAAAATTTTTATATCTTGTATGATAATTCTCTTAAATTACTCTATGCAGAATTTTAAAAATTATTTGCTGCTTTAAAATAATGAAAACCCACTTATTTATTTTAAAATGTTGAATGTAGAACAACTGTAGAATTAAAGCTGTCATGTTAATCAAATAAGTGCTTCATTGTTATTAGCAACAGGGCCAGTATTAACGTTTTCATTGATACTTTTATTCAGTGTATCCCTGGACCCAAGTGTATTTCAAACAGAAGTTGAGAATTTTAAGGAATGTCTTTGATCGCTTGTTATTTCTGATACCTGGCTTTTATTGATGCTACTTTCTTCTCTATGATATTACTCTGTAAATTTGTTTTTTTGCAACAGCAGTGCCTGTTGGCTGTTGACAAAGAAAATTTGCTTTCAGATTAAGTTAGTAATCATAGGCCATTCCTGAGTCATCTCTTGGTTAGTGACACTTGAAATAATGTGTTAATCACCTGCTATTTGGTTAACTTAACATTATTAATTCATTCTTTTTTTTCTCTTGATAACTTTCTTCTGTCATTTAATTAAGAGGTATTATAAAAAAAAATATTTTCAGTGAAATATTTGTCTTTCGAATAGTCTTCAGATGTGACACTTAACCAGAGTCTTCCCCAAGTTTATTCTTCTTTGTTGGAAGACAGTCTAAATTTTCTTCTTTTATAGAGTATGGACTGCATCTTTAAGAGCAAAAGAATCTTTAAAATTATCACACATTGGGGTGAGAGTTCACTAATTAGCCAGGGGAATATATCATAATCATAATAAATCTGCTGTTAACTTCTGGATTGCATCTTGATTGACTAGCCAAACTAAGGTATTCTTATTAAGTTAAATAAGTCTCAAAACTGTTTCCACAGATAAGTCCTGAAGATGTAATATGATATATAGTTACGGAACAGAAGAAATAGCTATCTTTGGGCAATTCTTGTTTTTCTTAAGCTTTCTTTCACAGCAGATACAAAATGATTGAAAACCTTTTGCTTCCGTAACTCAAAAATTTCCTTGAGAATCACAAAGAACTAAAAGATATGTAGTATTTCATGAAACTCAAATCTTTGCATATTTGCCAATATATAATAGAAAGGATGACTTTACACAAAAATAGTGGTCCCATCTTTCACTAAAACTGCAGTGAGTTATTTTTCATTGCCAACATCCTAAGTGCTAGTAAGAAAAGGGCATCAATAAAAACCAGCTTCATTTGTGCTATTAATTTAACAAGACATTAAATTATATTTTCGGATCAAAGAATTTAATGTTCGCTATATTTTTCTTCAGTTTCAGGTTCAGTAGACTTAGGCTCAAACATTGAAATTATGAATGCTGTGTCATAATGTGAAATTCCATAACTACTGTAAGAAAATATATATTTTCTACTAAGATTTACTATTTTTAAAAGGTTTTACTTTTCTAATTAATATAAGTCCTGGGTTGGCTTTCCTTTAAAATTCATAAGCCACTTTAACAATACGCTACTCTACTAAATCAGCTGAGCCAGTTTAGGAGGTTTCAGTTGTTTATTTTTTTATTTTGTATTTTCTTATTTAACCATAGTTTACATTTTTTGATTAATTTTTTTATGTTCCAGGTATAGTACTAAGCATTTTATTTATTTATGTATGTATTTATTTATTTTGTGCCTGCAGCACCTGGTATTCACTTTTCTGCACTTTTAAAGCTTGAATTCATATACATCTCATTACCCCCTTTTATTGTATAAAAGTTGTATAGTATAAATAATTCTATACTGAATTTTTATGTGACTCAGCTTTTTTTGGGGGGGTGGCTTATTTCAGTCATATTAGTATTTAATTCTGTGGTTTGTGCTCTTTTATACCATAAAAACAACTATTAATACTTCTTTGACCACTGTTAAACAGTAAATAAATCTGAAGTGGTCAGTGGTCAGATTCGTTCCTGCAGGCTGCTAAAGAGGAACTCTCCCCATAATCTATGAATACGGCCAACAGGCAAGGTGTTTCTCAAGCCAAAATCACACCTCATCACGTCTGCTTACATGATCAGATAGAGAGGTACAGTAGGACCCTGACCATGGCAATTTTAAGATTATTCTCAATTAGTTAAATACTAAAGCAGCAATATGTTATTTAACTTTTACTGTATTGTTTTAGTTTAAATATCACTGAACAGGTCACACAAAAACTTTGCCTAGACCAGTAAATGGTTCTCAAAGTGTGTTCTCTAAACTAGCAATATCAGCATCACTGAGGACTTGTTCTAAATGTAAATTCTTAGTCCCCACCCCAGACCTGCTGCATGATGGAGCCCAGCAACCTGTGTTTTATCAAATCCAGTTTAAGTAATTCTAGTTAAAGTTTGAGAACCACTGATCTAGAGATTATTAGTATAATGTTTATATTATTCTTGCAGAATTTTGAAGTGTTCTACTAACATCTACTATATAAAAGGTTGAAGTAATTGTTGACATTTGGTATAAAAATGAGATATTTCTTAGTTGAATTATATTTTTAAGGCAATCAGAGTAGGAGCTTTGTAAAACTTTATTTTAAACTAAATTTAGTTCAGTTACTACTCTTCAATGAGTAGATGTTTAAAGCTATTGACTTCTTCAGAACATTCTCATTAATAATTACAATGATTTTGAACCTGAGGAATATTTTTAACAGTCAGATTGATACAAAATAATGTGTAATTAATTATCTTTGTGAAATACCTGGTATTCATTTTCCTTGCAATGTGTCATTATTTGGTTCTTCTTCATAATGGAACATTTCCCTTTTATCTTGATTTTTTAAAACTTATTTAAAAATCTAGAAGAGAATTGAGAGATAGTGCTATAATTGTGCTTGTAGTGAAAGAGAAATTCATGTAAATAGCTCTGCACAGGATACTCGGAGACTAGAAAAGAGCCACATCTGACAGCTTGGGGCAAGGTAGAACTAACTTATGCTTATTGGAGGGTTTGATGCTTGAAATGAGTCATTCATGTGTCAGATTTATTGAGCACCTACTGTATAACAATTGCTATTCTAGATACTGGAAGTACAGCAATGAACAATATGGACAAAGTTCTTGATTATATCTTACAAATTAATAGTGACAACAATAAATAAATATGTAGTATTTCAGATGGTGATACTGTGAAGAAAAATAAAATGGAGACAGAGCATGATGGAGAAGGGGACATTTTATATAGGAAAATTAAGGGTGGCCTCTGTGATAAAGTGATAGTCAAGCATATTCATTAGGGAAGCATAGGAGATAGCCATGTAGATAAGTATGGAAAGACTGTTGCAGGCAAAGAAATAACAAATACAAAGGCTCTAAGGTGGTTATGTGCTTGCTTTTTTTATGGCTGACAAATAGAACAGTGTAGCTGGAGCAAGAAGAGTGAGGAAAGTGTGGGAGATCAGGTTAGAGTGATATCCAGGAACCAGATCACACGGAGCTTGGGATTTAATCCTTAATTAGATGTGGAGTCATTGAGTATCATTTTTTATTTTGAAATAATTTTAGACTTAGAGAAAAATTGCAAAAATAATACAGTTTCCATTTACCCTTCACTCAAACTGTTAACATCTTACGTAACCATACTATAATTATCAAAACTAAGAAATCAAAACTAGTACAATACTCTTAACTACAAACCATTTTGATTTTACCAGTTTTTCTACTAATGTCCTTTTTTTGTTCTAATATCTGTTCCAGGATCCCACCTTTTATTTATTGCATTATTGTCATGTTTTCTTTGTCTTACCCAGTCTCTGACAGTTTCTGAGTCTTTCTTTGTTTTTCCTGACTTTGGCATTTGAAAAGAACTGGCCAGTTTTGTAGAATGTCCCTTGATTTAGATTTGTCTGATGTTTTCTCACGATTACATGAAGCTTATGCATGCATTTTGGAGAAAACTACCACATAAGTAATGTGCCCTCTCAGTATATCATGACAGAGGGCACATGAGGTCAGTGTGTCTTATTACTGGTAATATTGATCTCATTTTTTGTTTGTTTGTTTGTTTGTTTTGGAGAGGCAAATTCGGGTGCTTTTAACATTACTGAAAATATGTACATATGTAAAGAAATACATCTGCCATGCATGAACCAATAATGAGATCATGTCATGAACTAAAGAGTATGATTTATCCAGTTCTGAACAGTGGGGACACACACATATACTACATATTTATGTATAGATATGTATGTTAGAGTCTTCCTTTAAGAATCTCTAAAGTGTTACAGGACACACACACAATTATGTAGCATTTGTAGATAAACTTTTAAAAACATTCTTTATAATTTCATCCAAAAAGATAAAATACTTAAGGGATAAATTTAGCAAAAGATATATTAAAAACATTCTTTATAATTTCATCCAAAAAGATAAAATACTTAAGGGATAAATTTAACAAAAGATATATTAAAACTATAAAACATTGCTGAGAGAAATAAAAACCTAAGTAAATGGAATATACACTGTATCTGCACATTGGAAAATTATATTGTTAAGATTTCAGTTTTCTCTACATTAGCCTATAGATGCAATGCAATCCAAATCTAAATCTCAGCAGGTTTTTAGAAATAGAAATTGACTAGCTGATTCTAAAGTTTATGTGGAAACTCAGAGGACCTAGAATAGACAAAAAAAATTTTGAAAAATAAGAACAAGTTTAGAGAATTTGTTACCTGACTTTGAGATTTAATTAAATTTATAATTTAATACAAAGCTACAGTAATCAAGACAGTTCTGTACTGTTAAAGAACAGATATAATAGATCAATGGAGCAAAATATAGATACCAGAAGTACACCCACACCCATGACTTTTTCAACAAAGACCTCAAAGCAATTCAATTGGAAAAGAAAAATATTTTCCAAAAAAAAATTGAAACAACTAGATATGTATATGGGCATTGGGGGAGAGGGTGCGGGGAGAGAAAACCTACCAGAGAGAATATCTTCATGACTTGGGAGTAGATGTAAATTTGTTAGAGGAACCACAGAAAACACTAGCCATAATTTTTTTTTTTTCGATTGGTGATATTAATCTTGATATATCTGCTGAAAGATATTTCTGTTTTTTCTCTTTGTAATTAATAAATATTTGGGGGAAGGTACTTTGAGACTGTAGATATCCTCTTCCTCCTTCAACTTTCACCCACTAATTCTAGCATCTATTGGTAAATTTTGCCTGCACAGTTATTACTGTGGTGTTCTAATGGTGATTTTTCTTTCTCCACATTCCTTTAATTATTAATTGGAATTATTTTGTAGAGCTGTCTCTTCATTCACATTTAACTTTTCAGGATTTACATGGACTTACCGCTCTGTTTTTTTAATGGGTTATAAACCAGTGCGATAATAATTCATTTTGTTCTAGCTTTGGCATTAAGAACTCTTCCAGGTTGGCTTTTGTGCCCTTTAAAATGCTTACTTTTCAAACATTTTTTCTATCAGAGGCTCCAGGCCCATCTTGTATCTTCCGTGCCCCAGCGCTTGAGTCATCTGCTTTTCCAAGGAATTCAAATTCTTTTTATTGGAATATAATATTTAGAAACCAAGATCTGAATGCTAGATGTGCTCATTATTACTAGAGTGTCATGGCTTCTAGTTTTTCTCAGTAGATGGTTTAAAAATATAGTATATTACCCTTGCATCTATATTTATTTCTGTATCTATCTTTGTATATAATAAAAAGCATAAGTTCATACTGATACCCATACATATCCATAAAGTAATTTCACAATTGCTAACCTGTACCCCTGTGAAAAGCAAATTTACTAACTAGAGTACAGTATTTATATACAGTACTTTCTGTCTTTAGCCTTATGTTATACAGTGAAAATACTGTTTTTTAAAGTATCTTAAGTGAGCTTTTTTTTCTCCCCCCCCACCCCATTTGGTGTGATTTTGTTATTTTTTATATAGTGAATATCATTTGTTACATTTTTTTATTCCATTTTGAGTTCCCCTACATTTCAATTAATTTTTTAAAATTTACATATTATAAAATTCTCTCTTGTTGTTGATAGTTCTTCTAGTTGTGACAGATGCCTAGAGATGTGTATCTACCACCACAGACAAAATACAGAATAGTTCCATCTCCCAAAAATTCCCTGGTGCTGTTCTTTTGTAATCAGCCCCTTTTTCACCTCATGCCCTTGGCAACCACTGGCTGCTTTTCGTTCCTATAGTTTTACCTTTCCTAGAGTGTCATGAATGAAGTCATACATCATGTATTCTTTTGGGTCTGGCTTCATTGCTTTAACAAAGTATATTTAAGATACATGTTGTTATATGTCGTTATATGTGTTAATAATTTGTTCCTTTTTATAGCGTAGGAGTATTCCCTTGTATGAATGCATCACCATTTGTTTATTCAGTGTTCAGAGCAGGAGTCCCCAGCCCCTGGTTTGTGGCTGGTAGGCCACACAGTAGGAGGTCAGCAACAGGTGAGCGAGCGAAGCTTCATCTGTATTTGCAGCTGCTCCCCAGCGCTAGCATCACCACCTCAGCTCCACCTCAGATGACCAGGCATTAGATTCTCATAGGAGCATGAGTCCCTGCCAAAAAGGTTGGGGACCGCTGGTTTAGAGGACATATAGATTGTTTCCAATTTGGGGTCATTAGAGATTTTTGAATGACCTAACTTAGATTTTTCAAAAGAATCACTGACTGCTCTGTTAAATATAGACTTGGAGTGGGCGGGGAGTAGAGGGTCCAGGGCAGAAGCAAAGAAACAAGTTAGAGAAGTCACTTGCCCAGGCCTACAAGTTAGATGATAGAGTTAGAATTTGAATCCAAGTAGTCTAACTTCAGAATCCATGCTCTTAACTGCCACTTTCTGCCCTTTGAAAATGAAAGGACTGAATCACTGTCAATTACTACTGATAGGTTATGTAAGTTACTAAGGAATGGATTTTGAAATCTGTGACGTCATCCATAACCTTACAAGAGCAATTTTAGTAGAGTAATGGAGATGACAGAGTAATTCAAGAGAAAATTATAGGAAAGGAGCTAAAGATTTAAAGACAAGTAGAAACAAGGTAGGTCAAGAAGAAAATTTGTGGCAAAAGGCATAACATCTTGGTGTAAACCAGCATGATGTGTGGGAGGACAATGGATAGTTCTGTGTTACAAACATTCAGGGTGGAATGTGGGAAACTAATAGAAGCTGAAGGTAAAGGGATAGGTAGCAGTTACATGTCAAAGTCCCTTATGGGCTAAGTTAAAGAGTTTTAACTTTATGCTAAAAATCGGGGAGTCATTGAAATATTTTCGATGATGAAATACTATCAAATTTGTGTTTTAGAGAGATTTCTCAGGCAGCATTGTGGTGGAAGGATAGGCAGGACATTGGTGAGGAGAGATGCTAAATTTAGAGAAATGGGAAACTCTTAGAACATTCCGAGTGAAAAGTGACAGAGATGAAATTAAGTCAGGAGGAAAGTAATTTCAAAGCTTTTCAGAACTTGGATTTTATTGAAGTTGGTGCAACCGGTTGGATGCCGACAGTAAGAAAGGGGAGAGGAAACCATGTGTGATTCTTGACTCAACCAGGTTGTTGGTGTATTTTACTTTACTGAGATAAGGGATGTAAAATAAGTCCATAATAAGTTCAGTTTTAGATAATCTGAATCTGAAATGCATAGGAGGTCATCATGTAAAGATTCAGTGGAGTCTAGGGAGAACTACATTGGAAGCTGTCATCAAAGACATTTGAAGCCTTAGTGTTAGTGCACAGGGCTAATTGTTTGCACTGTTAGAATGCTGACATTTAAAAGAATACAGGTAGATAAGTACACAAAGGAGCTAAAGAATGAGAGGTAAGAGGAAAATTAAGATCATAGTGTCATAAAAGCCAGGTAAGGAGTGATTTTGCAAAAATTTCAGATACCGTGGAGCAGTCATGTATGCTGAGGATTTGGTTTCCATTGGATGTTTTGGTATATATAGCGTCAGTGTGACCTTGATGAGAACAGTTTCATGGAGTTGGTTGAAGAGAAATTCTAAGTTCAGAGAGTTGAAGAAATAGAATTGAAATAGAGAGCAATTTCATCACCTAGCTGTGAAGAAAACTGCAAGCACTAGCTTAAGAAAGGGAGTGCTTTTTTAACGGTTGGAATAGTTTATAGTGAGAAGCAAGGGAGGTGAAGATGCAGGATGGCGGAGATGGGCTTTGTGGAGCCAGGTCCTCAGGGTAGGTGAGAGACCTTGCCTCCAGTAAGATTAGAGAGAGGGATTATTGCGGGTGATTGTGGTCTTGTGTTTGGGGTTGGGGTAAAGTTTCATTGAAAAGACCTCATAGTCTAAGTAAATATCAAGGTTCTTTCTTTTTTAATGGTGTAAATTTATATGTTGTGTAATTTTAGTGAAAGCTATATGATTAATCCTTGTATTTAATTTTAAGGTTTTGGCTTGCTTTAGGTTCCATAGGTACTTCCTGCCTTAATAAAAGAACAAGTAAGCATTTTCTTTACTAAGTATCGGCATCTGCCTTATAGGCTGATTTCATAATATCGATTATAGGAGCATTTTACTATTTTTATTTAATTTGACAAGTGATATGCACATTGGTATATCCAAATCTATGTAATAATACATTTATTATGATGGATTTTACTTCGCTTTTGTCCAGACAGGCTACCATAAAGTTGGGCCTATAGTGAGCCTGTTGCGGTTGGTTGCCTATTGTTTGGGATAGCTTACATTATAATATGAGAAAAGTGCTTACAGACTACCCTCAAGCTCAGAGAAAGGCAAGCCTCTTTTAACTTAATATTTAGTCAGTAGTTGTGGTTCTGCAGAAAAGTTATTTTTGAGAGTGCGGCTTCGGATTCTTGATTCTTGGTTCAGGTAGAAACAGAAATCAATCTGTTCTCTAGGCATAGTCTTTCAGCAATTACAGCTTTCCAGAATCCAGAGGTACTAAGGTTAGAGCCAGAGAAATTCCTTAAGGCCTTGGAAGAAATTAAGGAATAAGGAATTTACTCCCAGAGTGATTTTTATTGTAGGCAACTCTCATAAGTTTATTAATTAAAGAATAATGGATGTTAAGCTACATGTTTCTATATTTTCTCAAAAAAAAAAAAAAAAAAAGGACTTTTCCTGAGGATGAAACAGTAGCTTAAGTTAGAATTTTGTTTTGTCATTTTTGCATTTTAAAGATAAATGTAATCAAAGTGTTGAAACACATTTTGCCCTTAGGTGTTGCCCCCAGTGTGCTTATTAGAAGCATTGGTCAGGGCTCTGTCAGGATGTTGTATCCAGGATTCATTCTCTCTATTAAATAACTTAGAAAAATAAGTCAGTCAAAATCCAAAAGGAAGCAACAGATGTGTTTTACAATTTGAGGGAAATACTTAGGAGAAAAAAAAATTAAATAGCTTGACATTGTACAATTGAAACTAGTTTGGAAAACATAACTCTATACCATAAATTAAGCCTTCAAATATACATGAAAATCTTGATTATCTGAAACCTGATAATGAGCTAGTCTGGATATTTAAGAGGGTATCCTAAATACTGAACTCATTCTATTTTAACTGTTTTCAACTGCAAAAAGTTTTATGTGCTTTCTAAAATTAAATATATATTTATATATAAATATATATTTATGTATATTACTTGAATTATTCTAATTCAGAGTAATCTGTCTGAACATTGGTTAATATAATATACCATCAATTATTATATTATTGTTTGGAGAGCTTTTTGCCCCTATCTCAAATCATCTTAACTGCTCTTTTGAGTCTCCCCTACTCCCCAGATTTTACTCTGTTTTCTTTGTGGTTATTTTCTTAACCTTGACCTACAGGTAAGTTACAAAGGGATACCACCTACATATATATCTTTATGTGGATCGAAAGAAGTTTTACATGCTTTCAAAATGAGGGAGAGAGACTAATATGAGTTACTTTTATTCAGTCACCTTTCTGAACATGAATTAATACGCCATCAGTGAATATACTGTTGTTATGAGTGCTGTTTGCCCCATACTTCTAAATCATCTTAATTTATTGTTTTCTTGAGTGGTTTTTTTTTCCTCTCTGGTGTTTTCACTGTAGTTCTTACCTTGACACGAATGTTTCTATTTATAAAGGGATACTTCTTACTTTCAAGGTGTTGTTTTTGCTTCAAGTAAGAGAGATTGGACACCCGATTATCAAAATAAACTGTAATTTGCAGAGGGAGCTGGGAAAGAGTATTTTGAGAAGTATTTGACATGCTAAGCATGGGTCCCACCAGTTCATAAAGCCAAGCAGCTAGGGTACTGATGCTTTCATATCTGCTGAAGTCCAGTAATGTCAGGTTTAGCTGCACCAGTGATAGGATTAGGCTTCCATCTTGTACAGATGTTAAAACGTCTTCATAGACTGCAGGGCTCACATTAAGAAACTATAGTAAGCAAAAATTTGTCATTGCTTGGTCCAGAATACCTCCTGGCTTTAATATGGGTCTTTCCATTATAGATAAAGGTTTTGTGGGTTTAGGATATTTAGTTACTAGATAGAGAAAAGACACCACATTGAAAGCTTTTTAATTTAATACAACTTTCGTTAATGAGGCTCTTTTAATATTAAAAAGTTAAATTCATCCTTTAAAGTTTTGAGTGCTAGTTTATTTAATCACTATATTCCATGTTTCTGGAGCTACAAAAACGCTATTATTTGCAACTTGCACTTTTAAGTTTTAGTCAGCATTCATAGGATACCTTAAATGTTAAAATTACCAACCTTATAAACAATGCAGCTTTAAAGAAGGTTTTTTCCCTTAACATTAACTCTCTAAACAATTCGGTGTGGAAATAGGTTATAATTGAACTATCTATATTTAGTTATAGTAACTGCTAAAAAGAATAAGTATTATTTCTAAGACAATATCAAAAAGAAGTACTAATGTAGTTTTTCAAAAATAATTATGATTTAATGTAGTTGAAGAACTAATTGGTAATGTGGACTCACACCTACTTGATTTCACGTTTTTAAATTAAAACAAAATTTTTAATAGAATGGAAAAACACTAGCTTATCTTAGAAGAATTATAAACTTGTCTAAATACCCTTTTCAAAGCTTGGATGTGGAACTTGGATCCTGTTAGGCAGGCTTTTTTGTGGGCATATTAATTCACATTCCACCTGTCAGAGTACCTATAGATAAAGACATTAAACCACACCCTCTTTTCTGACCTTTTCCTCAGGGGACATTGACTAGAATCCTTTGGCTCAGCGTGAGAGGCTATTTGAATAGCTCAGTTCAGAAGAGCTTTTACTTTTGAATTGAGTGAAGCAGCAAGAACAAGGGAAATAATGTCGCGACTTAAATTTCTCAAGACTGCTGCTGTGGAGATTTAAAACTTGACCTGCTCTGCCAGGTTCGGCTTGGAAGGGTTACTTATTTCCATAGACGTATTTGATACTGAAAGCAGTTTTTTGCTCAGCTAATTAGATATTTTTATTTTTATTCTTCTGTTCTTCAAGGATTTAGTTAATTCTAGTTTAAAAGGTGTTTGCTTGCTTTTTGTTTTGTTCTATTTTTTGTTTTGGTTTTTTTGTTTTTGGATGAAGGCTGAAAGATCTAAATTTTTTTTAGATTGGTGGGGTTTTTCTTTTGTTCAGTTTTATCATTAGCTTTATAATGTTTATTTGGTAGTGCTAAAAAGAAATTTTCATACTGTTCTATTTTGATAAACTAAAAAAAGAACTCTTTACTGTATTGGAAAACTAATAAAGCAAATGAGGAAAATTGGCAGCTGCATCTCCTAAAATGGATTCTTACAGGACCTATTTGGCAACTGTAAAACTCAGTGGCTCATGGTTGGAAGAACAAGATGAAGACATATATGAGGTTGAATCTCGTGTGCCTTTACCACATCCTTTTCCTCTGTGTGAACATTTGGATGAAAATAACTCAGTAATTATTAATACTTCTATTTTTCATTTTATTCATAAAAGAAATGGGCACATATTAAAGCTTATTTCTAAAATTTCACTACCTACCCCTCCTTATTCAGTAAGTATAAAAAAAATATTTTTTATACTTTTAGCTTTAGTTTATAATTAGTTTTAATGCATTTAGTTTATAAAAACTGTAATGATAATTGAAGTTTAAATGTATTTAGTAAGAGCAAATGAAATAGAATCTTGTTTTGTTGTTTGTCGTGTTACTACTCTTCATTCATCCTGGATGTATTAAAGGACTAAATGTGGTCTGAGAGCCCCAACTTGGCTATGTTTTTAATTCCAGAAAGTAGAATGAGATATTACAGTTCTCCCATGCCACACAAGCAGTTTTAAAAGAACCTGCTTGTCCTTAAGAATTTTGCTTTTATATGTTTATGATGCCAATCCCGAGTAAAAATAGAACAATTATATTTGAGGGAATTAGGCACTGTGAAACCTGAAACAGCTAAGTGAATTGTCATTGAGCCAGTTAGGAACTGTTTACAGTCAGGTGGAGTATTGGCAGTGGTTCCAGACAAGGAAAAGGGAACCTGGATAGTAATTTTCATTTTCTTACTAACTCCTTAAGAAATTTAAATTCAGTGTTTTTAATATGCCTACTAACCCTGTGAGGAAATATCTTGCTTTGCTTTTTATGTGAAATGTGTTTTATTAACATTGTTCAGGGTAAGTGTTTAGCATAGTTAGTATTTCAGGTTCATTTGAGACTTAAATATGTTGTGAATGATTCACTACAAGTTATTCAGCATAACTACAAGTTATTCGGCACTTTTTATGACTTTCATGGCTTTAACTATAATACGCTAGCTAATATTTAACAAGCCAGATGGTTTTCGGAACAGTTTTGGTACCGCCTCGATAGTTTTACATTAAAGTGACAGAATATTTACTGATGCTTTATACATACTTTTAATGAAATGATGGATTTCTTAAATTATTTGAAAATATTGAATTTCATATTTAGTAAATATTAGGTATAGGTATTATATAGATATTAGGAATAAATCATACCTCAACTGGATAAAAGAGGATTTTCCTTTAAGTGTAAAGTATTTAGATAAATATTTGAAGGGAGTCTCTTATTCCAGTTAAAGCACAGGTGCCCGCCTGTGATAAAAAAAATAAAATTTGCTAGATTTATTGTATTTGATTCTTCCAACTTCTTTGTTTTGTTTTATAAAACTGAAGTTATTTCTTGGGGTTTTATGGTGGATATTTAAATGTGCTTGATGGCTGGTTTAGATCTTGTCAAGAGGTAGAATATAGAAGCAAAGACATTTAAATTTTATTATCTAAAGCAAGTGTTTTTGTTGTCGTAAATGCTCTGTTGTATTTGTACAGTGAATTTGAAAAAGAAAAAAGCTCATATCCTTTTTAGTTAGAGCTTTGAACTCTTTTAGCAATTTAATGTATTTACCAGGCAATAATTTTATAATGTACAGAAAAAAATTACATATGTACATGTAGAAACTATTGATATATTTTAAAAATATAGTCTGCGAATGTAAATTCAGGAGAGTAGTTGTATGAAAATTACTTTATACGCTGGTCACGTTTCTTCATAATAAAAACTAATGTATATTAGTTATCTGCATTTAAAGAAAATACTCTTTTACCAGTCTAAATTAGAAATATATATAAGCTTTTATCTTTATTGAGGTAGCAACATTATTACAGATATTTTAGGAAATATTTTGTGATTTAAAATATATGCTTTATTTTCCATTATGAGTCTTAAATATGTATTCATATTATTTTCAAGCAATAAGTTGTGAATGATATTTAAAACATTCTATTAAAACAAGAATAATTGCATACTAGATATTCTAGAAATTGATTCAGAGTGACCATAAAAAGCTTTATTTAGTAACTCTAAAATTTTTTTGCTATGGCAAATATCTTTAAGAATAAAATATTCTTAAATCTTATAAAATATTCTTAAATATTATAATTTTATAACGCATTATTGATACTTGACTATCAATTAGAAATCACTACTTTGGATTCATATTATAAGCTTCAAACATGGTAATATTTTTCTAATATACCAAGTACTTTATATATAAATTTACAAATTCTTAGGATATTGTTGTGAGCCCATTATTAAAGTATATCATCATGGCTTTTTTAAAAAATAGTGTTAGTGATCTAGGACTAAGTACTCAATTTAAGCTTAGTTCTTTTCCAATGTAGTTGTTTCAGTAAAAACATAACCAGTCAGCAGCCCAGAAAACTAAGGCAGAGACAGTGCTTTTCTGCAATTTCATGCAGCTGCAATTTCATGCAGCTAATAATCAAAACATGATTATTGTTTTTTGAGGGCTTTGGCCTTGAGTCTGTATAGTACTTGACTATCATCTAAAAATTGTTTAAGAATGGAGTCAGTATGTGGCAGTGACAGCATTTTAAGGAGGCTGTGTTTATAGGTAATGCCTCTGTATTCTAAGGTTTTGAGAAGGAACGGAATATTATATAGTGTCCTATAGATGTTTCACAAATGTATAGAAACATAAGACTTTTAGTTAAAATATGGGTTATAAATGTAATTTATTTTGTTTTGCATTATGATTTTATTCATTGATGCCACTATACTAATTATATATTATTACTTCATCACAGTGTACAGCAAGAGTCACAATTAATAAATTTCAAATATAAAAGAAAGTTTATCATACAGCACATAGTTATATAAAAATTCTTTAGCATATACCAAAAAACCTCATTAACTTCATATCTCTCCTTATATGATAGAATACAGATCTAGTACTGTGAAGTGGTTTACTTCCAAAAGGAGCACGTTTTTTGTTCACTAAAACTAGAATTCACATTTTATGAAAAGTTGTACACAGCTGACCTACTTGTCTACTGATTTATTATACCTACTAATGTTAGCATGTACTAGAAATGTTAAATGACTACAATTTAACAGTTTATTTTTACTTAAAAACCTTTTTTAAACTTTAATGTGGAATGACACTAGTATTTTTAACACTTTGCCTGCCTTCATATGTATACTCTCTCTCCTTGGTTAGCTTGAACATGCAAAAGTTACACAGACGGAATTGATGCGTGAGTCATTTAGACAGAAACAAGAAGTGACAGAGTCCCTTAAGTGCCAAGAAGAACTGCGAGAGCGCCTTCATGAGGAGTCCAGGGCCAGAGAGCAGCTGGCTGTGGAGCTCAGTAAGGCTGAGGGTGAGCAACTTGCCATTGGCAACTGAAGGTGGAGAAATTTCAAGTCTAAATATAGAGATTGTGATGTAAGCCAGGTTTGGAAACCACCAGACTACTCTTAATTTAGAGTGACCATTGAAAGTTGTAATTTTTCTTCAAATTACGCCAAACTATTTTAAAACTGTATATATTTTAATTATAAAAAAATACTTAATAGAATTCTAGAAAGTATAAAATATTTTAGAAAGTACAGGAATGGATGGTGACAAGATGTGTGTTACCATAATCCCACTGTCCTAAGACAACTCTTGTAATTTAAAGATGAGGAAACTAAAGCTAAGAAATGTTAATAAGTTGTTCAAGTCACTATTAAATGGTGATGCCAGGCTTTCAGCCAGTAAAGCCCCACGCTGTTGATATTCCACTGTGCTGTTGTGGTTATTGGTCTTCTAGAATCACTTAAAATATCAGCTTTCTCTAGTATATTTAAAATGTGATTCAGTTCACAAGCATCTGATTTATATTAAGCTTTCCAGGAACCTATTTATGTCAGTTTAATAAAGCAAGTTACACCCACATCAAGTGATACTTTAGCATAGCAAAGTAATAGAAAGTTCAGAGGAATTTCATATTTAAGCACAATGGTTAACAAGAAAAAGGCCGAATTGAACATTCCATAGTTGCTGCTATCAGCAGCAGCAATTCATCCAAGACTTTTAATAGGTTGGAATGAGAAAGTTTTGCTAACAGTACACAGCTTTTATTGTTTATGTAAAACCTAATAGTAAAATTAGAAATAAATAATAATTCCATTCCCTGTTAATTTTCTTATAGGTGTCATTGATGGATATGCAGATGAAAAAACTCTTTTTGAAAGGCAAATTCAGGAAAAAGCTGATATAATAGATCGACTTGAGCAGGAGTTGTTATGTGCAAGTAATAGATTACAAGAATTGGAAGCAGAGCAACAGCAGATCCAAGAAGAAAGAGAATTACTGTCCAGACAGAAGGAGGCTATGAAAGCAGAGGCAGGCCCAGCTGAACAGCGTATGTATTTTTTAACTTTGTATGAAATACTCTTTAAAAGTTCAAGGTGGCTTTTTTCCTCCCTTTGAGTGCCATTATTCATGTATTTTATATAGGGATTAAAAATTATAAGAAAATCTACCTGGTAAATGTGGAATCAGGATTTCTTTTTTTCCTTTGGCAGATTTTAACAGAAAGAGATAATTCTTCATCTTTCCTCAAACCCCTGCCTCAAGAGAAAGCTGCACATAATGAGGCAGGATATTTTTTTAATTGTGTAAGACTTAGTTCTTTTAATAGCAGAAAGACAGCAAAAATATATACTTGGATTAAATAACCGAGTACTGATAATGGCACTAGTAATGAGCAGGTGGGGGTGGATTTCAGCCTGCAGGAGAATCTATTGAAAAGATCTTGCTGTTAGAAGTAGGCTGACATCTAGTTTAAGTTCAAAGAATATACAAATTTGCAAATATCCTTTAATCTTTTCTTAAATGAAAAAGTGAGTAACATCTTGAAGTACAGTGTGTTTAGCAGGGAAAACATAAATGTCAATCTTTGTAACAATGGAACTTTAAATCCTTTTTATCGTATCCTCTCACTTTTATATTACACATGCGGTTGGAATTATGTGTAGTTTTACTAGTTGAATTTTATCAGTTTAGAAATACAACATACATCTTTGTAATATGGTGAAGTTGCTCAAATTAGTACAGGTTTAGAATTGGAATTTTTAATGTGGAAGGTATAGATGCCTTTTTTTTTTTCATTTTCATACATTTAAAATATTCAGGAAACACTGGTATATCTCAAAATGTTACCAATGATAATCATCAGTGGTTCAACTTTTACTTCTAATTCTTTTGTGTGTGTGTGTGTGTGTGTATTATCCTATTTTAGAAAATAGAAGACATGTAAATTGTATTTTTGTTCTGTGTGTGTTTTTGTTTTGTTTTGTTTTCTGTTCTTATAGGACTAGTAGATGCTGCAGTCGATGCAGCACCCGGATCAGGTGTGTTTATACAATTGCATGGCCAGTCTTTGGGTGGTAAATTTACAACTCCAAAATCTGGATGACCCTTGAATTTTCTACCAGCTAACATATCTCTAATTTTGCTGTTGTGTTTTATACTTAACAGTTTTTCTCTGTAACAAAATCTTTTCTTACAATAAAACTACATATTTATATTTGAACTTAACAACTAAGATTCATAGTCACCATCATCATATCTATTTCTCCACAGAGTTTATGACCATTTTGATTTTTTAATGAAAATGTTGGTTTATTAAAACATTTTTTTTTCTTTAACAAATATATTAAATCCTTGCAGCCTACGACTTTTTCAAAATACTGTTTCTAAATCAAGATATATATAAGATGATGGTATTAACAGAATCAAGGAAATTTAGTAAAGAGACTTTCTGGTTGATTAACTTTTATGTTAACATTTAACTCAGTATTGGTTTAAAAGCGAAGCTAGTTTGTATAGATTCCTAGTCCTGAGTAGAGTGTTGGCAAACTCTATGTTTCTTCCATTTTCTTCATTAGAGGATTGTTTTACTTTGCTATATATACTTAATTATTATATGATTAATATTAACAGCCAACATTTATATAGGGCTTACCATGCCCTAGATACTATTCTTTACATATATTAACTCATTTGCTCCCATAGTAACTCTTAGAGATCAGTACTATTACTATTCCCAGTTTACGTATAAGGAGGTTGAAGGACATCATGTTAAGTGTCACATAGGAGATAAGTGGCAGAGCTAGGATTTGAATCCATACACAGTCTCAGCTCTTAAGCACTGTGCCACACTACCTCTCTTGTCAGTTTTCCCTTGATGCACGTACTTGTGAGCATGTAAGACTAACTCAGGAATATGGATCTAATAAGGAGTAAGACTAACAAGAAATTCTGATTACAGTTGTATTTCTTTTTCTATAACACTTATTTGCCTTGGTTAAAGATTTGCAATATTTGATCTTCATGTGTATTCTATATGCATATAAAAGTGTGTGTTTAAAATGAATTGATTTTTGCCTGAGGTGAGTTATTTCTATGCTTGAATTTAATTAGACTTTGTTCTTTTCCTCATAGTAAAATGGATTTTTTGGGGGGTGGGGGGGCGAGTCATTTGCTGTGGTGTTTTCACAAAAATTTTCTTTTAGTGATAGGACATATTCTTTTTGTTGATTTATATAATTTTATTGATACTAACTGATATAAGAATACGTTATTTTGACATTTTCATAAGAATATTTTCTTTTTTACATGCATTTAAAATAAAATTTGATCATAGTAATGGGTGATTTCACTATCATAACATTGTGATTTAACTTAGTATATTTTTGCATTTTATAAACAGAATTACTACAGGAGACAGAAAAACTAATGAAGGAAAAACTAGAAGTACAATGTCAAGCTGACAAAGTACGTGATGACCTTCAAAAACAAGTGAAAGCTCTAGAAATAGATGTCGAGGAACAAGTCAGTAGATTTATAGAGCTGGAACAAGAAAAAACTGCTGAATTAATGGATTTAAGACAACAAAACCAAGCACTGGAAAAGCAGTTAGAAAAAATGAGAAAATTTTTAGATGTAAGTATTCTCAATTTAAGTATTGACTTTTCTCAGTGGAATGCTACCTGCTGCTATCCTAGGTTGTGAATTTTAAATTACTAAGAGACTCATGAATTCTAACATTTTCATCTCTGTGTCTCCACCAATTAATTGAAAAGTACTATTACAATTTAAAATTTTTATTGCAATTGTTATTGTACAGTGATCAGAATTAAAAGCAGTACAGGCAGATTATGAAGAAGCCCTACCAGTTAGCCTTTCCAAATTCATAGTGAAGAAGCTTGTCCTATTATTTCCTTTAACCAGCAGCCAAAGCAGGTGAGGATCCTAAGAGCTAATTGGCCACCATTGTTTCACCCACAAAAGATAAACATTACAGATAACAGTGTGCTCCTGGAAACAAGGCACTGGAACGGTTGTCGTGCCGTCATTACTCTCTTCCCAAAAGATGTTACATCTCTAATTTCACTTGGATTTTCTTCTTTGGGGTTTCATGTAAGCCTGATGTTCTCTTCACAGATCAGAGAATCATTCTTACACATTATAATTTTAGGCATAAAACATAGATTAGGATGAAAGAAATCGATTTAGTAAACAATTTGTTCTATTTATTTTGTGTAATAACTAAATTACAGTGGAATGAATTCCTCCTTTGCTCCAAAAAAGTAAATTCATTTTAAGGAGAATATTTTTATTTCACTTTATGTTTAACATTATTTGAATAAAAATAAATGTGTTTCAAATAATATTTAAGTGTTTAAATTTTAGTCAAAGAGCCCAAGTAGGCTCTGTACCAAAAAAAGTGTTATCTTTGTAAACCTTTTGGTTTGGGATATTTCGTTGTTTGTTTTCAAGTAAAACTATACCTACAACTAAAGGATTGTAAAGGAAATAATAGCTTCAATAAATAGTTTCTTCAATTAGTGTTGTTATTATTAAACTTCAGGAGCAGGCCATTGATAGAGAACATGAGAGAGATGTATTCCAACAGGAAATACAGAAACTAGAACAGCAGCTTAAAGTTGTACCTCGATTCCAGCCTATCAATGAACACCAAACTAGAGAGGTAAGACCCTTACAATAATTTGTATACTGTATGCAAAATAAGATGCATGTTGTGAAAAACTTCAAAGGAATTCTTACTATTTTATGAAAATCTTCAAAATCCAAAAATTAAATATTCAACATGAGAAAGTTCTTAAAACCCTAAAACTTATTTGTATTAAAATTTGGAATCATTCTCACCTGCATTTATCTTCTAGTATTGCCCATTTAAACAAACTTCTCTACTTTTTTTTCTATTCCCATTCCCAACAAAACTGATCAAGAGTTGTCTCTGTTCACTCTTTACTTCCCCATCTCCCATTCTCTTCTCAGTCCACTCCAATGAAGTTTCTCTGTCTCTGTGGGGTTTCTTATCCTCTACCCTGTTAACACTAATCTATGCAGTTTACCTCTAATTTTCTCAAGATCAAAAAAAGATCTTAACTGTAATAGTGTATTGTGCCACTTGGCTGTGCCTGTTTTGTTGTGTTTTCTTTTGACCTTACTCCAAATCTTAGTCTACCCATTTTTGTTAGTTTCCTCTCAGCAGCTTTATTGCTGTCATCCTCGAACATGTAAATTGTAGGTAAGCTTTCATTTCTTTTAATGTTTTGAGGAATAAGTATCATTTTTAGATAATTTCCTCCAAGTATCTCACTGAAATAGGGTAGTATTCCTTCTTTTCTTACTATCATATTTCTTTTTTAGTAAGCTTTCTCTCTCCACTTAATCAGAACTAATTTCAAAGCTATCTTATTAAATCTTCCTGTATCCTTCCGTCACAAATCCATTTACTTGAATGGACCTGCATATCAGAATCACTTAGGGAAATTTTCAAGGTACGCAGATCGCTCTCGCCACCCCACATTCTCATCTTTATTCTGAGCTGGTGGAATGTTTAGGCTGAAAAAGTATTTCAAGTGATTATATTAAAGCTCCTTCATCCCTTCCTATCCTTTTGGTATTTAGAACCATTGTATTGTTATATATTGATTATAACCACTTGTGGAAAGAAAAATAGGATCCATAAAAGATTTTTTAGGTAATTTTATCTCACATAAGAGTATACGCTGGTACTGTGTAAACTTATCTTTATTAGGTTTTAGTGTAGTTATGTTTTTAGAGGTTGTAATTCAACATTTAAAAGTTATTTTTTCCTTCTAGCTGAAGGAAGTCTTAGTCTTAAAGAACTTCTTTAAAGGGCTGGAGAAACAATATCATTTCTCTTACCTAGTGCTGTTTAGTTTTATCAACTCAGAAAATGTAACCATAGTTGGAGACAATAGTTGCTATTCTTATCAAAAATAAAATTAGCATAGCATCTAAAAATACTTTTGAAATGAGGATAGATGTGTTAACTTGCTGAAATTTTTTAACCCATTTCCCGTTTAGAAAAAATATATAGCTTGCTGCCAGCATTAATTTAATTTTACATAAACACGCTTTTGAGGCTGAAGCAAATCTGACTGGTTTTCAGTGTGAAAATAAAATATAAAAACTGTTCTTGGAGTTTTCCTAAGCAGAACTTGCCTCTAATCTTAATGTAACAGAAATGTGTACATAAACCGGATTCATCAAATGAATCTTCGGCTAACAACTAACTATTCGAGAACGATGTTACCATCACATTTTAGAATGCTGCATTTTCTAGGATTTGACATTTTCAGGGATCGAGAATTACTATATTTTATAAATGTAAATGCCACTCCTAAAAACAATACATAAATAGAATGATTTGTTTCCAGAGAATATCAATATACTATAGCGATGTGAAAATAATAATAAAAGCGAGCTAGTTTGTGGCAAACTTTGGGGGTAAGGTTAGGACTTATCTTTTTTTTTTTTTCCTTGCAAGTTACCTCAGGGTAAACGCTGCAGCTGCAAGTGCCGCTAGCAAGTATCCTTGGGGCAAAGGGGAAATGGGTTAAATTTACAGATTTTGCTTATTATATTTCCAGGTCGAACAGTTAACAAACCATCTGAAAGAAAAAACAGACAAATGCAGTGAGCTTTTACTCTCCAAAGAGCAGCTTCAGAGGGATATACAAGAACGGAATGAAGAAATTGAGAAACTGGAGTTCAGAGTAAGGGAACTGGAGCAAGCCTTACTCATTAGCACAGACACTTTTCAAAAGGTGTGCCATTTTCTTTGGGTTGATTTTTAGCAGATGTTTTCATGCAGATTACTCTTAGTAACACGAACATCAGTTCTTTTAAGTAAAAAATTGCTATCGACTTTTTGTTGATATTATATAATATATACGTCTTCACTGACATCATAACCATTACTATTTATTCTTATCCCCAGATGTTCTTTGCGTATCTTAGTCCTGAGAAAGGAAAATTAGTTAAGCCAAAAGAATTAATTATGCTTTTAACCATCAACAAAGTTGTAATTCTAAAATAATAGCCAAGTGAAAGAGCTTGGACACCAGTTTAGCCTGATGCTTTACCCCAAACTAAGAAGTAATAATGAAATCTATTCCCATTGTAATTTTTGCAAAAAGCAAAAATAAATAGAAGGAGGGCAGGATAAGGAAGCTTAAGAGTAGGGCAGATGAGGGAATAGCCTTCGTTTTATCTGATGAATGAATTTTAAAAGCGTCAAACTTTCCTATTTGAATTTCTATAAAATGCATTCAAAACTGAATATCTGTAACTTTTTGATTATTCACTAATGTAGATTATCCTAATTAAGAGAAAGTGAATTGCTACCTCTCCAATTAAAAAGGATAATCAAGATTTAATGTCTGAAATTTTGAGAAAATTCTTATATATTTAAAGGTAGAGGACCGAAAACAGTTTGGAGCTCTGGAAGCTAAAGCAGAACTGTCCTTAGAAGTACAATTACAGGCGGAACGAGATGCTATAGACAGAAAGGAAAAAGAGGTAAGGAGTTTATTTTTAATAAAGTGTGGTTTGAATTATATTAAATAAGACACTTTGAAAATATCATTTGAATAGAGTGGAGTTTGTGGTCTAAAACAAAGTTTAGACTGTTTCTTAGTTCATTGCCTAAGTTAACCTTGATGACAGGTAAACATTTGAACAGATAGTTGGTGTGAGGAGGAGTGATCCAGGTAGAGGGGACAAGTGTAAAGGCCTTGATGCAGCAAGAAGTTTTGAGGCCAATTTGGTAGATATGAATTGAATGAAGAGGAAAGTAAAGAGGGATAGTAGTGTTTGGGCTAAAAGTGGCATCTCTTTTTCAGCTGACTTTACTGTGGGCTTTGAATTATTATTGCTACTTTACTGTGGGTTCTTTTTTTTAAGTTGTATTGCCACAGGACATTATAGTGCTGTTTTACAATATACTAAACATGTTCAAAAAACAAAAGATTAATAATAAAGTAATTATATAAAGTTCTCCTATGTTTTTCTACTCCCCCTTCAAAAAAAAAAATCTACTTTTAAAACACTACTTTCCAATTTTTAATTAAATAATCCTTATCTACTGTTAATTTTTCAAAGACAATTTGTCATCTACATTGTCTAGTGATATATCATTTAAAATGTTTAAATTTTTTAAATTAGATTTTTATCTCTATTCATATAGTTTTCTCAGGACATTTAATATAGTCTAACAACAAATATTTGTTCAGTTTAACCTATGTATAAATGTTAGTGAGTACTTTGAAAAAATACAAGAATGACTTAGACATCAGCTAGAACTACAGCTCAGAGAATCTGTAGCTTAGAGGAGAAAAAAATCTATATAAATGACTAATAGAAATGATCATTCCCATGAGAAGGATTATTTTCTCACTAACATAATACTAACTAATGTTTATCTGAAACATTCTTTTTTATTTTGTGTGGCTTTTCTGTGAGAGGCAGGAACACTTTTGTTTGTATGTTTTAAAAAGGATTAAACATTTAAAGATTTACTTTACACTAAATAGTCAAATTGTATGCTCCCTAAAAAAAATAGACCTTCAAAACTGGACCCCAAAGCAACGATAGTTGATTATGGATTGTTGATTAAGTTTACTAATTTTGTATTTTTATAATCTTTTGAATTTTATATAATATTACTAACACTTTAATTTCTTGACGTAAATCCCCAGTAACTGTCTACCTTTTACTCAGAATCATAGTTGCTTAGAACTGCAAGAGACCTTAGAGAACCAACACTCACGTCTGAGACAGAGCCAGACATGTTGAATGAGTGAGTAAAGAATTAAACTGATAGCTGGCCCTGGTCTACTAGTTTTTAATAACAGTGACAAGTGCTGTGTCACTAATCACAGTTTCAACGAGACTGAAAGACAGGAATATAAAATTAAAACATACATCTTTTAATGAAAATAATTTAAGCATTCTCTCCTGCACTAGGCAAATATTTTCAGTTAGCTGATGGAGTATAAATATGTCTATATGTATCATTGTATTTGAAATACCTTCTACTACTCTCATAGCCTAAATTTGTGTAAAACTTTTTTTTAAGTTTATTATAATGTTTAGAAATGCAGAATGAATTGAAAGAGAAGAAAACTTTAAAAGATAGGAGTTTCAGGATGAAAGAGAAGGGGAATGATGTCAAGAAATAGAAGGAAGAATTTCTTTAAGAAAAAGATGCCTTCAATAGCTCTTTATACAGATAGTATAGGTAATCTAGCTTAAGATCTGGCTTACGGATGGCACTAATAAATAATAATAGTTAACTTTATTTAGGTCTGTGCTAGAAAGTGCTAAGTATTTAAATGCCTTATGGTATTAATCCTTATCCTCTCTCTGAGTATAGGCTCTATTGTCATCTCCATTTTATAGATGAGTAAACCAGGTCTTAAGAGAGGTTAAATAACTTGCTCATGGTAACACAGTAAGTGGTTGCCAAGAATTCCTTCAATTTATTTCTCTGATTCTGGAGCTCTGTGATACTGTACTGCCATAGCATGGGCGCGTGTTTTGTCTTGTTGGTAGAAGTATTAAAGACTGCCATTCAGCAGTTATTGAGCTCTTACCGGGTGTAGACCACCACTGTCCAGTTAAAACTAGCATCAGACTTCCAGGAATCTACTAACTGAGGAGGCATATACACTTTTGAAGAACACAAAAGACTTAAAAAGAAAACACAAGTAGGTGCAAATTAAAGTAATCTAAACAGTCTAGATAGCATTTGGTAGCTAAATTAAACAAAATTAAAACAAATAACTACTGTTCCATTTTCAAACCTTAATAACACTCTGGTTTGGAGTTGTTATAGACTCAGTAGTAAGACAGCCTGGGACAGAAACTGGAGTCTGTCTGAATAAAAGGAAAGAATTTCCTACACTGTCCTTTTTGAGAATTGGAGTCTCTGCTATGATGCCTCAAGTTCAGCTATTTATGACAGAATGTTAGTGCTTTAGACCAGGGCTTCTCAAACTTTAATGTGTATATGAATCCCTTCGAGATCTCGTTAAAATGAAAATTCTGATTTAGTAGGTCTAGGGTGGGACTTGAGAATCTGTCTATCTAACATGTTCCAATGTAATGCCAGTTCTGCTGCTCCAGGGACCACACTTTGAATAGCAAAGCTTTAGATCACAGAGCTAAATATTTGACCTTAAACTATTGTATCAAAAAGAAAATAAATACCATGTGAGGTAGGGCAGCAATTTTGAACTTAAATATCTATGTATGTGTTGAGATAATACCTTGTCATCAAAAGTAGATCTAAAAGATAACAATAGGTATAGATACTATTACATTAGGTAACTTTGAAGAAGATATAATTATCACCATTTTCAACAAACTAACCTGATGATTATATATGCACAACTACTAAGTATATTTTAAGGTGTGTCTACTGAGTTTAATACCAGTGTACAGAAAATAATTTAAATGTCTTAGACATTAGTTATTAGAAGCACAATAAATGATAGTTAAGAATATAAGACTCCAAAGATAAATTCCCCAGGTTCAAAAGCTGGCTTCAGGACTTGTGACCTGGCTTCAGGACTAGGTACTCCTCTCCCAGTGACTCCCTTCCTCATCTCTGAAATAAGGATAAACCTAGTAAAGATCTCATAAGTTTGTTACAGGGTTTTAAAAAAATAATACATATAAACATTTTAAGTAGTACTTAATAAGTTGTCCAATAATGATGGCTATTACTAGTATCAATACTATTTCTGTTAGGGAGATATTAGACTAAATGATTTTGAAGATCTTAACCTTGCCAGTGCTAAGATATGATTCTGATTATGTGTCTGTGTGTAATCAGTATATACCCCCTTTCAAGTTCTAAGGCAATAAATGATTTATATAAACTGCTCTCTAAGCCAGCTGCCACTAAATGCTGCTCCTAAAATCTTAGGTTTTTAATGAAACAATTTGATCATCAGGAAAATACACAATTGCACATCCATTCATTAAATATTTATAAGTAGCTATAAAGCAACGGGTTAAATGTTTCTGTCTTCAATCAAACCCAATTTTTTAAATATAACAATAATTAACTCTTAATGTTCATCATTCATTCCAGTTTCTATATAACTATCAAAGAGCAATTGCTTTATCATTAATGGTAACCTGTCCTTAGAAATGAACTATATGTCTATTGTCCTACGTATTGGAGCTCTCTAATTTTTTCCTAAAACGATATTGATAACGAACTTATTCTTTAAGTTTCTGTATTTCAGACCTCCAATTCTACTTCCTTCTCCTTAAACAAGGCACCTAGCAGCCAGATCTTTTGTTGTGTATTAATATGGACTAAATTGAGTTAGTCTCACTTGGTGGCAAAAATAACAGATTTAATTCTTTCTTTTATTATTATCTTTGATAATTCTTTTATCAGAATTTTATCAGATAAAAACTAAAATATAAAAGAAATTTTTAAATGTAGACTTTTTCCTTTCCTCCCATGACTCTTGTAGGCTTTCTGCTTTATCAGAGAATATTTTAGGTAAGACATTGCTCCTCTGAAGGTCTCCTCTTTGCTTTGGGCATTTTCAGTTTGAAAATGTTTAGAAACCACACAGTTATACCTGACTTAGAGAAACCCTATTCCTTTCTTCAGTGTCTCACGTGTTTTAAGCATACATACTTTACAGAGCTAATACAGCACTCTTCATTCTCTCTTAACAAACATTTGTATGAACAGTTTCTTTCCTTTTGATAATTTTTGTTTGAAAGATCACGAACTTAGAAGAACAATTAGAGCAGTTCAGAGAAGAACTGGAAAATAAGATTGAAGAAGTTCAGCAACTACATATGCAATTAGAAATACAGAAAAAGGAATCTACTACCCGCCTACAAGAACTTGAACAAGAAAACAAATTATTTAAGGTAATTAGTTAAGAAAAACTTTGCCTGTAAATGATTTATAGTTTTTGTCTTGTGCAAGCCTTAGTATTAAGCATTTGCTAAACCCAGCTGCTAAATTGTACTTAACAGAGGAATATTAGCTGCAAATGGATTTGCATGGAACTTATTTTTAAGCCAACATAAACATTTAAATGCATCACAAATGAAAAATTTCGAGTTTATCAAAATATTTTAAGAATTTTTGATTTATAATAACTGTGATATCTGATTTTTTTTCACTTATACATTTTGGGCACTATATCTTTTATAAGAGTAACTTGAAAGATAGTTTAAAAACCATGTGTAAATCTGTCCAGCTGAGATGGTCATTTTTGTTTCTAGGACGAAATGGAAAAACTAGGATTTGCTACAAAGGAATTTGATGCTATCTCTACTCAGGGCCAACATGTGCTATTTGGGAAATTTGCTCAAATAATGCAGGAAAAAGAGGTAGAAATTGACCGATTGAATGAGCAAGTTACAAAATTTCAGCATCAACTTAAAATTACAACAGATAACAAGGTACACTAACTTAAAATTGATTGTTACATGAAGTTAATTTAAGCTAGACTTTTAAAGGGCAAATGGTGATTTTTCAGTTTCTCTTTGAATTTAAAAGCCAAATAAACCTTAATTCCCTTTTATCCATTAATTTTAATTTAACAAGCTATGTATATTTTTGTCCCCTCCTAATGTCAAAAATTTTTGATGTTTTACAGGGAGTCTCTGGTGACTTAGATTTCATCATCATTCTAACCAAACCTATTAAAAATTCTGTTCAGTATAAGTTAAAAAAGATAATGACATTTGAGTGTCATTTGCTGTCGACTTTTTATTTCAATTCTTCATCCAATTAGAATGTATTGATATTGACTATTTTACTTGTGGGAAATCATCTACTAAAAGTGTAAATCACTTTATATTTAACAAAATTTTTTGAATGAAGTTCTAAATTAGGTTCTTGTTTGATATAATGGGAGACAGTTATATATTTAATATATTAAAATTAACTTAGTATGTCCAAGAAATATATTATTTTGTGTGAAACACTTGAAGATCCTACCCTAAAATAAAATAAAAATCTCAAAACATAAATACATATTTATTATATATGTTACTCTTTTCTTCATTAACTAATAGGTTATTGAAGAAAAAAATGAACTGATAAGGAATCTTGAAACCCAAATAGAATGTTTGATGAGTGATCAAGAACATGTGAAGAAAAGTAGAGAAGAAGAAATCGAGCAGCTCAATGAAGTGATTGAAAAACTTCAACATGAATTGGCAAATATTGAACAGAAGACATCAGTGGATGCTAATTCTCTCCCAGAAGAAGCAGATAGTTTAAAACATCAATTGGATGTGGTAATAGCGGAAAAACTGGCTTTGGAGCAACAGGTAGAAACTACTAATGAAGAAATGGCCTTTACGAAAAATATACTTAGAGAAACCAATTTTAAAATGAACCAGCTAACACAAGAATTATTCAGCTTAAAGAGAGAACGGGAAAATGTGGAAAAAATCCAAAGCGTACCAGAGAAAAATGTTAACATGGCTGTAGATGATCTTAGCAAAAATAAACCTGAACTAGAAGCGGTACATACTGAGGATGCTCTTAAACCCCTAGAAAATCTGACTTACCTCAAATCTTTTGAAGAAAACAACAGAGTTTCCATAAATAGTTTGGAAACAAAGGTGCTACAGCTTGAGAGCACTGTGAGTGCAAAGAACTTAGAACTTACCCAGTGTTATAAACAAATAAATGACATTCAAGAGCTGGCCCAGGCAGAAACAGAAATGTTTAAAAATAAGATTGTAAACCTACAGAATATACTTGAGGAAAAAGTTGCTGCTGCTCTTGTGAGTCAGGTCCAACTTGAAGCAGTTAAAGAATATACAAAACTCTGTCAAGGTAGACAAGCAAGTTCATCAGAGCCTGAAAGAACAAATACACAGAATTTAAATCAACTAACAGAAAACAAGATGGAGTCAGATGTATCAGCATTAATTTTGAGAATATCAGAATTAGAAAGCCAGGTGGTTGAAATGCAGACCAATTTGATTTTAGAAAAAGAACAAGTAGAAATCGCAGAAAAAAATGCTGTCGAAAAAGAAAAGAAGCTACTAGAACTACAGAAGTTACTGGAGGACAGTGAGAAAAAACAGGGTGGCAAAGAAAGAAAAAGAAGCCCTCAAGGAGATTTTGAAGTTCCCAAGGTTAGTTTGAATTTGATTTTTTTTTTCACTTAAATAGCCTAAGAAACTTCCTTTGTTCCTTAAGCTCTTTGCTAATTTACTAAATTAGAGAAGGTGTTCTTATACACCTAGCAATCGTAAATAAAGAGTTTTTATAAAAATATTACTATTCTATTACAGTCATATAATCACTAGAATAATGGATACAAACTATATTTTGTGGTCTTCAAATCACATTATTTCACTAGCATAGGTATTAAATATAGCAGTCAGAAGAAACTTAGAAATGTTAAGTTTAGCAAATGCCCTCTGGAACTTGTGTAGGTTTTATCCTTTTCCCTCTAAAATGTATTTATATGATCATCTCTTTAGATAATGGAAAATATAAAAATATATTAGTGTTATACTGAATTAACATGTAAGCGATGTCATTAGTTTTTGCAGATTTTATACCTAAATATGAATTTCATCCTTTCCTAGGAAAAAATTGCATTTAGCCTTTGTAAGTCTACCTATATAAAGATCTGAAATTGCAGTTATTTCTTAGCAGTAGGACTGATATGAAAGGACCTTTTCACATTCTCACTTTACATATTTATGATTTTGAATTGTAGATGCACAGTCTTATCTGAGCACCAGATTAACTGATATATCAGAATTCTATAAATAGATCATTTATTTTGCAAAGGACAATAATTCTTGCCATTTACTAGGCTTTTTTCTCCTAGCTTACTGGAACTAAAATTACTATAAGTAATATTAAAATAGTGCTACTTTTCATATATATAAAACTTCTAAGAAATGTTTTAGTGACACCTGGTATCTTTTGAGGAAAGTGGCATAAATGGAAAGTTTTCTGAATGGTAACAAATATTTTTATTAATAATTATAAATCTTTAGGATGTATACTAATGACATGATTTACCTTTGATTCCTAGAAAATCATTCTTTTCTTACTGTCTCAAGAATATAAAATGATGGCTCTGAAAGTTTCCCTATTTGTTGAAAGAACATGGATCATTTAAACCCCTTTTATTTTATAGGCAGTCAGTCATTCATGAAAAAAGCTTCATTAGAATATATACATTCCTTCAACTTGGCTATATTTTTTTAAGTGGAAGATGCCTGTATTATGAAAGCAAATCTAAACCCTTCCTAAGCCTTTCATTGTGAGAAATAGAATTACTTTCCTTCAGCCTCCCGACAATTGTGTATCTGGAGTTAAAGAGATTTAACAGCAAGAATCCAGATTTTTAAATGTAATTGTTTTTTAAATGCTAATGTTTGTTAAGCACCTTCAATTCTTTGGATGAAAGGTGCTATATTCTCTCAGTGTAAATTAATAAAAATATTATAGGAAGTTTGTCAGAAAATTTTATGTAATATATAGTCTGTAGTATGTCCCGATAAGAAGTTAGCATTTTCTATTAACACATTTTAAATTTAAAAAAATGCTTATTCCTTCAAAAAAAAAAAAATGATGTGTTTTTTATGTTTTTCCACTGTTATTTAGACAACTACTGAGCTAATTCATACCCAGGAAGAAAGCGGATTTTTTAGTCAGCTTGAGGCTCTTCAAGCTGAATCAGCAGCTACCAAAGAAGAACTTGCCAGTTATAAAGAAAAGGCAGAAAAACTCCAAGAAGAACTTTTGGTAAAATAAGTAACATAGCTGCTAATGCACTTATTTCTACCTATATTTTATTTCAAAGTATATTCTCTTTTATAAAAACAAACCCAGATCCATAGCTTAAAGCTAGAAAAAAAGTAAAAACCTTTGTGAATTTGATGAAAAGTTATAAATTTCTTTACTAGCATCTTCTTGCTTGTTTTGACTTGGAATCTTTCTTAGGAAGATGCTTTTAATCTCTAGTCTATTAACGAAGGAAGAGGAAAACAGATGTTAAGAACTATGAGAACCCATGAGAACCAAAAGTAGAGGCAGATAAAATAATTTAACTTCTATAGTGACCATACATATATACGAATATATATATGGAAACAATGAATGCTTCTGAAGTATTTTTTTTTCTATTATTTTGAGGAAAATAAATATATTAGCATGAATTATACTCTCTACTCTAAATTCTACATTCAGTATTTTAAATTAAATGTTCTACTGTTCTATTCCTTATGTTTCAGGTGAAAGAAACAACTGTGGCATTTCTCCAGAAAGATCTAAGCAAAGTTAGAAATCAACTCACAGAGGCAGAAGAAAAATTATCCTACTTAGAAAAAGAAGATAAGACTGAGGTGCAAGAAAACAGAAGGGTCTGCATATTAGAGCCACTTCCTATTAAAATGGATAAAAGTTCCGCATCCCAGACAGATGGGACTCTCAAAGTCAATAGCAGCAATCAGACTCCACAAATTCGTGTTAGAAATGCAGGAATCCAAATCAACTTACAGAGTGAATGTTCATCAGAAGAAGTCACTGAAATAATCAATCAGTTTACTGAAAAAATTGAGCAGATGCAGGAGCTACATGCTGCTGAAATTTTGGATATGGAATCCAGACATATTTCAGAAACTGAAACCTTGAAAAGAGAACACTGCGTTGCTATTCAGTTACTGACAGAGGAATGTGGTACCTTGAAGGCAGTGTTACAGTGTCTGAGATCTAAAGAGGTATTTGGTTTTCCTAATAAGTGTTTTTCAACATCCTGTGATTTTTTTCAAAATTCTATGTTTTTAAGAGAAAAAGAAATTTGGGACAATCGCTTCCTTATGATAAAATTACAGTTTTAAGTCTTTCATTGTGTAGAGTCAGATAATAACTACCCCCAAAGTTCCTGTGCAGATGTAGAACATGATATTTTCATTCCATAATACATGACTGTTTCTTCTTCTTATGGTAATATCCATAGAGAAAAAATTAAAGACTTGTAAGCCATAAATAGTTTCATTTATTGTGAAAGCTGTGACAGACTTAATTGAGTTACTTAATAGCATTACAAAGACCAAAGTTATTCATTGGACCCTATTTTTATTAACCCAAAAAAAGTTATGTTTTCTGTTTGTTTTCTCTAATTAGGGATCCTCTGTTCCTGAATTAGCACATTCTGATGCTTACCAAACTAGAGAAATATGTTCCAGTGGTAAGTTATATAAATTTCTGGAATTTTTATGGTACACCTGCTTAGAAAGTGTTCGTTTCTTTTTAATAGTCAATGGTTTTCTTTATTTTAGATTCTGGATCAGACTGGGGTCAGGGAATTTATCTTACACAAAGTCAGGGATTTGACTTACCATCAGAAGGCCGAGGAGAAGAAGGTGAAAATTCAACAGATTCATTTCCAAAGAAAATAAAGGTACTAAAGGACATATCTTTTAGTAAAACAGCCAGTGTGGTTTCTATATTAGACATAGTAGTTTATTAGAAGTTATATAGTAAGACTCTCTCTGAAGAGAGCATTGCAGAGCTAGCAGGAACCTTGGGGATTATTAAGTTTTATTTTTGTATTTTGCAGATATTAAAGTATAATGTATTTAATAATTATTTGCATAAAGATTTTTTAAAATTGTTATTACTTATATTTTTATTTGTCAAAATTATTAAAGTAGTCTCAAGGACTAGAAATTATCTCCTGCATAATTTTTTGGTCAAATTCATGGCTATTCATTAAATCCAAGAGAGAGCATTAGATAAATAGAAGGAACAAAGTCACAGGCCATCTTCTGGAATTGGCTTACCCCTCCACAGGGAAAAAGAGGGTATCGAGTAATGGTGGGCTGGTACTTCTTGTCTGCAGTGGCTTTTCTAAAACAGTCTAACAAGGTAAAGCTGTCTTGCTTAAAATGTATTTAAAATGTATTTCTCCTTGTATGTCTGACTGGCATTCTTTGAAGACGTTGTCATAATTCTGGCTTTGTGGTTTTGGTTTCCAGGGATTACTGAGAGCTGTCCATAACGAAGGCATGCAGGTGCTCTCTCTCACTGAATCTCCCTATAATGACAGAGAGGACCATTCTGTTCAACAAGTTTCAGAATCTTGGCTAGAAGAGAGAAGAGCTTACCTCAGTACAATCTCATCTCTTAAGGATTTAATTACCAAAATGCAAGTGCAAAGAGAAGCCGAGGTACTCAAAGAATATTACGCATCTAAATAGTTTGATATTATTTTAATCAATAGTAAGGCACTTTGCAAATTAATATCTTGAATTTCATGATGTATTTTCATGTGAATTACTATATATGGTTTAAATGCCTCAAGTCATACACTTGAAAATAAATTCACATGCTCTTAGGCTTCTAATATTTATTTTGGTTAGTAGCTCAATATGATTTTTAGAATGTTTTTTAAACATGCTTATTTGGAAACTAACTTTTGTTTTTCATACTCTGCTAGGTTTATGATAGTTCTCAATCTCATGAGAGCTTCTCAGACTGGCGAGGTGAACTTCTGCTTGCCCTTCAGCAAGTTTTCTTAAAGGAGCGCAGTGTTTTACTCGCCATATTTCAGACTGAGCTGACAGCTCTGGGTGCTAGTGATGCAGTTGGATTATTCAACTGTTTGGAACAGAGAATACAAGAACAGGTATCAAAGTGAAACTTTTAAGTAAAACATTAAAAGAATGAATGCTTTTTAATAGTAATAAAATGAGTTAATGATTAGTTTTAGAATAAGTCTGAAGGTTAAAATTTTTTTCTTTAATTAAGTTTATTGGGGTAACGTTGGTTAATACAATTATATAATTTTCAGGCGTACATTATCCTTTGACATCTATTCTATTAGTATCTAATAGTATCTATTAGTATATTCTATTGTGTGTTTTCCACCCAAAGTTCAGCTACCATATATTTGATTCCCTTTACCCACTTTATCCTCCCCCTACCCCCGCCCCGCCGTATATTTGCCCCCTTTACCCTGTCTACTTCCCCACTCCTCTCCCACTCCACTAGTAACCACTAGTCTGTAGTCCATGTCCATGAGTCTCTGTTTGATTGTCCTGCTCATTTGTTGCTTTTAGGTTTATATCCCACATATAAGTGATATCATCTGATTTTCAACCTTTTCTGTCTGGCTTATTTCACTTAGCATGATTATCTCGAAGTCCATCCAGGTTGTTGCAAATGGCAGTATTTCATCTCTTTTTATGGCTGAGAAATATTCCATTGTATATATATACAACAGCTTCTTTAGCCAGTCATCTATTGTAGGACATTTCACTTATGTTTTCAAGTCTTTGGGGTAAATACCTAGCAGAGGGATCATATGGTAGATCAATTTCTTAGGTTTTTGAGGAACCTCCATAGTGTTTTCCATAGTGGCTGTACCAATTTGCAGTCCTACCAGCAGTGTATAAGGATTCCTTTTTCTCCACATCCTCTCCAGCATTTGTTATTACTTGTCCTGTTGATTATAGCTGTTTTAATAGGTATGAGATAGTATCTCATTGTGAAGGTTAAAATTTTAACAGGAGCCACTAAGAATATTTAGAAGAAAAATTACTACCTTAAGTATTTTTATCTTATGTTAGGAAATAAATAAGACTGAAATTAGTGAGCTGGTCATCCACCTAAGGAAGTTAGAAAACAAGCAACAGTCAGTTCTCATTATTTGCAGTAGTTAGATTCTGTAAAGTTGCCATGAATGTTGAGCCATTGCTACTAGGGGACATATGGGAGTAGGTTCCTGTGAGCTTCTGCTCATGACATTTTTGCCAACCAGTCAATATATAACCTTGTTTTTTGTGCATTTCTGTTTAAATGTATCTTGTTTACTATATATTGTTGATTCCTTAACACTGAACTCATGACCAACCACATTATAACTCAGGCCTAAACAAGAAACACGTGTTTTCTTCGTAAAATACAGCTTTCTAGTATTTAGGAACATTGGATAATACTTCATCACTATGCTTGGGGACCCTTTTAAACTGCAAAATCTCTAGTAAAAATAGCACAAATGTACAAAAAACACATTTCTAAATGGATGGCAAAAAGGACATTGTTTATAGTATAAGGGATGAAAGAAGAGGCATGGTGTCACCTTGTTTGTCTTTAGCTAGGAACATGTGCATCTGGCCATTTAAAATTTTTGCCACTCTGAGTGTTTTCAAATGACTGTAAAAGCACCGCAAATACTGATTTTGGGGTCACAAATATATTTTAGTGAATAGGCAAATTTGTAAATACACAGTCAACAAATAATGAGGCTCAACTGTAATAAAGAAAAAAGAAGTCGGTGAAATGCATGCACTAGTACAATAGAGAGGATAAAAATGTTAAAAGTTGGTGTTTTGAAAGGCTAATAAAAATTTTTCTGGAGAATTGGTTAATGAACATGGTAATTTATTTTCTAACATACGAAAAAAATTTAGGAATGAAAATAGGATCATAACTAAAGATATAGTTGAGATATAAAAATAATAGAATATTATGAATAACTTTATGTCAATTCAAAACCTTAGGAGAAATGGACAGATTTTCTAGAAGAATGTTTTCTATCAAAACTCATTCGGGAAGAAATAAAAAACCTGAAAAGACCTATAAGTAGTAAAAGAATCAAATCAGTAGTTCATAACACTTGGAGCCCAGATCTTGATCTTTAAGTATATTCTCCATTAAAGGAATTTGGACTCTTAGGAGAAATGGCTGATCCCAGGGCTGGAGCAAAGAAAGTACAAGATAAATCTGGAATATCTCATTTTGCTAAAAAGGAATTGTTCAAAGAATAAAAGTGATATGTCAAAAGGTAACAGAAGCCAGCTTGAAGGAGATCCCACTGGCTAAATTTGGGACAATTTCAACATCAAACTAAGTAATGAGTGTGACAGATTATAAACCAAAGAGTAAATAAGAATTCATGAGTTCATAAAAATATAATAAATGAATAAAAATTCTTTTTTACAGTTAGAATGCCAACTAGTGTGTAGAAGAAATGAAAGAATTAGTAAATCACCCGTTATTAAACACTATAGTCATAGTCAACTCAGTGTGATCAGGAAAGTATATTTACATAGTCTCAAAGTAAATCATCAGAAAATCCTTTTTAATTACAAAAAGAAAAGCAATAAGTTTACAGTGGAGAAACTTGCAAGTACCACCTTAACCAAGTGATCAGAGTTAATATCACCAGTAATGGAAAAGACATACATCATGTACTTCCTGATATGAAGGACACAATATCACTTTTGTGCATAGGGACAAAATTTACTCATAGGGACATATTAGACCAAAACAAATTGATCCCATTACACATCTATCAGAATGGCCAAAATAAAAATTAGTGACAATGCCAAGTTGCTGACAGAGAATCTCTCATATATTCTTGTTAGGGATATAAAATGGGGAGAGCCACTCTGGAAACTGATCTGGCAGTTTCTCATAAAGTTAAATATACACTTACCATACAACTTATAAGTCATACTCACAGGTATTTAATCTGACAGAAACGAAAACTTACATCTCCATAAAAACCTATACATGAATATTCATTAGCAGTTTTATTTGTGGTAGCCCAAAGCTGGAAACAACCCAAGTGTCCTTTGACAGGTGAATGGATGAACAAATTATAGTAGATCCATACAATGAAATACTACTCAGCAATGAAAAAGGAACAAACTATTGATACTCTCAACTTCTTGTATCATATAAACTCCTGAAATGATGAAATTATAGTGATAGAGGACAGAACAGTGGTTTTTAGGAGTTAGGTTTGAAGAGAGGATGTGACTGCAAAGGAGTTTCTTTGTGTTGATGAAACAGTTCTGTATCTTGATTGCAGAGGTATTTACATGAACCTATGCATGTGATAAAATTTCATACTTCTGTACACAAAGAAAATGAATGAGTGCACATAAAAATTAATGATATCTGAATAAGTCCTGCAGTTTAAATAGTATTATACCAATGTCAGTTTCCTGGTTTTGATAATATACTATAGTTATGTAAGATCTTATCAGGGAAACTGGCTGAAGGGTACATATCTTAAATTATTTCAAAATAAAAGGGTTTTAAAAATTGAGGGGTCATACTACAAAATAACTAGCCTGTTCAAAAATTCAAAGTCACAAAAAACAAAGACTTTTACAGATCACTTTTGTTCCCTTTTGCTATTAAGGACATTTAGCAAAATTTAAATAAGCTTTATACAGTATAGTAGATTATAGTAGGTTAATTTCCACTTTGATAATTGTACTGTGATTTGTAAAAGAATGTTCTTGTTCTTAGGAAATATACACTGTTGTTTTAGAGGTTGAGGAACATCTGCCTGCAACATATCCTCACACATTTTGGAAAAGAAAAATAATGATATGTGCATGTCTGTGTATAGATATACACAGAGATATATATATATATATATATATACACACACACACACAGAATGGTAAAGTAAATGTGGTTAACATTTGGGGAATTTGGATGAAGGATATATGGAGATTCCTTGCACAATTTTTGGAGCTTTTCTGTGAGTCTGAAATTACATCAAAATATGAAATTAAAAACAATTTTTTAAAACTCTACCCATAAGAATTACCCTAAGCCCAAATGGTTTTATAGGTGAAATCTACTAAGCATTCAAGGAATAGCTAATTCCAATCTTACACATATGCTCTTCATTGTTGGCTGATTGGAGGAATGCCCGATCTTTTTGTGAGGAAGCTAGTATAACCCTGTTCCCAAAATCAGACAAAGATAATACAAGAAATAAAAAATATGGCTCGAGGTTGTTCCTGAAAATAGATGCAAAAATCCTAAACAAAATATTAACATACCAAATCCACCAATGTACGTATTTTTAAAGGCACAGTCACCTACACTTATCCAGGGTTGCAAATATAGCATAATACTTAATAGCATACTATTAAAAATAACTCATGTGACTCATTACTTCAACAAATTAAAGGGAAAAAAGATGATCATCTGAAAAGATAAAGCTAATTAATTAGAATGAAGAATTTTATACTTTAAAATACCTTAAAACAAATAACAAACTAAAAAAGGGATTTCCGGACCTAAATAAAGGATTTGTCTAGCAAAAACCTACAACAGTCATCACATCTGATAGTTCAATATTAAAAATATTTTTTAACAAAGCGTTTAACTTTGTCCTAAATGTCTAGCTAGCAAAGCAAGAAAAGTAAATAAAATAAATAAAGGTTGGGGAAAGGGGAGACCCCTTATTCACTCACATAGAATACCAAAGAGAATCTCTGCACACAGATTTTTATAATAAAAAAGTTTGATAATATTGCTGGAGAGAAGATAAAGATGTAGAATCTGATTTCTCAACAAAAATAAAATATAATTTTAAAAATAATTATTTATAGTAGCATTAAATGGATAAATTCCTGAAAATATATAAACTACCAAAACTAACTCAAGAAAAAATTAAAAATCTGAATAGATATATAATAAAGAGTTCAATTAGTAATTCTAAAACCTCTCACAAAGAAAAGCCCAGAATCAGATGGTTTCACAGGTGATTTCTACCAAATGTTTAAAGAATTAATGTCAGTCCTTAACAAAATCATCCAAATAAAGAAGAGAAGGGATCACTTCCCAACCCACTCTGTAAGGCTGGTATTGCTGATTACAAAACCAGACAAAGACATCACAAGTAAAGAAAGCTACTGACCAAGTATCCAATGAGGTTAAAACAACCAGTGGATAAATGGGCAGATGACATACGTGCTCTCATGGAAGACGATAAAGACTATTCAATAATTAAATAAAAAGATACTCAGAATGTACTCTTTTATTTATGATATGAAATACTATATAATAATGAAAATGAATGTGAAGTAGTGCTGCCTGTGTCAAGACAGTTGGTTCACTAATAGGTTAAGTGAAAAAGACAAATTACACCAAGATGAATACAATATAATGCCATTTATATAAAGTTTTAAAACGTAAAACAGTATTGTATATTGTTTAGGATATGTATGTAACATAATATACAGAAAGTATGAAATTAACACCAGACTTAGACTTTGGTTATTTCTTGAGCAGGTGGTACAGAGGAGGATGTGTTCCGGAGGTTGTACACAGGGGGCTTTAGTTGTATAGGTGCTGTTTCTCAGGTTAAGTACATGGGTGTTTATAAGTCTTAATGTTTTCTTGTGTGTTTGAAGAATTTCAAAATAAACATAAAGATTAATAACCAGAAAGTAAATACTAATGAACAGGAAGAGGAAATTAATAATTTCTTTTCAAAATTTTAGCATGTGTATTCCATTCATTCTTCAGACTTCCTGCTTGTTAATTTTATTGTCTTTACAGCTCTCTTCACCTGATTTTTTACTTTGCATTGTTATAGGGTATTGAATATCGAGCAGCTATGGAATTCCTTCAGAAAGCAGATAGAAGGAGTTTGTTATCTGAAATTCAAGCACTGCGTGCTCAAATGGATGGTATAAAAATGACGCTGAAAAGAGAACAAGAGAATGAACAACCAAACCAAGGTATGCTGTATGATAGGCTTATATGGTGTACAAATAGGTGAAAATATTTCACTTTGTCTTTCATCCTATTATTCAGTTAAAACACATTTCTCCTTAGTCACACTTTTTCTCATTCTCATATCAAAGAGATAATATACATTAATTACTCTAGGGATTAAAGGATTGTCCAGTTGGTTTTAAATATATATATGTTTTTATATACATATATATCTGAGTGTATATATAGTTATGTATTTTATACACACACCAACACATATAACCTCGAACACAGTTGACCCTCGAACAACATGGGAGTTAGGGGCAGTGACCACCCGAGCAGTTGAAACTCTGAGGATACTTTAAGACAGTCAGCCCCTTGCATATTTCAGTTTCCAACCACAGATCAAAAATTCAGTATTTTTTTTTTTGAGTTGAAAAATATTTATTTACATTAGAGTTCTCTAACCAGGTACAAACTCATATTTAGCTTTGAGAATAGAAATAAAATAGGTAATACGCAATCTTGCTGTGCCATCTAAGCTTATTGCTCCATCTTAAACAAAAGCAACAGTTCTTGAAATTGGGAAGAAGGGGTGGTTGTGGAGGTGAGGAGGTTGTTGCTCAGTTACTGCAAAGAAAAAATGCTGTGTGTGACACAGGCTGGTAAGGACATGCTTTAAAATACCAAAGGACTTGGTTTTATCTTCTGTAGAGTTTGAAGACAACCTTTGCTAGCTATGTGTGGAGAGAGAATGACAGTAACTCTTACAAAATACTTTAATCAAAAAGACTGTAATTTTCTGACATGGAAACAGATATATTTAATTTAAAGTGAATAAGCATTGCCTTGACAAGGTTGTTTTGCCCATTAAGTTCATTATCTTTCTTTCTTTGAACTCTTTATGAGGATAACCTAAAAGAAAAAAAAATTCACAATGAAAGCAACTATTCCTTTTTTAATTCTTTTTTTATTGTGAACTATGTAACATGAATACAAAAAAAAAGTGCAAAAAGTAAAAATAGGCAGTATAACAAATTATTAAATGAGTATCTGTGGAAATATCCCTATATTAAGTACCCCAGAAGCCCCCTTCCCACACACATACTCCTCTACTAACCTAGAGGGAACAATTATCCTGATTTTTTTTGTTGTTTTACTATCTATTTATAAATTCCTAAACCTTATAAGTTTAAAGTTTTTCCTGCTTTCGGACTTTCTCACTCTATATATGTTTGTGTCTTGCTTTTTTCACCTCTCTGTGACATTCTTCTGCACATTATTGTGCAGTGTTTCTGATGCATACATGCGTAAGTGCTCTGGGTACATACCCAGGAGTAGAATTGTTAGGTTAATAGAATACATATCTTCAAATTTATCAGATAATCCCAAACTGGTTTCCAAAGTGGTCACATCAATTTGTACACTTACTAGCAGTATATGAGAGTTCTGTTGCTTCACATCTTTGCCAACAGTTGATATTGTCAGAACTCTATTGCCAATCTGATGAGTGTGCAGTGGATTGTTATTTGTGGTTTTAATTTATATTTAATTACTGAAGTAGTTTAGTCCTTTTGTCATTTGATTATTGACTGGCTAGATTTCCACTTTTGTGATGTGCTTGCTTATATCTTCCCTACTTTCAATAGGGGTGTCTGTTCATTTACATTGAGCTGCATGGGAAAATCATTAGAGAGTAAAGCGAAATGTAAAATTTTCATCATATTTAGTGTAGACACATGTCTTTGTCTTCAGTTATGTTTAATATAATGATAGAAACTCCTGTCTTTTTTAAATTTTGAAAATTACACCATAGTCTTACATTTGTCTTTGGAAAGCTGAAGATTTTAAATGTCTTAAAATAGTTTAGAGAAAACAGATATAATGAGATCACAAATTAAATATATCCCTTATATTTAGACATAGAATTAATTGAAGATTGTTTTTAAAGAGTTGCTTAGTATATTTTACTGAAGTTAAATCAAACCCCATTGAAAGCTTAATTATCACATAGATATATATTTATATATGTAAATCCTTAGCCTCTACTCCCTAAGACATAGTTCTAAAAGCCTAAATTAACATGATTATCTTCTAAAGCCAATATTATTTCTGCTTCTTAACATCAGTAATGTGAATTGTACTATTAAGTGATGAACTTTGATAAAATTGTTTAAGTTAAAAATATATCTGTGATGGAATAGTGAAACAAAAGAATAGAGTAAAAATCACACCTAGAATCTTCTAAATCCTAAAATAATGACTATTAATATACAAGTAAATATGTCTCCAGACCTGTCATTGTACATATGTATATGTTTATATTTTTCACAAAAATAGGATTCTAATGCATATTTTACAAGTTTTTTAAAAATTTATTATGCTTAGGGAGTTAATATTTCAGTTTGATTTCATTGTAACAAACCTATAGCAAGAGTTTGGTTGGTTTTTAAAGAAAAAAAAAACTTGATCCAAATTGGGGTTTGGGCTTCCCTCTTCTCTTACTCGTAAGTTCCTAGGGACTCTCTGTGAAGGAGGGCCAAACAAAAGCCAGCAGTGCCGACGGTTGCAGCCATGGTTACGTGGGTAACTCCTGGAAGGACTTGGTGTGCCTATCAGAATGCGAGCTATAGGAATTCCAAATGAACAAATACAGGTTTCTATTGTGTGAACACTTGAAGTATTTTTTATTTCAAGTCTTGTATCCATTAACGTATTCTGTTAACCTTTTATCATACTTAGATATTTATAGTTCTGAAATCTTGATCATTAGCACTGTGAGGAAAATATGTATAAAATGTATTTATATGAATTTCTAACTTTTGGGACTATAATATTTTCACATTTGCTTCGTAATAATCTAAATTTCAAGTCAGTTCTTATCAACAAAATATTTATAAACCAAATGCGAATGGCTCAATCATACTTTAAATATTAAAAATTTTCCATTTAGAACTCTTGGAATATAACATACAGCAGAAGCAGTCTCAAATGCTGGAGATGCAAGTGGAGCTCAGCAGTGCGAAAGACAGAGCAACAGAATTGCAGGAACAACTGAGTTCTGAGAAAATGGTGGTTGCTGAACTGAAGAGTGAACTTGCACAAACTAAACTGGAACTAGAAACAACACTTAAGGCACAGCATAAGCACCTCAAGGAATTAGAGGCATTCAGGTGTGCCAAGCTTCCTTACAAACCTGTGTTAGTGAAGAAAGTGGGATGATTTTGTCACAGACATTGTGCAGATCTTACAAAAACAACACTATACATGATGTTTAAATAGCATGAAACTTTATTTATAGGAAGAACCACAGTGGAAAGGAAAAACTCCAAATTTTTCCAGCTGACAAACTCAATTAAGTATTGGCTTACTCTCTACTGTGGCTTCAGTTCTGTTTGAGACTTGTTGTATAAAAATACATAATTTTGACATTTATTTTACCACCTAATAATTTGAAATGACATTTATGATCTCAATGGAATTCATGGTTTAGTTGGCTAATACATGCAAAATGTTTTTAAAGATATGCAAAATGCTTATAAAAAGAATTGTTTGTGTAAATACTGAGATATTCTGCTTGCTACGGACACATTTACAAGTAGTCTTTGTTTTGAACATTGTTTTTACACACAAACACGTGGTAATTCCCGTGTTCAGTAGAAGACAAAGGAAAATTTTATTAATGTTATTTTGTAACAGTTGGTTTGCAATGGTAAATAATAACTAATAGTTGTACTACTAAAACAGTAACTTTGAAATGAATTTTTGCATGGTTTATATTTTCCTATTAGCTAGTTTACAGTGTGCCTCTACTTTTTCAGTAGAAGCTGTACTCAGTCTTTCTCTGTCACTATATAGTAGAAGTTGTTTTATGAAAGTTCCTTTGTCTCTGATTTAGGTTGGAAGTTAAAGATAAAACAGATGAAGTACATTTGCTTAATGATACATTGGCAAGTGAACAGAAAAAATCCAGAGAACTCCAGTGGGCTTTGGAGAAAGAGAAAGCCAAACTGGGTCGCAATGAAGAGCGTGATAAAGAAGAACTTGAGGTATTGTCTGTCTTTAAATCTGTAGAAAATCCAAAACGAAGGGAGGGTCTGGAGGCCTTTCACTTTCTGAAATGTCAACCTTAGAGTCTTTACGAGGTACAATAAGTTGTTTGCTGTGTGTTGAATAATGTTATAGTGTCATCCAAACTATTTTATCAAGAAATGCTAATGATGTTTTTTTTGCTTTACTACATCCAAGGATCCATACAGACTGTTCTACAACACATGTTTTGGGACTGTGAATTAGTATATATACAATTTGATAAATATAGCAATCATGCAGAGGTAGTTTTGGTTCCCAGATTCTTCTAGGTTAAGGGAACAGTGATACTTTTCCGGCAGGAAAAGCCCCTGCTGCTGTATTTTAAGAAAACTCTTAAATGAGTCCCTTCTCTCTGAGTACGCTCCCGGAGAGGCACACCCAGACTCTCACAGCTCGCAGTCAAGGCGGGTTGTACCACACGCAGTGCGCCACTGGCTCAGAGTCTTCAATCCACATCATCCCAGACCCCTTAGCTCTATACTAAAAAAACACAAAACACACAGCTGTGTAGCCAGCATTTCTGCCCTATTACTTTTCAGGTGTTTGTTTGTTCGTTTGTTTTTAATGGCCACTGTGGTAGCCTCCAGGCGTAGTAAGCTCTCTACCTGGCAAGGACATGTTATGTCCTCAGGTATTGATTACTATTTTTTATCATTACAAATTTGCATAGGTTTTGAATAGTTTGTCCCTAACCCCACTATCCCCATAAGCCCAATTATTTTTAGTATGTGATACTGGGAAACAAAGTTTTTCAGTAACTCATATCACATTATAACAGAAGTATTTTTAATCATTATTCCTAGAAGAAATGTACCCTGCTTCATATTCCTTAGCCAGATATGGTTAATGTTTGGGGAGAAAGTATTATTTAGCTTAGCTATCTTTTGTTTATACTCTTTGATGAAAATCAACTGGCTGTCCAAATAATTATGCTCTAACCACTGAAAATTTCAGTTAATAAACTAGATAATCGGTTCCATTACCAAATACTACCGACTTAGTATTAATAAAGACACAATTGTATACTTACAAAGTATTGTAATAATATTAACAAATTCTTAAATTCGACTTTCTTCTATAAGGATCTGAAATTTTCACTTGAGAGTCAGAAACAAAGGAATATTCAGCTAAATCAACTTTTAGAACAACAAAAACGACTTCTGAACAAATCTCAGCAGAAAGAGTGCTACATGATGCCCAGTTATCAGAAGAACGAGGTCGAAACTTAGAGCTTCAAGTACTTCTTGAATCCGAGAAAGTTCGGATTCAGGAAATGAGTAGCACCCTGGATAGGGAGCGGGAATTGCATGCACAGATGCAGCAGAGCAGTGATGATGGTGGGCAGCCTCGGCCCTCCTTACCCTCCGAGGACCTCCTTAAGGAGCTTCAGAAACAGTTAGAGGAGAAACACAGTCGCATAGTAGAATTGTTAAGTGAGACCGAGAAATATAAACTGGATTCTTTGCAAACAAGACAGCAAATGGAAAAGGATAGGCAGGTTCACAGGAAGACATTGCAGACAGAACAAGAGGCTAACACTGAGGGTCAGAGGAAAATGCACGAGCTCCAGTCCAAAGTGGAAGATCTTCAACGCCAGCTGGAAGAGAAAAGGCAACAAGTTTATAAGTTAGACCTTGAAGGAAAACGACTGCAAGGGATTATGCAGGAATTCCAGAAGCAAGAACTAGAACGAGAAGAAAAACGAGAAAGTAGAAGAATTCTGTATCAGAATCTTAATGAGGTAAATTCATGCTTTGTTTTAGAGTATTTTTTAAATTTTTGATATTGGATTAAATTATTTAAATAGCTATGTACAAATTTAAAAATGAAATCTATAGACATTTATTTGGAGTATAAACAGTACAGCTGATCCTCAGATAACATTGTTTTATTCAACTTTGTTTTGTTATGAGGTTGATGAGATGCAGTAGGAACTTAACTCTTATTTACATCAATTAGCCTATGGTAAAATTGGTTTCATTATATGTCATTTTGCTTAGAGTCACAGAACCTATCAGTGACATCGAGGACTTAACTATAATTATGTCCCCTTAAGAAAGAATGTGATATGCTGTTCATTTATAATTATTGGGATTTTTTTCTGCCCAAAATTTCCAGCCAACCACATGGAGTTTAACCAGTGATCGAACTAGAAATTGGGTTCTTCAACAGAAAATAGAAGGAGAGACAAAGGAATCAAGCTATCCTAAACTGATTGAAATGAATGGAGGAGGAACTGGCCATAATCATCAATTAGAAATGATCAGACAAAATCTTCAACATGTGGCTTCAAAACTACAGCATCTAGCCCAGAAAGCCTCCAGCAGGTGAGACCTTTCTGCCTGACCTTTGGAAAGGGCTTTCTTAGACAAGCTGAACAGTATCTGTCCCTCACTAATAGCCAGCCAAGGGTGGGGGATTGAAATTTTAGTTAATGTTTGTTTACATCAGGAGGTGATATTCTTTAACAGAGCTCATATACCTGAAAACAAATATCTTAACACTTTGACCTACAGATAGAGATCACTTAATGTAAGAGAAGGGTGATAGGTGAAGCAGAGTGTTGCCTGATCTATGTTTGTGCTGGTCAGCACTGCTAATTGAGAAGATCTCTTTTGACTTTGGTTTTTGGGGGGTTTTTTTTGAAGATTGCAGTTTGAAACAGCAGATGATGAAGATTTCATTTGGGTTCAAGAAAATATTGATGGAATTATTTTACAACTGCAAAAATTAACTGGCCAGGCAGGCAAAGAGGTAAGACTTTTTAAAAACTCTTTGTAAAGTATCAAAGCAGAAATTTATTGGAAACTATATGAATCATTTGAAACTGGCACCATATTTTCTAGAGTTTTACTTTTATCTTTTTATTTATTTTAAATATTAATAATAATGTTTACCTTCTCCCAGTAGAACATAGTGAAAGCTTGAGGGGAAATTAACTTTCATTATCATTATTGAATATTAGATTGACCTCTTATTGTATTATGATAACCTTTACTCCTGCCTTACCAAGCAACTGTAGCTCCCTGAAAGCAACACATTCTTGCTCAAGCATCTGCGCCTTTACACATGCTGCTCCTTCTGCTTAATATACCCTTCCCTGTCTTCTTTCCTGCCTGATAAATTCCTGCTTATCACTTGAGGCTCAACACAAGCATCATTTCTTCATAAAATTATTGTTCTCAGTGCCTGTCCATGTTTTAGTATGTATTATTTGTAAACATTCGTGCTTATGTGACCTTATGCCATTTTATCTTTCTAGCCTACCTCAGTGTCCCCAAGTATGTCTTGTGGCTCATTGACTGAAAGACTACTGAGACAAAATGCTGAGCTGACAGGACATATCAGCCAATTGACCGAAGAAAAGAATGATTTAAGAAACCTGATTACGAAGCTGGAAGAACAGATCAGGTGGTATCGACAGACAGGAGCTGGCAGAGATTATGTACGTCTGTCTTTCTCATGTCCACATATTGGAAGTAGTGCAAAGAAAGTTATAATTTTTGCTATCTGGTTTAAATTTTTAACCCTGATAATGTAAAAATATTAAGTGTCCAATTCTTATTAGAATAATTGGAAAATTTTATAGGGATGACAATAATAATAATAATAATAGCTATGATTTATTGGGAGCCTTCTCTGTGCGAGATTCTGTGTTTATACCTTCACAATCTGTAATCCACATCCAGCATTGCACATGAGAAAAATAAAGTCAGCTGTCAAAGATCAAAAGCCAGATACTCTGCTACCTATCAAACAGCAGCAGACATGTGTTAAAGATGTTCAGATTTGAATTCTGACTGTTCTCTTAAGTTATCTATCAGTTATTGTGTTCGTAACTGAAAAAGATGCCATTAAATTTTATATTTTAGTCTAATAAACTACTCTGGGGATTTATTTAAAATTTTTTTTTATTTAATAACTACAAAATAAATTGCTAGCTTTTATAATATAAAAATAGAGAAGACCTGTAAAACAGCTGTGCAGTCCAACACACAGTAACACACCCACACAGCTTCTGTAGGGATCCTTTCCCCCAGTGTACATGCCAGGCGCTTCTGTCCTCACTTCTCCAATGCACTATTTCAGGCCCAGGCTCAACATTTGGACCGAGATAGTCTGTCTATTTAGTCTCTAGACTTTTTCAAATCAAAGCTCTGCTAGGTTTAAACACCTTCTCTGGGACCACAAGGATTTCACAAGGATTTTTGGTTGCAAAATTAATTTTCTCAGCAAAGGACCGTGTAGTTAAAGTTAGTATATATTCTTTAATGTCCGTTGAGATTAGCTTTGAACTTTCCCTAAGGTTGGAAAGCTGAGACTTCTATATCCTCCATAGGCATCCCTTTAACGTGTTTGAATCAGATTTTTCTTTAGAGACTTGTTCTTAAAAATCATTTAAGTAGTCTCTGATCTTTACAGTTTTCTAGGTTTTCCTTCAGTGGTGGCACCAACATTGAAGCCATCATTGCTTCTGAAAAAGAAGTATGGGACAGAGAGAAGCTAGCTCTCCAAAAATCTTTGAAGAGGGCAGAAGCCGAAGTATACAAATTGAAGGCTGAACTAAGAAATGAAGCTTTACTTCAAAATCTGAGCCCTGATTCTGATCATACTACTGTAAAGGTATGCAACATCTTCCATCTAAACTTATACCGAATGAAGCCGGTCCTCTTCTTTTGCCTTGTTTCATCTCTCACAAATCCAAAATAAACAAAAAGCCTAACTATAACAGTATTCAGATTCCAGTGACTAAAAGGAGGCAGAAGTATAAGATTAAGTTTAATTATCTTTACTTTCAACTTTGCCGATAGGGTACCTGCCATCCTACTGCCACTACTCCTTTTTAAAAAATAAAATCTAGGTTATCTTCCCCTAGAGAACAATGTGAATGACTCAATAATGTTTTAATGTTCTTCCCTTCTTTAAACATAGAGAATATATGGTAAGTACCTGAGGGCAGAAAGTTTTCGGAAAGCTCTCATATATCAGAAGAAATACCTGCTGCTGTTACTGGGTGGCTTCCAGGAATGTGAAGATGCCACCCTGGCTCTGCTTGCCCGCATGGGGGGGCAGCCAGCCTTCACGGATCTGGAGGTGATCACCAACCGTCCAAAGGGCTTCACCAGGTTTCGGTCGGCTGTCAGAGTGTCCATGGCAATTTCAAGGTAAAGTGCTTGAAAAAAAATCCATTTTAATAGACTCTCTAAAAGTACTACTTATTTTTAATCTTTTCTCCTTTTTTCTGCCTGTTGTGCTCTGTATTCGTACACTATGAGACATTTACCGTAACTAAAACATGCCTGCTTCTTTCTAGGTTTTCATCCTTTTTTTAGTAGGGACAGTTTATGTTGTCCCATAGAGACCCTATGAAAAGGGCCTTCCCAGATGCAGGCAGCTGGTGACTTGGAGCTGACACATTCAATCTGGATTTTTTTTTTTTTTCTAAACCTGAATAAGCCCTTGAACTAGCTCTCAGACATGTATATAAAAGAGATAGAGGGGAAAAAAAAAGATTTTTGAAAAATTACTTAGGCTGATATGTATTCATTTTCTTCATTTCTGAAATAATCCATTCTTGGGGCCTAACTACAGAAAGCCCTGGCCTCTTTATTTAGGCCAGAGATTAGCCCTAAAGGCATTGGACTCTGCTCCTGCTTTTGTCACTGTTTCTCTAGTAGTTCCAAGCCAGGAACACACTAGTAGTCATTCTGTATCTGGTTGAAATGGAGTCAAGACTCAAACTAACATGAAGACCTGCCTGCTGCAGTCCTCTGACCTGAGTGGTATATATCCCAGACACCCAGGCTTCTCTGTGCTTCTCCTGCCTCTCATTTCTGTAGGAGCCAGACAGTCTCAAAGGATTTGGTTTTTAAAGTTCTTCCTATCAGGTCACATCTGATGTATCTTCAGGAGGTTTTGCCCTTATCTCTTCACCTGTTTTTCTTTGAAAAATATGACTCAGAATTTTTTAACTAGAAGCTGAGATCACATAGACCAGAGTGTCATTTCTCAGATGAGGAAATGGAGGCAGGGAGAGATTGCAAAGCCGGTAGTGGTAGAGCCGGAACAGCCAGCCAGGCTCCCAAGTCTCATCCATGTTGGCTCTCTGAAGGGAGCTCACGTTTTATCTTACTGATGGTCTTAGACTCTCCCTGCCTCGACCACTGCACATCGCAATCTCATGGTTCTGCTCCACCCTCCTCCTCTTTCATTCCCTTCCTCTCGTTATGCTTCTCGTGCAAGGTTAAGTGCTGGGAGCTGCATCAATGAAAAGGACATAATCCTCAGCTAAATCCCTAAAGGCGGCTCACTTCCTAGTGGGGAAAACCAGCATGCCCATAAATTAGAAGACTCTAAATGAGAGGTCACAGGAATTAGCTGTTAATTTTGATTAGAAGAATCTGGGAAGACTCCATGAAAGCGAGTTGTCATTGAAGGACTTCACTCTGCATCAATCCCGTTTTTTCTTTTCCTCTTATATGTGCGTTGTATTTTGACCCTCCTAAAACAGCCTTGAAACTGATTTGAATTACAAAATCAGAATCGGTGTTCCAAAAAGCTCCTTGGGCCAGTACAAGGCAGGCAGCAACTTGCTAGAGCTGGTTTATGACGCTGCCACCGCAGTTGCTTTTGATGCCAGCATTGTTTTTCATCCCTGACTACGTGACCTCACTCCTCTTTCAGCTTTCCCAGCTCACTCTGCCAGTTCATTCTCTTCATATCTCGTTTGCCCTTTATTCTCCATTTTCTCCTCTTACCATTACTTCTTGCCCTTTATTTGCCCATCCATTCTTCTCTACTTTCGGGCCTCATCTCTTCGTGTCCCATTACTCCCGAAGCCATAACCTGACGTTGGCAGCACAGGAGGCCTCTGGTGCCTCCTAGCAAGCCCTGTTCTTCTGTTCCAGTTAATTTCACCACAAACCAGGGGACATTTGCATATTTTAGATTAGGTAACCATGTGATATTAAATTTGTTCTGTGTTCATATTTAAATGTATGACTTGATTTTTGTGGGAAGTGTATATTTATACTCTCTACATTATAGATGTGCTGTGAAACATTTTCTTGGGATCTTTTTAGAATGAAATTTTTGGTTCGACGGTGGCATCGAGTCACTAGTTCTGGTCCCATCAATATTAACAGGGATGGCTTTGGACTGAATCCAGGTAAAGTCAAAGCAGAATTTTTTCTTATGTTTATAATTGAAATTACTGCACGTGCAATAACTTCAATAATGTGTTCTGGAACCTATGTTGTCTATACACAGCGAGAGTCCTTATAGCCACAAGTCTGGGGAGCTTGCTGTTTTAACAGCTGATTTTGTGGAGCAGTTAGTCTGCACAAGGCCCTCCTTTTTCCATGTGTTCATATGTATCCACCCAGTTATGTGATATAAATGCTTTTACTATTATTCTCACTTTACAGATGAAAAACCGAAACATGGAAAGCATTTGTCATTTGCCCCAGATTCCCAGTAGGAAGTGGTGGAGCCAGCGTTAATGGCTCCAGAACATTCTCCCCTTATAACTGCATTTAATGCTCTGGTTCAAGATAAGATTGCCGTTTCAGTCATATGAAGGAGTTGTGGTTTGAAGTTTTCTCAATTTAGCGCTATTCAGACAGGTTTCTAAGTTTACCAGTAGGTCGTATAATAATGGTTAACAGTTAAAATTCCTTTTCTCTATATCTAGAAGTGGAAACAAATATTAGGGCTTTAATGTTTCAGACATAAGGATGAAGTCAGAAGCTGGGGAGCACACAGAGTTACAGACGCACAGCATAACTATGCTGTGTATTGCTATTAAACCACCTTCACGTATTCTACCAGTAGCTGGCCATGAACAGCAGAAAAGAAAAAGAGGGAATACATTTGATACCCTAAGCAGAGTTTTTTTGATATATGAATCCTTAAACATGAAACAGCTGAAATTTGAAATCTGTACCATAATGAGTTCTGTGTTGTAAGTTAGTAAATCTTAATTTCAGGTTTTTTCTAATAAAAGTCATTAGAATGGCTTGGCTACATTAGTCTAATATTTTTTTATCTACATCATCTTTTCCTCCAAACCATACACACTCAGGTACCCATCACCTCACCTCTAGTTATAACTGTTTTAAAAAGAAAATACTTAAGTTAAATAGTCTTTCTTTGAGCTGTAGTTCCAGATTAGCAGAAATACTTATATCAAAAGGTAAATAAAATAACAGTTCTGTTGTTTCTCTCCTATAGCCAGAATAATAGAAAATAACTATGAATAGGAGGTAGTGTAGTATAAGTAGTCTTTCAAGCCCTATGTGTTTTGTAGAAATTTTTCAAGGGCTTGTTATTTCTTTTTAACAAGATATGTTTTGGATTACTTTAGGTGCTGAAAAGACTGACCTATTTTATCATTCTTCTGGTGGACTGGAGCTATATGGAGAACCGAGACATACTACATATCGCTCAAGATCAGATCTGGACTATCCTCGGTCTCCTTTACCATTTCAAAATAGGTAAGAATTTGAAAAATCCTGCCTAGAATAGTTAAATATACTAATACTTAACAGAGGCCAAGGACAGTGCTATAGCTTTGACCTCTTTGCACTGAAATGCTAGATGTTTCTTCAGTTTTATGTGATTTACATAATCTAAAGCTCATAATCAAAAATAGCTTCTGAATTTGTAACTGGTTTCCAAGAATATAGAGCTGATCAAGTGTAATTTAGGGTATGCTTTGGGTTAGACATTGGGAAAAATATTGAGTAAAATTGATAGTCTCTGGACATTATGAAAAAAACTCTAAAGTCTACATGTCAAGATGCATTTATACATATGCAGCATTTTTTCAGTCCCCTATGATAGGCATTATACTGGACAGTCTTATGACAACTTAGTAGCTGCTGCTTTGAATTTATTGATTAGTTTTTTTTCCTTTCTACAATGCAAACTCAGAAGTATGGGGCTATAGATCAGGCAGTGTACAAGTGGTCTACCTTTTAAGGGCAAGATGGAGGCTGATTGGTAAGTTACTTGCCTTGTTTCTGGATAATTTGAATTCTCGTTTATATTTTTGATCTCATAGGTACCCAGGCCCTCCAGCTGATTTAAATCCTGGTTCCTTAGCATGTTCTCAGCTTCAGAATTATGATCCCGACAGAGCCCTAACGGATTATATCACTCGGCTAGAGGCACTACAAAGACGACTTGGAACTGTACCAGCAGGTACTCTCAGCTTAACCAAGTAGTAACAGCACCATACTGCTAGATAAGACCCATAGCTCTCCTTTCTCTTTTTGAAAGTCCTTGACATCGCTCATTAGGACAGTCAAATCTTAGAGTTCAGTACATCAGTTACCAGGTTAGACTTAGGAATTTAAGTCAGGCTGTGATTTACCACCCCAGATCCTACTCCCCTAGACAAGATTCCCTGCTGTCTTCATTTAGCAGGTTGATTAGACAAACTGTACAGTGGGCACCAAAGTGCAAAGTACCCTGAGGCTCACAGAGTCAGCTGGAGGACATGTTCCTAAATAATACGTGTTCCAAATAATGCATGCGGATCAGGGGTAGGGATGTGAGAGCACTTAATGCAGCCATTATCCCTTCTAGGGCCTTGTGCTTTTATATACAATCCATAAAATCCATCTCATTCGAAAGACTTTGTAAGAATGACCTATTTTTCTCTGCTCAAAATCACACAAAAATTTCTTATTACAAATGGAGTCCCCGTTCATTATAAGAAAACCTCCTTCCCTGTCTCCCGTTAGTTCACTCCTGAGTCAAAGGTTTTGGGTCATTTTAATTAAATGTGCTTAAAGTCAGCTTTTATATTTTGTTTTTACTTTTACTAAAGACCCTGGTCTTTTTATACTATTCCTACAACTAGATAGGGTTAAGAGCAGGTTATTTTAAGTTAGTAGTTTCTCTTTTCATACAAGGAATCACCTAACCCAAGCAACTTGTCATAGGAAACTTTATCATAGCTGGACTCTGGTTTGGTTTGTGTTTTGTTTTAATCATCTAAATTTCTTAGGACCCAGATCTTGAAGACCAAAAGGTTTTTCAAGAGACAGAAGATACAGAAAATTCAACCTGCAGCGCACTTTAAAATAGTCTTACCATTAGTTTCACTTACTTGCTGTAGAGCCAGCCATAGTGACTTTTAAATATATATTCAAAGTCCCTTTAAAAAATCAGTTTAAGTATGAATAAGACTTTACAAAAATAAAAAGCATTTTTTGAAGTAGAAGCTATTAGTAATCTTCTACCCTTCAGGAGCTAGTATAGATAACAATCTGATTTGAAATAACTACTAATTAGTCTGGCATATGTAGCAGTTTAATTTTGAAATCATTTAAATAGCCTGTGTTTCTCTCATAGGTTCAACTCATTTTCATGCTGGCATGAGAAGATAATCCTTTGAAACATCATGAATAGAAGTGATTTTAAACAAATTCCTTTTGTAAATCAATGGTTCTTTTGTGCTTTTGTATTGTGGGTATTCAATGGGACCAATACGAACACAGCTTATGATTGTATACGAATCCCTTGCCAGCACATGAAAACAAACTGGAATTTGTACATATAAGCATTGTGTGTGTATTCATGCACAATAATCATTAAATTACATGTATATCTGTGGAATGCTAATTTAAATGATTAAATTATAAACCTTATGTATTTATCAAATGGGTGAAAAGATTAAACTTTTACGCATTATGACACTGCTGAATGTGTAGCTTGGGGTGTCCTGCACTTTTCTTATAAGGCTACTGAAGTTACATGTTTCTGCCTAATATATTTGCTACTGGTGATGATGACAGATATCACTTGTAGAGACCTATTTTTGTATAATGGTAGAAGTTTTGAATTTTATGGGGTATTTTGTCAAGTACTGAAATAAAAATGACTTCACCATTTTAACCACACTGTATTGGAACCCTCTTCATTTTTAACTGAACCATAATTCTTGGTACATGTCTCAGGCTGCTATAACAGAGCACCATATACTGGGTGCCTTATAAATAACAGAAATTCGTTTTGGAGGCTGGGAACCGGATTTGGTGACTGGTGAGGGTCTGCTTCCCGGTTCATAGACTGCCATCTTCTTGCAGTCCTCACATGGCAGAGTGGTCAAGAGAGCTCTCTGAGGTCTCTCATAATCCTGTTCACAAGAGTTCTACCATGCTGTGCTCGCCTCCCAAAGGCCCCACTGTGAATACCAACAAATTGGGGATTGGGTTTCAACATAGGAACTTGGATGGGAGGACACAAACATTCATTCTGTGGCAGTGCATATCATCTCATTACTTATCTGAAATATGTAGGACTTAGAGATTCAGAAAGTTGTCCTAATCTTATCGATACTACTGGGATTTTTCTTTCTGTAAGAAAAAATTCTCCATATGCCTTTGTATCAACTTTATAAAGTATTTTTTAAAAAACTGTGTTGGTATTTTCATGAGTAATCCTTATTTGCCCAATTATATATTTAGTGTTATGTCCAAAGATGTGGCCTCACAAAGCTATATTTATGAAGATAATGTAGAATTCATTTGACTCAAATCTTAAATTTTATTAACAGAATTAAACAGTATTTCTAAGCCAAATCCAGATTGGGAAACTCTCAGAGATAATATAAATCTTAATGTTATTTCTTAGCTAGAGTCCTCTCATAACATGCAGCTCACTAAAACAGCTAGAGTAGTATTTGATGCTTATAACCAGAGAATTACCATTGAATATTCTGATTTATACCAACACAAACAGGCTATGGACACAAGATCTTGAAGATTTCACATTATCTGTGTTTTCCATGTTAGCAGCTGAGTTCTAATAAGAGTTCTAGAAATAACAAATGTTTTCTAAAGCAGACAGCTGAAGGTGAGGGTTGTGAGTGAAACCTTCCATTGCTTGCTACACAAGACTATTCTGCTCCGTGGGAGAATGGAGAAAGCAGATGGACAGATGCTCTGAGCAATCTCATTTCATTCCCATTGTTTGACCATCAGCCCTCTTATGACATTAGGCCTCTGCAGTCAACTTGTTAATGTTTCTCAATAATTAGTTTGTGATTAAAATCTAAATCTGTAAGTCTAAAACTATTCACTAACAAAGACTAGCCTTACCTCAGAGTTTTAACTTTTTTTGTGCCATGAACTTCTCAAGCTTTCTTGTGAAACTATGGGGTCCTTTTCTCAGAATGCTTTTAAAGACAAAATATATAGGATTGTAAAGGAAACCAATTATGTAATAGTCAAACTTTAAAAAATTTTTGAGATACAATATGTAAGTTTGAAGATCCAGTGACAGATCTAACAACTACCATAATTTCAAAGTAGCGATGAGAGTAAAAGATATATCAAAAGTTCTATAACATCTATATATCAATGTGATTTCTGTTCCGAATCATGGGCACTGCTAATAGTAGTTTGTTGCCTAAATTTGTAAGTAAATACCAAATTACAGTTTGAAATTAATACAAGAACAATTTTTTTCCCATCCAAGTTCCTACATTCCTGAATTCTCACTGAAGCACATAAACATTATAATTTGTGAATACAGACTTTACTTTTCTCAAAAACAATTTTAATGTGAAAAACTGTAACAGCAGAGAGTTTAACATGAGTCTTCCAGCCTCCTGGAAGGAGCAAAACAAAACTATTACATACATAAGGGAAAAAATATTTTGGCCTCATCTAGTAAAAACAGACTGTAGTCAAATTACAGGTATAGAGACAAGCCCCCAGTTATCATTTGAGTTGGTTCTTGAACACAGCCTTCACAAAATGTGACCAGTGATACTAATTTCAAGGACTCTGCTTCCTATTGCCCTTCAAGTCAGAGTTCCATGAACTCAGATTTTATATTTTAAAAGAAAGCTTATTGACCTAAATTAAGGTTTAATAAATGGAACAGAAAATTCCTAATTATATTCTGGAGAGGAAGCAGGGAACCATCTTGAGCCAAAGAAAAAAATTATTCCTTAGGGACTTTATTTTGGATTTTCACACAGATGTGACCATGTAGAACCAGATACAAACTTATCAGGTAGGTATTTAGTAATTAGATCAAGTTACACAAGCAGTCTTTAATATTAATAATTATTTTTTAAGAAATATAATTAAGTCATTGTCATAGACCTCTCTCAATTTCCTGTGGGACAGTGCTTCCTAAGGATATATTTTTCAACAACATAGCTCTATCATGGCTAAGTATCATCATACCCAAACAATTAATAGGATTCTCTTTTATCCAAGGCTTTAAATATGAGTCTATTCTCTACCCACCCATCCTCACATATACAAGCATTACCCAGTAAATGAATAAATAACCTAAGGCTACCAAGTATCTCATTGGGCTTTTATACTTTAAGATCTAGTCCAAGATCGAATACCCTTAACTTACTTGGCAAGAGCTACATATGCTCTTAAAATTAATACCTGAAAATTGTGTTTAGAATCTGCCAATTACCAAGATGCCCCCAGTTTTTTACTAATGAGAGCTTGATTTTCTTCAATTAAGCAGATGTAGTAAATATCCATCGTAAAACTATCGGGAAATATCTGAAATGCCATCAGATTTGATGTAACCTTTTAGTTAAGAAAATATAAAACCTTTTAGTTAAGCTGGCTGTCTTAAAATTACACACAAAGTACACAAAATTGTTTCATAAACTTCATTCTCCAAATGCTTTTGCCGTTTACAGTGATGTTTCATGTATTAGTTCCTTGTTGCCTTTTTCATTTTGATCTTCGTTTGTATCGGATAACTGGGTTTTCAGGAGTGTGAATCATGGTTGTATAATTCACAGTGGGAAAATATCCATCAATGAGATCAAATTCATATAAACGAAGCATAGTGGACCAAATTGTCTTGATTTGCACATAAGCAAAATTCTCTCCAATACAACGATGACGCCCTGTAAAAAAAAAAAAAAAAATCCTAAGAATCAGTTGGAATTCTTTCTCATTTTTAGCCTGGAGTGATAATAGCTACAGGTTGGGTGAAAAGCAGATATACAGATATTATAATAAAAAGATGACATATTCTTTTCACAGAAAACAAAAATATAAATAGTTAATAAAAATCCTACGAGATTTTCAACATCTGTTTTTAGGGGAAATGGCACTTGGGTAATTATAAAATGACTTTTCCAGTCACTTTTTATCTATCCAGGTTAAATATATGTAAGGTTGATGTACACGGACAGTGGATTAGTAGTTACCAGAGAGAAGGGCAGGGGGGTATAGAGGAGAAAAAAGGGTCAAATATTTGGTGACAGAGGAAATTTAACTTTAGGTGGTGAACACACAATGCAATATACAAATGACTTGTATTACTGAATTGTACACTTGAAACCTATTTAATTTTATTAACCAATGTCACCTCAATAATTTTCATTAAAAAAAAATAAATATAAGTCAGGTTGAAATATACGATGCTAATCTAGTTTGGGAATATACTAGAATAGCACTACCTTCTGTCCCAAGAGAGCCCTAGTTAAAAGTTAATATGAACCTTCCAATCAAAACTTTAAATGCCATTACAAATGATAATGGAAGATAAAGGGATTTAATAAACCCAATATAGCAACACATACTGACATCAAAATTTAAAAGGTCATATACACATTAACTGACAAGCTGATTCTAAAATGCATATAGCAATGCAAAGGACCTACAATATGCAAAGCCATCTTGAAAAAGAAGAGCCAAATTGGAGGACTTCAAATCTGGCTTCAACAGTAAAGGTACAGCAACTGTACTATTGTGATTTGTAATAAGAAATATACATTTGGTCTTCCTCCCACTCTAGGCACAGAGCTCCTGAAACCGTTGGGATTTCTTAAGTGAAAAGAACAATGAAGGGGATAGGAGCAAGGAGCCTTTTGTTATTCATAACAAGCACCTTTCAGCCACACTCAGTTTGTTAATGAGGTGACTTTTGGAAAAGCCCCTCAGAATGGGGGCCGACTGCCAGGGGAACCAACTAGGTGGTGAAATGGTTAGAACTTTCAGCCCCACCCCCTGACCTGCAGAAGGGAGAGGGGCTGGAGGTTGAATTAATCACCAGTGATCAATGATTTAATCAATCATGTCCATATAATGAAGCCCCCATAAAAATCCCTAAAATATAAGGGTTCGGGGAGAGACTGTTCAGAGAGCTTTCAGGTTTGTGAACACGTGGAGGTGCTGGGAGGGTGGTGTTCCCAGAAAGGGCATGGAAGCTCTGCACTCCTTCCTTCATACCTTGCCCTATGTATCTATTCAGTCAGGCCGTTCGTGAGTTGTATCCTTTTACAATCAAACAATAATCTAGTAAGCAAACTGTCTTCTGAGTTCTGTGAGCCACTATCAAATTATGGAACTCTAAGAAGGGGTCTGAGAGAACCTCAGATTTATAGCCAGTTGGTCAGAAGAACAGGTGACAACCTGGCCTTGCAATTGGCATCTGAATTGGGGTAGTGGAACAGTCTTGTGGGACTGAGCCCTTAACTATGGGGTCTGTGATAACCCAGAAATTATTGGAATTGTAGGAACCCAGCTGGTGTCCACAGAGAGAACTGGTGTGGGAAAAACACCCACACATTTGCAAGAATGTCCCTATTAGGAAAGTGAAAGATATTTGTAAATACACATGAATTATTTTGACAAGCACAAATTTCATCAGGACAAACATTTCAAATGTAAAATGTAATCAATCATCTATCTTACCAGCTCCAAATGGCACATAGGCAAACTTCTCTCCTGATGCTGGATTGTCCTGTAAGTAGCGATCAGGATTAAAGTCCAAACGTTCTATCCATGAGTCTTTAAGTCTTTGATTGACAGTGGGAGAAACACACACCTGATGTCCTGGAGGAATGGTATATCCTGCCACAGTCTACAAATGAGAAAGCAACACATTTCATTAGATAATTTAAAAACATTTAATCAGATAATCAGGTCATTGTGTAATAAAGCATTAATATAAATGAGATATATATATTTAAAAACTAGATTTAGGCCAACTAAAACTATTTTAATAAGATGATTTCCAAGTGACCCAATATTGGGCTAGAAATATATACACAAATAAAAATCCAAAAAATTCTCATTCTGAAAATCAACTTTTTGCTAAATAAAAACTGGCAGCATGGAGGGAGAAATCTAGCCAAGAGACTAACCTGAGGAGTTTTGGCCATTCTCATCATGGTCATTATAGGAGGTCGAAGTCTTAATGTTTCTTTTATACAGCGATCAAGTAAATTTAGATCTTTGAGCTAAAAAGAGAAAACACTTCCTGAGTTCTACAATATTTAACATACTTCAACAGTATTTTAAGTTAAATATTTTATAAATTTTATTTAGTTAAGTAAAAATTATTTTAACTTCTGGGTAATTACAAAATAGCTTAATTTCTGGGTTCAGATGCAGACGCAACTGGTTCAGAGTAGCCGGGATTATCTTGTTCTATCACTGTCCATGGTCAACAAGGAAAAGGAGGGCAAGGTAACAGGAAGGCAATCACCCTGAAGAATGGCATAGTAAGGACCTGTAAAAATTCACTCATCTAAGAAAAACACTAGCAAATATCACTAATGTCAGTTTTTTCAAAACCTGTACACAAATGTTTAGAACAGCATTATCGATAATAGCCAAAAGGTGGAAACAAATGTCCATCAACTGAAAACTGAATAAATAAATGTAGATAATCCATATAACGGAATATTACTAGTCAATAAAAAGACTGAAGTACTGACGTACATTACAACATGGATGAACCTTGAAAACATGCTAAGTGAAAGAAGCCAGTCGCAGACTACATATTGTATGAATGTGATCATTTATATGAAATGTCCAGAATAGGCAAATCATAGAGACAAAAAGTAGATTAGTAGCTGCCAAGGGAAATGGAGAGTAACTGCTAACAGGTACTGGCTCTCTTTTGGAAGTGATGCAAATGTTCTAAAAATTGTGATGGTTTCACAACTCTAAGGTATATTTCAAAAACAGTGAAGTGTACACTTTAAATGGATGGATTTTATAGTATGTGAATTATGTATCAACTAAACTATTATTTTAAAAGTTACTAAAATCAGGAATCAGAGGAGACGTTACTACTGACCTCACAGAAGAAAAGTTTATAAGAGAATACTATAACAATTGTATGCCAACAAATTAGGTAATCTAAATAAAATGGAAATATTCCTAGAAAGACACAGACTATCGAAACTCTCAAGAACAGAACATATAAATATACCTATAACAAACAGATTGAAATAATTTCAAAAAGCTTCCCACAAAGAAAAGCACAGACCTAGATGGCTTCTCTAGTGAATTCTATCAGACATGTAAAAATGAATTACCACCAATCGTTCAGAGACTTCCAAAAAATAAAATAGAAGGGAACACTTCCAGATTCATTCTATGAGACCTGTACTACTCTGATACAAAAATCAAAGACATCACAATAAAACTACAGACCAATATCCCTTATAAACACAAATGCAAAAATACTCAACAAAATACTAGCAAACCAAATCCAGCATTAGGACATTCCAGGGAGGACTATAGGGAAGTTTCAAAAAATGAAGCTAACCAATTTATAATACATAGAAAACCTCAAATTGTCCCTTCATTTTTCAAAATTTATTTTTTCACTTATCTCCCCATTCCCCTCCCCTTTGGCAACCATCAGCTTGCTCTCTGTACCTAATGGTCTATTGCTAGTTTCTTGATTCTGTTGTTTTATTTTTCTAGATTACACATATAAATGAAATACAGTATTTTTTTCTCTATTTCACTTTGCACAATACCCTCTAGGTCCATCCATACTGTCACAAATAGCAAGATTTTATTTCTTATTGCCAAATAATATTCCATTGTATATATGTACCATATCTTCTTTATCAATTCATTTATCAGAGGAAAACCTAGGTTGCTTCCATACTTTGACTATCGTAAATAATGCTGGAATGAATATAGGGGAGCATATCTTTTTGAATTAGTGTTATGGATTTCTTGGGATAAATACCCAGAAATGGAATCGCTGGATCATATGATAGTTCTACTTTTAATTTTTTGAGGAACATTTATACTGTTTTCCCAGTGGCTGTACCAATTACCAATTTACAATCCCACCAACAGTACATGAGGGTTCATTTTTCTCCACATCCTTGCCAGAACTTGTTATTTGTTGATTTTTTGATGATGGCCATTTTGACAGGTGTGAGGTGGTATCTAATTATGGTTTTGATTTGCATTTCCCTGATAATTAGTGATGTTGACCATCTTTTCATATATCTGTTGGCCATCTGTATGTCCTCTTTGGAGAAATGTCTATTCAGGTCCTATTGGTGTCAAATTGTATAAATTTCTTACATATTTTGGATATTAACCCCTTATTGAATATATCATTTGTGAATATCTTCTCCCATTTGGTAGGATGCTTTTTCATTTTGTTCATGGTTTCCTTCACTGTGCAAAAACTTTTTCGTTTGATGTGGTCTCATTTGTTTATTTTTGTTTTTATTGCTCAAACTGTCCCCTTTAAAAATTAGCCACAGTGAAAATGAAAATCCAACAAACCTGGTCGTAAGTTAAAGGAGGCAGATCCTCTCCACTGACTGTTTTCTGTTCTAAATAACATTTTTCTTGAAGTGTTTTGTCTCTAGCCAAAAAGAAGCCCATCCAGGCACTAGTAGTTGAGGATGTATGCTGCCCTGCTAAGAGCAATCCAATAAGCATGCCTGCTACTTCATCATCTGTCAAAGGACGCCCATCCCTATAGAAAGAACCAAACACACAAATTTAACATTTTGGCAGACATATTTCATGCCTCATCCTTTAAATAAAGAGTCAAAATGAATAAATTTTTCAGGTATAATAGTTTCTTGCATTTGCCCATCACAAGTCAGAATTTTTTTTTCCATTAGGGAAAAGAGAGAGACCAATAGAAAATACGATTTTGATTACAAAAGACTTCATTACAGTTTATCTAGCAAATTTTTCACCATGCATAGTCACTGGGATTCCACTAAGGTACAAGATCCCGAAATTTATGTCTCATCCATTTAAAAAGTCCAAAGGTCATAGCTATTGATCTTGCATTACTTTTTAACTGGCTATATTATTTAACTATGTTTTAATGTGTAATTTCCTGCTTCAGCTTAATACGTGATCTGAACAGCTCTTACTTGTAAGTAGACTCTAGTAAAGTTTGGAGAATGTCATCAATTTTTTCTTCTGACTGTCTGCGTTTCTGAATTGCCTTATAGAAAATATTCTTGATCTCTCGATGAGCTCTGTCCCTGCGTCTGTAATTCAAAGAAGAAAATAACTTCAAAAAATAAAGTAGTACTTTCTGGCATCAAATTCATTTTGAAAATAACCGGGACCTAGCTTAAAGCAACCTTATTTAACTTTGTTGACTCTAAAATAATTGACAAAACTCAGAACCAAGAGAAAAAAAAAAAGGCACCATGAAAATTATATTGTTAGGAATTTCTAGGGCCTCTTAGGCAAGAAATGTATTTTAACATATAGATCTCTGATTCTTAACATACTACCTTTGTTCTACTAAAGGTCTAAAGCAAGACTCAAATGATTATTCCTTTAGAATCATTTCGGTTTAATAGAAAGCAGAACACTCTTTTAAGTTAACATGAAATTTAAATTTTAACCAAATTCTGGAAGCAGATGAGAATCACTCTGGTTCTTCAAAAGAATCTAGGATTTAAATAAACCTGAGATTTACAGAGGATTGTCTAAAGCTAGGACTTAGGCTATGACTACAGCATACAGGGTTTGATTCTACTTTTCACTTTCTAAGAAAACATAGTTTTATAGAGGGTAAAAATACTAGGAAACTCAGAAAACAAACTTCACTAGGTAATAGGTACTGTAAGTGTTTTATATGAATTACTCACTTTGACCTCCTGCAAGGTAGATGCTATTATCCTCATGTCACAGACAGCTGCATAAGATCACACAGCCAGTGAGCAGTGGAGCCAAACTTTAAAATCAGGCAATTTGACTACCTTGCCCCTATTTAAACAAGGACTTCGAATAAAAATTCCTACACTGCATCATTTTTTTAAGACTGCCACCAGAAATCAACCGAGAAAGCAGCAGAGTCCGGAAAACACTGTTTAAGAAAGTGAATGGAATATTTTGGTTAAATCTGTTGTTTCAGGTAAGACAGAAAAAAGACTAGGCTGGAAAGACTAGTAAAAGGCCTATCATACCTAGCTCAGGAGTTTCTGACTTCATCCAGGAGATAGGGAAGGTGGAAATAGGCTCAATACACATTTATGGAGAAATTACTATCCCAGGGCTGTGCTGGATTTTCTAACGTAATATGGATAAAAGCATTCTGAAAACTGCAAAGCTCTCTTACAAGTATAAGGTTTTAATGAGTTCCAGAGAACCTCTCCTGGCTCTCTCCTTTGCTCCCACCCCTCTTTATTCTCTAAGTGGATAAAAGTACAGAAACGGAAGGAAAAGTATCAATTTGATGCCTCTATTTGATGCCTCTCTATCTCTCACTACTTATTAAAAGAATCAACAAAGGTACAAAAAGCCTCCTAATATGAAAGACATTAAGCTACACATCAAGTCCTATGAGCAACATTTCTTTGTATCACAGATGGTCCCTGCCCTTTAGGTGATCACAGTACAGCACACAAGGAGACAAAGAGAAAATTAAAGGCACTGACACGTCAAACAAAGAAATTTCACAATATACTACAAAACAGTCAAATACTTTCAAACAAGTGCTTCGAGGGCTGTATCACTTTTAGGTAGAGTTCAGAGGCTTTCCTTAATACAAGGAATATGTGAGATAAGATTTTAAAATATAGACAACAAATTACTTTTTTAATAAACTGAAACTTACCTTGAATGAGCTCATTATATAGTTTATATAAAGAAAATTTGTCCTGATTTCTCACAGAAGAATGGGGGCTCATAATATCCCCCAATTTATTGTTTTATGTTTAATTTTTATCTTACCAAAGCATACCAACACTACAGTAATTATACAGAGTTAAATCACCAAATATAGTTTCTTTATCCATACCTGAAACTAGGCAAAGGGAGCCAAGCTGGCAACAGCCAGGCTGCATGGCTAAAACCTCCATCCAAATCTGCATACAGTTGTGCCACCTTTTCATTGAGCTGACTTCTGATTTCCTTTCCATGTAAACAATGGCTAGCTGTTAAAATTATAAGCTCAGAAAGAGCTTCAAACAAATCTACAGGAAAAAAAGATCATTCCCATTAATATTGCCAAAAATTATTTTGGAATATTCTATTTTCTTAGAGATCTAAAATAACTGTGAAGGAAAACTGAGAATAAAAACAACTCGAGAACCTATTCATACCATCCAAAAAGCTTATAGAGAGATATGTGGCTGCCCTACTACACAAAACAAAGAGAGGCAAGAAACCAAATGATGGGAAGTACCCCAACCCTCTGAACAACCAAAGTCGATGCCACAAAGGCATCTCGAAACCTCACTCATGAGCCCTTCACCTTGAAAAGATCAAGATAAAAATTAATGAGTTCAAGGTCACGGTATAACAAAAGCAGCAAAAAGTCTATTTAGTGCATATGAGGACAATAATGAGGTGCTTCCCAAGGAATAGCAGTCCTAAAACCGAAGAACAGATTATTTCCCAGGTCCAAAGTGAGTACGTCAGGACTGAAAATTGGAAGTATTGACCATGTATAAAAGAAAACTGTAACTAATCACCAGCTGGCATACCCTAACACTGGAGACAGGTTCATCAGGCCAGCACACTTCAATGACACTTAAAGTTATAAAAATTATCCAATCAATGCCCCACTCTTTAATTCCATGTTCACCAAATGAACTTCCAATCATCATCTGGCTTTCCAATTAGATTTACCATCAAAGAGAAGTTCAGAAAATATTCTGGTGTTCTTGGTGCTATAATGTCTCATTCGTATTTAGTAAATAGTTGGCATTCTAGATGGTTAGAAATACTATATCAACTTGAGGTATATATATTTTTTTAATAAAGTTTCTGGACCTTTTATAGAGCCAAAGACCAGACCCAGATGTGGTGACCTACACAAAGATCTTAATGTCTCGTAGGCAGAGGTTGCTTCCTGTTATGAGGATGGCAATTGTCTCAGAAGGCAACACTTATTGCAGTCTAATATAAAGACTGCATCACAGAAACATCCAAAGAAGGTCATGTTAAATACACAATATAATGCAAGAAAGTATATAATACATTTTAAAAAACTTCTACTGAAAATGACTAAATTCAAACTTTTAATAAAGGTAGAGTAAGCTCATATATTTAAATTTACTTTTTTTGTGGAATAAATCATTCCCATATAACCTCGGATAAATAAGATTATTACATATATAATTGTTTAGACTTTTACTTGCCCATTAGGGATAAAAAATTGTTTTATTAATTTAAAATGATCTTGCAAAATTTTTATATTCAGTTTACTCCAAAATCTACTCATGAATCATTTTTATATTATTTGTACAAATGAGCTGAGTAATATGCATGTTACTGAGCCATTTTAAGGTTTTGCTAAGTGAGCAGCAATAATCACTTCCTCTCAGGTCTTTTTAACTCTATGGTAATCATAACATGTTCTTTCTGTTAAACCTACGGTGGTTTTACATATGTTGTAGTTTGATTTTTATATACACACACATATTCTTAGGTTTCCAGTCAGAAAAGTAGAAACATTAGCAAAAATACAAAGCCGAAATGTTTTGCTTACTTTTTTCTCCACTTTCTCCCCAACTTTGAAAGTATTCCTTTGTTTCTTTTTCAATTATAGAAACATGCTGTCTAAAATGGGCTATGTTAAGGCCACTTTTTAACATTTTCTTCTGCTCCAAGAAAATCTTAAAAAAATTAAGAATATACAGCATTAAAACACAATTTTGTTTTATCACAAGATCTATGTGGGTTATTATTACTCTGTAACACTCAAGAAAAACCTTCTAAAAAAATTGAAAATAAAAGTAGTAAAAAGATTTTTAGAAACTACACCAGATGTGGCAAACTTAGAACTTTTGTGCACAGATCTGAAGTAACGTGTAGAAGACACTTGTTACACTGGCCCTAGACAAATGATGAATTAAGAATCCCACTTCCTGCTTTCCTTCCTTACATCCTTTCCCATTCCTGACCCCAGGGCTTCCTTTTCCTATTCTGTTATCTTCTAGTCTTCCAAGCCAACCCAGAGGGCAACACAGTCTCCCAAAGGTCCATTATGCTTCGATATTATTTTTATCCTCCTTCACATATTCTCCTATTCTATTCCCAAATATCATTCCTCACTGACATTAGCTTAAATTATAATATAGTCCTAATAAAATAAATTCACACTAAGACAACTAATAGTTTTAACCCTTTGAGGCTTTTCTATTTTAAGAATCTAATAAGCTGTGTGAAAAGACGCATATATTTTCCAGGGCTCTTTCTTTTGCCCTTGAAGAGAGCTATTCATTCTCCCACATCTCTCCCATCCCGAGAAACAGCACTTAATGTCAACTTCTAACTACCATACGAGAGTATTGGGTAATGCGCGCTACATTCACAGCCAGAGCCCACCCCCAAGCAACTAGGCCAATTATCTAATTTGGGTTACTTCAACTTGCAGCACTTTAATGTTTGACTTTAGTGGGGAAAAGAAATCATATAAACTTCTAAAGCCAATAGTCTCTAGCTTAGAAGAGCTCTTACGCTATTCAGGCAGGAGTAGAAAGGTAGAAGGCCCTCGGATATGAAATAATGGGATTTTCTTGTTACACTCTCAAATCAAATCCCAATGAGCTAAGTTATCATTCATTTATTTCTTTAGGAAGGCCTTTAGAATTGCTTAGCCCATGCCAGCAACTATAAAACAAAATACCCATTCTTTGTCAGTTACCCATGGCTTTTCTTCTTTTAAATGTCTTATGATTCTTCAGATTTTTAAACCAAAGAATAAATTGTTTCTACATTTTAAATGTATGCTATTATACCACTAGCTAAAATTATTACGGAACAGATTTTCTTGAAAATAAGTGTCACCTACTGGATTAGGCACATCGTATGCAACTCCCTTCCCAAACACAGGTGTTGTCAGACGACTGTAGACATCTTCTGCATTCAGGTCTTCATTTTTACTATTAAAAAGCAGTGCAGCGGCATCACTTCCCAGAAGGTAAGTAAAAGTCTTGCCCACCATGGTAAAACTAAACACAGGTCCATACTAAAGAGAAAAAAGTACCCATATACTGATGTTACCAAAAAGTATGTAGCACTAAGACACTAATTTCTTAAATCACAAAACAATAAGTTGTTGAAAATAAAAACATTCATAAATCTTAATGCAATTCTTCTCTCAGTCTTTGCCTAAATTTATAACTATGTTCATCTAGTTGCAAATGGAATATAAATAAAACTTCTTTTTTCACTGTTTATTTTGAAAATATTTCTACCTTATACACAGACATTATAATGTTAATAATTACTTATTCTTCCATTATTAGACATATGTGTGATGTGTCAGTTTTTTTTACTTATTATATATAATTCTGCAAAAAGTATTTTTGAGAATATAGATTTCTTTTCCTTGGTTAAAAATTAATTTACAGGAGTAGCCAAAGGATATAACCTTCCATATAGTACTTGCTGTGTGAAGACACCAGAAGTTTATTTAGTTAACAGTTTTACCACTATCTCACCAACACTATGCTTTAGTTCACCTCGTCTATAAAATGGGAATAGTAATAATACCTACTTCATAGAACTGTTAGGAAATATATCTTACATATTAGAATGTATCCATATATATTATATATTATATGCATATAATAAATATATTAGAGTAAAATAAATATATGTTAGAGTACCTTGGCCATAAGTGTTTTCTCTAATTATTATTATTATTATTATTATTAGCATGGACTTAGAAATCAAAACATATGTAAATCCTAGCTTGGCTACTAGCTACTAATGAGCTTAATAACAAATTATATAACCTGTTTCTCAGTTTTGTCATCTATAAAATGAATAAACCTGAAGGGGGTTTTGTTGGGCTTTAATGAGATAATCTATATAAAGCAGTAAGTGCTGGCCCAAAGTAAGTGTTTTATAATTATTAATGTAAGAGGAAGAAAAGAGAGTAGGATTATATAGCCATATTAGCCATAAATACATTTGTATGTTTGAAATTGGGAATATGAGGGAGCACCCATTGGATAGTTTTTAATCTCTTTAAAGAGGAGGCAAAGTTATTTTGGTATGGAAGATTCAGGAGCTTAGAAAAATAAAGGTTTGAATCAGTCACTGTTGTGAGTGGGAATATAAGTCAATCACAGGAACATAATAGGATTGTCGAGCAGTGCTCAAAGTTCTTTAAGGTAGGCAGGCAATCATGAAATTAGGAAAGAACTAATTTGGTACAAGGAAGGAGAAAATGACTAACAGGCTCCCTTCCAAGGTTGGGTTTTACCAGGTAAACACAATGAAAAGATCCAGGGGCAAGGAAATTAAGGTACTGGCAAAAGTATAACTCCTATGATGGACCATAGTCCCAAAGTAGAACAAAAAGAAAAGAAAGAAAGAAGACTGATAGACCAGGACAAAGTAAATGGAACAATGGACTAAAAGACCTAATGAGATCAAAGAGTGGTTACAGTAGAAGGAGTTGCACAGGCAAACCAGGAGAAGCTGTGGTCTAAGAGTAGGTGTCTACATTCATAGTGTGGAAGTGAAAGTTAACAGTAATGACAAGTCTTAAGGGGAATGTGGAGTAAATGGTTGAATTGGTATAGGAAAGCTCACTGGAGCGGAGAAGAGCAGCGATCTGAGTGACCACAGAGTTGTGTGGGTCATCCAAGTAGAACTGAAGTCATAGAAGACGGGTAGTGCAGGTTAGAGAATTCCACAGATGTGTGGTTAAGAAGGGTAGATTGGTATTAATTTCAACTATGACCACCGAATACAAAATTTATGCCAGTGATTTTTAAACCATAGTTGCCAGAACTGCAGGTTTCCTCAGTAGTATTTCAGAGATCACCCCAGGACATGAGAAAAGCTAAAAGGGTCTCCAAGGGCTTTTAAACAGGAACAGTTCCAATTTTATGTTTCCTATACTAGGGATAAGCATAAGACTACAATTTTTTTAATGTTCTGCCATTTAAAAGGAAAGTTTGAAAAGCACTGATTTCCTCTAATCATTTGGAAGACTTACCTTCTCATATGCGTTTTCTAGGAATTCAATTGGACTTTTCCCAAACGCTATGGCATGCCCGAGGAACGGAATTGGAGAGAAAATGTATGGTGGACTTTTCTGCAAAATAAAACAAAAACTTTCAGTTCACATTTCATTTTAGGAGAAAAATCTAGTTTAAGTTTCATGATCAAATAAATGAAATTTGCCGTTAATACTAAAAAGTTACTCCGAAATGCAGCATCAAAAGTAATTAAAAACAGACAAAATGCAGATATCTTAGGAGAGTATCCATGGTAAAAAGAACAAACTCAAAATATGGTATAAGATGACTAGACAAACACAAAGTCATTGCAATTATAAATGCTGAGCATGTCCAGAATATGTCCAATTTTATTGGTGGCTATTGGCAACTTTCCTCACCATTAGTAGCAAAAAAAGAATAGAAAAATCAAATTATAATTTCTTCACCACTTATTTACCCTACTACTCATAATTTTAGTCCCACAATCTTGCCTAAAGAAGGTATAGGAAAAAAACATAGTAAGTTGAGGTATAGAAAATAAAGAGAATGTTTAAGAAACAATGTTTATCAGTAAACAGAACACATCTCATGCATGCTTCTTTAACCGCAAATAAACTAAATCCACTGATTTTTTTTTAAGAGAGTAGATCTGCTCTAGCAGGAACTCTAGTATTCACTATAAAAGGTACTCGAGATGCCCCAAAACGAGACTTGCAGATTATAACATTAAGTCTTCTGGAAATCAAACTTGCAATGATGAAGAAGCATTACTCCTCAGATCTTTGGTAGTCTCAAATAGTAAGGAGCACTGAAAACTCACTTTTCTGATAACAGTAACAATCTTAAAATACTAAAGCTACCTTTCTTCCCAAAGATAAATACTATTTCCTCAAAACTCCAAATAATACTGCTTCTTGCCTGTTATGATTCAAACAAAAATTATTTTAAAAACTACTTGGTCAACAGTTTGTACATTCCATTGTCAGTAAAAGGGTAGCTTTCAAAGCTACTAGGTGTTGGCTGGTTAAGGATGCATTCATCAAATATATTACAGAAATATGAAACCAGTGGTCAATAAAACCACTAAATTAGAGAAACGGATTTTATTAGCATTATAGGAAGTTCCCTACAACAGTCCAATTACTCCACTCTACCAAACCATACCGATACAAATCGCAGTAGGGGCAATGCCTCAAGAAACTGAACCACCCAAGGGCAGTCACCAGGATCATGGGCAAGCAGGGCAGCAGCTAACAAGAGCACCTCAACCAGAGCCCCCACCAGGCCCGCAACAAACCTAAGGCTGCCAGTACGGCCACCAGGGCGCTCAGCGCCACAGCCTAGGCCACCGCTGCCAGTCCTGAAACGACCATGAAGGTCACCAGTGCCGCGGCCAGCACAGTTATCACTATGACCACAAACGCGGCAAGCACGACTCCGGCCAGGACCAGACACCGCCAAAATCAAGACCGTCCGCACCAAGGCCAGCACCCGACCCCCGGGGCTCCTGCCGAGCACAGCCGCGGTAGCCCCTCGCTAGCCATTCGGCTGCTTTGGTCGCCGCGTCCCCCGCCAGGACCCCCACGTGTGCACATACCGCCCCGGCCGGCAGTGGGGCCAGATGGCCGATGGCGAGGCGGAACAGGTAGACCAGGCTGAGGGTAAAGGCGCTAGCGATCAGCAGCATGGATAGGAGGTTGCCGCTCGTCACCTGCTCCATCGCCTGCCCTAGCACCGACCCGCCCGCCTGCAGTAAACCCAGCAACGCCATTCCGGCGGCCGCCGCAGCTGCAGTTCGCTGGGGACGCTGGAGGCCGAGGTCGCCGCCGCTCCTCCGAATCGACGGAGCGAGAGAAGCCGGCAGATGGGCGTCCGGAGGCGGCCCCGGCCCCAGGTCTCCTACTAAACCCAGTCCCACCCACTCCTCCCGCGCGCACCACCCTGTGTCACAGAACTGGGCGGGGCCGCCGCTGGTCACGCCCCTTAAATAGGACTCTATAACGGCGAGGTCTCCTTACGCCGGGAGAGAGGTCCTGGCGAGGCAAGTTGCACCTATGGCATGGGTGGTACAGAGACGTAAGAGAACGTGGGCTTAACAAGAGATCAACCCCCAAGAATCGCGGCGTCGGGGGTGCGGGCCTTCAGCACACGACGCGCGGTTGGAGACGGCGGAGGGATCTCAAGGCGAGGGTTGCGATAGGTTAGCAGAGGCGGTGCGCTCTGTGATTGCACCGCGCGCGCGTGAGGTGATCTCGGCCTATGTCGCGTCAGCCAGGCCAGTGGCGAGGGCACCGCCCCTCGCCTGGGCGTGTGGACCTGGTGCACCAGGTCCTGCTCAAGGGCTACGGAAGACAGCCCCAAATAGACGAGAAAGGGAGGATTGTGAAAGACTCCGTCCACACACTGAAGGGTGGGACGATGAGGTCAGTCGCATCCCACCCCAATAAAAACAGGTATTAATGTATGGCCATAAAGGTAATAAATCTTGGTTATTAGGTATGCTGGATTATACGGTAACAGGTTCCAAAATAAATGTATATTTTATAGGCTTTCGTGACCTATTTGAGGCAACGTTTCCCAAGAACGCTCCTTTTCTGGCCATTTAGTGGCCAGAAAGATTTTGAAGCGGGAGTTAAATCTTGCAGCCACAATCAGCCTGATTTCATCCGCTCCTTTGTTTTCAAAAAAGCACGTATATAAAATGACAACCAAATTTAGTCTTCCTTCTAGATTACTATCACAAGCTCCTGACCAGATTGATTGATTGATTGATTGACTGATTGATTGATTCAATCAACATAAGAGCTAGGTATTGTAGGCACTAAGGATACAGCAGTGACTGAGAAAACTGCAAAGCTCTCTGGGAAGGAGCAGGAATATCCATCCAGTTGTCTGCTGGACGCCTCTGCCCAGAGACCTAACATTCATCTCTCACAGTCAGTAAATGGTAAAACTAAACTCGTTATCTCTTCCCACCTGTCTGTCACCCTGCCTCTCCTGAACGCCTGTGAAGGAAGGGTACTACTATCCACCTCATTGCCCTCCTCCTTCATGCCTCACATCTAATCATTCACCAAATGCTAAAATTCCACTAGTTTATTTTAAGTTTCTTCATTTTTATTAGGTCAGGCCCTAATCATTGCTTGCCTGCGCTGCTGCAACAGTATCCTACCTGGTCTCTGCTTCCGTGCTTATCTTGATCCTCCACACTGCTGCTGTTTCTTATTTCACTAAAGCTATGTTGTAATCATCTCCATAGGTTTCCTCTCTTAGAAGATGAACTTGAGAAAAGGGATCATAGCTTTATGTTCTGTGTTTATCCTAAAACCTATCATAGCAGTTCTCAAGTTGTGGTCCATGGCCCTCTGGGGATCCCCAGGACCCTTTTTGGGCCTCTACAAAATCCAGACTCTTTATAAAAATACTCTTATTTGCTTTGTTACTGCTGGAATTTGTACTCATGATGTAAAATCAATAGTAAATAAAACTTCTGGCACCTCAGCACTAATCAGTGGTAGTCATTTTTCTATACTGCCATGCACTTGCAATAGAAAAAAAATTGCCTGTTTCACTTAAGAATGTCCTTGATGAAACTGTAGCATTAATTTTATTAAAGTTATTAAGTACATGATTCAATGAATCAGTATTTTCAATTACCAATGCATGATGTTACAAAATCATGCATGAAACATCTATGCAAAGTACAATTTAGAGCAATAAATTTTTACAGAATACAAAAAGTTCATTGATATAGTTTCCAATTGTACATTATAACTAACTTTTAAGATATTACCAGTTGTGAAGAATATCTATAATTATCTGAAAATTTTAGTAATGCATAAACAAAAAATAAATGTATATTTATATAAACTAAGAGTAATTGCTTTTAATGAATAACTACTAATCATATGGCATAAATTCTTATATATGTATATGTGTATGTACATACTTAAACAAAGCTTGGGATTTGATAAAATGACTTAATGCTCTGTTAGGTAAAAAACCTATGATTTAACAATTAATTCCATTTATGTTTTTAGGTTAACAAGATTCTGTCTGCCACTGTCAGTAACAAGTATCAAATCTGTGTTCTCATTATGTTTGTCCAGTGATTTGACAGTTAGTGCTCATGGGTTTAAAGTATATTATGAAGATAAGTGATGGTCATATAAAAGGACCATTGCCTAGTTTAAAGTAGTCAAAGCAAAATCTTCCAGGATGAAAATGGAAGAATCGCCAGGACAGAAGATACTGTTCATCCTCTTATCTCAAATCTAGTCCTGAGATTCACCTGCTTATTAATCATTAATGTGTAATAAAATGCTGGAATTAATAGGCTTTAATGTTTTATCACTGTGTGCCTAGACAGAGGGAAGTCCCTTAAATCTTCTTAGAAGATGAGACTACAAAATCACTATAGGGTTAGAGATTAATAAAAGGAAATTAAATGTGAGAATAACAGGAAACTAGGCCTGAATGGAGAGTCGGGCACTACAGAATCCCTCCTATTTTCTGTGCTCTACCTCTTTGCCAGAAAATAAATTAATCTGTCTTCTTTGTAAATTAAAGAGAAAAAAGTCCACTAAGAGACAGGAGTTGACGTCTTCCATTCTAAACCCCTTTCCACTCCCACAGATCCATTACCCCTTAACCACAGAGAGGAAAACTAAAAAGCTCTTGAACCTGAGGGTTTTTATTTAGAAGTTTGGTACAACTGCATTTGGCATCAAAACCTAAACTAATTAGAGGATATTTATAATCTGTTTATTCCATGTGGTGTGGGTACTCATGTTTCACTATGGAAATACTGTTTGATAATGGGTGGTACCCCAGGTTGTGCTGAGGGTGTTAAAAATGTACAAACTCTGCATGTTTTTCCTTTTTAAAATGTGAAAAAAAAAAATCTGATGGAAAAAATGACCTATCCTGAGGGTTTCAGATAGCAATCATGGACTTGAATGTCTTCTCTATATGATTTAACAATAAATTTTTTAGTTTATTCCCTACTTTCAATAAGAGTCCCTCTCTTACCCATAGAAATATCACATCAGATTTCAGCTTACCTCCCCAGGACCATATTATCAGAATGCATCACACCAGGTCTAATATCACCATAAGAAATACAGAAATTCAGTGGCAGGGGTAATTACTTTCTAAAGTGCATACTAATTTAAAACATGAGTTTGGGGTTTGTTTGTTTTTTTCTTTTTTGTTCTGAAACAACAGAAGCCTTCTCACAGTTCTGGAGCCTGGAATACCCAGGTCAGGGTGCTGGCTGATTCAGTTCCTTGCAGAGAGCTGCCTTCCACTGTCCTCACATGTAGGGACAGGAAGCTCTGGTCTTTCTTCCTCTTCTTATAAGGACACTAGCTCTTAGGACCTTATTTAACCTTTATATTCTCACAGGCCCTGTGTCCAAAAACAGTCACATTGGGGATTAGGACTTCAGCACATGAATTTTTATCTTGATTACTGTTCCTTTCTAGTAAGTTTGAAGTGAGAAGTATGAGTCTTCTGACTTGGTAGGTCATTTTCAAGATTGATTTGTCTATTAGGGGTCCCTTGAGTTTTTATATGAATTTTAGAATCAACTTGTCATTGTCTGCAAAAAGCTAGCTGGACTTTTCATAGGGACTGCATTGAATATAGATCAGTTTGGGGAGTCTTGCCATCTTAACAACATTGTCTTGCAATCCATAAACACAGAGGTCTTTCTGTTTATTTAGGTCTTCTTTTATTTCTTTCAATAATGTCTTCTATTTCAAGCCTTTCACTTCTTCTTTTAAATGTCTTCATAACTATTTTATTCTTTTTGATGTCATTATACATGGAATTATTTTCTTAATTTTATTTCAGATTGTTCTTTGGAATTATATAAATATAAGTAATTTTTATAAATTGATCTTGTATCTTGCTATTTAACTGAATTCATTTATTCATTCTAGTAGTTTTTTAATAGATTCATTAGGATTTTCTAGGTATAAGATTGTGTCATCTGCAAATATAGTTTTATTTATTCCTTTCCAATAAGATACCTTTAATTTTTTTTTCTTGCCTAATTCCATGGCTTGAAGCTCCAGCACAATGTTAATAGAAATGGTAAGTGCAGATCCTAGAGGTGAAAGGGTGTTGCAGTTTATCAGATGACTTTCCGTGTCTATTGAGCTGATCATATGGTTTTCTGTCCTTATTACTATGTTACTTAGATTGATTTTCGTTTGTTAAACCAACATTCCTGGAATAAATCTCACCTGGTCATGGTATATAATCCTTTTTAATGTTGTTGAGTTTGGTTTGCTCATATTTTGATGAGGGCGTTTGCATCTATTTTCATAAGGGATATAGACCTGTAGTTTCTTTTCTTGTGATTTCTTTGTCTGGTTTTAGTATTACACTAGCCTCATAAAGTGAATTGCGAAGTGTTTCCTTCTCTTCTGCATTTTGGAAGAGTTTGTGAAGAATTGGTATTAATTCTTTAACTGTTCTCTAGAATTCACCCATGAAAATTTTTGAACTGTTATATCTTCCTGATAGATTGATTCTTTTATTGTCCAGCTCTTCCTAGGAATTTGGAATATATCTATGTTATCTAATTTGTTGTCATGCAGTTATTCATAATATTCTCTTATAATCCTTTTATCTCTGTAAGATCTGTGGTTTCCTACCTTTTGTTCCTTACTTTAGCAATTTGAGTTGTTTTATTTTTTCATGAACAGTATAGCTAAAGGTTTGTCCTTTTTTTTTTTTTTTTTTTTGGTCCATTTTGTCGATCTTTCCAAAGGCCAGTCTTTGGTTTTGTTGGATTTCTTTATTGTTTCTCTGTTGTGTATTTATCTCCATCCTAATCTTTATTATTTCCTTCCTTTTTCTAGCTTTCAATTTAGTTTACTCTCATTTTTCCAGTGTTTACTCTCATTTTTCTAGTGTTATTGTTACCACCGGTGTTGTTCATCTTCCTTTTCTATTAAGGTAGGATGTTAGGTTATTAATTTGAAACCGGATTAATTTTTTAATGTAGACATTTACAGATATAAATTTCCCTCTAAGTTTTCACTGCATCTCATAATTAAGAATTTTGCTATGTTGTGTCTTTATTTTTATTCATCTCAATGTACTTCCCAAAAGTTCTCAATTTCCCTTTGATTTCATCTTTGGCCATTAGTTATTTAAGAGTGTGTTATTTAATTTCCACATATTTGTTTAATTTCTCATTTTTTGTTATTGGTTTCTAATTTCACTCTTATTTTGACTATATACATACTTTGCATGATTTCAACACTTTTCAATTTATTGAAGCTGGTTTTATGACCTAGCATACATATGTTCTATCCTGGAGAATGAATGTTCTGTGTGCACTGGAGAAGAATGTTTATTCTGTTGTTTGTTGCAGTCTTCTATAGTACTTGTTGGGTCAAGTTGGTTTATAGTGTTGTTTAAGTGCTCTTTCTTTGTTGATCTTCTGTCTAGTTTTATCTATTGTTGAAAGTGGAGTATGAAGGATCTGCCTGTTATTGTTGCATTGATTAAATTGTCTCTTCAAGTCTGTAAGTTTTCACTTCATGTATTTTGGAGGTCTGTCGTGCTTATATGTTTATAATTTCCTTCCTAATGGATCGATTATTTTATCATTATTGCCTTTTAATATTAAACTTTATCATAGAAAAGTTTTAGCTTGCCACCTTCAAACCAACATCATGACAGTTCCTCAATTTTAACTCTACTCTGAGGTGTAATTTCACTATGGTTACTGCCAAAGCTCCATTCCTACTTCATGAAGGAGGAACCAGATACACACAAAAGAAACACATAGCCCAGGAGTGGCAGCAAAGGTGATAGTAGTGGCTATGTGGGAGTGACTAAGGATATGACCCTTCCATAAAATAACTGGGCACTAGAAGGCAGAGTAGTTATTCATACATACTGATTTCACTACTTGGATATTAGCTAGGAAGTATTTTTGAAGAAAAACAAAAATGTTTAATGCAAGAGAATTCAGATGACAGAGTAGGGAACAACAAGAATCTGTCTCCCAACCTGGACAGCAATTGCACTGGCGGAATCTGATGTAACAGTTTTGGAGCCCTGGAGTCTCTTGAAGGCTTTCAACTTCTAAGAGAAGCTTTGGTGGTAAATTGCAGTTGATTTTGGTCAATTTCAGCTCTTAGTACAGTAGCAGCTACCCAGCCCCCACACCGCCCCCCCGCCATTGCCAATCTACTGGCAAGGCAGCTGTGCATGTGATCCTGGAGCAGCCTGCTCACAACCTGCAGGAGCCAAGGTAGGCAAGAAGGACCCTGTCCTCCATATATTGGGGATCTGCCCTCCTCTTACTGGTTACTGCTTCTGAACACAGGTACGGAAAAAAGGTGAATGACCATTGTTGTACCTCCCACAATTATTGCAGGCCCCTTCCTTGAAGTGACTTTAAGGGGATTTAAAGGGCTGGTGCCCTTCCCTCTGCCCTGCATTTTTCTCTTTTTTCTCTTTTGGGAGCCAGACATTAAAGAATAGAACAAAAACTTAACAAAACTACTGTATATGTGAGGAAAATTAGAAAGTGAGCATACATGCTCAGGGAAAGACTCAGAAAGACCCTAGAAGAACTTAAGTTTATATACCAGGCCCATCCTCATCATAGACAGCCTGCAACAATCAGAACGAAAAACAGCAAACCTGATTTCCAGAGTTACCACATTATTAGATTCAAATGTCCATTTTTCAACAACAACAAAAAAAAATCACAAGGCATACAAAGAAATAGGAAAGTATGAACCATTCAAAGGGAAAAACAAACAGAATCTGTTCCTGAAAAAGACTTGATGACAGATCTACTAGACAAAGACTTTAAAACAGCTGTCTTTAAAAGCTCAAAGAACTAAAGGAAGATGTGGAGAAAGTTTAAGAAGGAGTGGTAATTGGCTAAAGAAACTGTGGTACATATATACAATGGAATATTACTCAGCCATAAAAAGAGATGAAATACTGCCATTTGCAACAACATGGGTGGACCTTGAAATAATCATACTAAGCGAAATAAACCAAACAGAAAAGGTTGAAAATCACATGGTATCACATATGTGGGATACAAACCTAAAACCTAAAAGCAACAAATGAACAGGACAAACAAACAGAGACTCATGGACATGGACAATGGACTAGTGGTTACCAGAAGGCGGGGAGGAAGGAGGGAGAAAATAAAAAAATAAAATGTTAAGAAAAAATTATGTATGTGTAATATGAAAAAAATAATAAACTGGCATTTAAAAAAATAAAATACAAAAGAAGAACTGGTATTCTTCTTTAAATGTTTGATAGAATTACCAATGACACCATCAGGTCAAGGGCTTTAGGATGAACAATGTCCTTTTGCCAGGATGTTTTTTTCTTAAATTTGCCTTTCTTCATCATCAACGAGAGTTTTGAAAATAAGGTTAGGGATAAAGAAAGCTACTCACTTCTAAAATCTATCAGTCCAAGGTGTGAATTCATAGTATCAACCAAGCCAATTGGACTCTTTTTCTAGAATAGCTAGAGAAATCAACTTTTTATTTATTTTTATTATAAACTACCAATAGGCATTCCCTGTCACAGAGAAAAACCTGAGAAAATGAGGCTAAAACATAGACAAAAGCTGAGACAAGGGAATAGCAAAGAATCTTGAGTTTTTTAATGTAGTGATGAAATAAAAGTATTTCTTCTCTAGGAAAAAAAAATTTGATAAAACATTAATTTCCTCTTTAAGAATGGAAGTTAACTTCTTAACAGTAAAATTTATTACCTAAATAAAAAACTAAAATAAATTGTCTCCCCCAGAAATGCAGTTTTCTTTTGGCAACTTTTCACAAGCTCTTCTCAAGAAAGTAAAAATTCTCCTAGTGCAAATAAACTTATTAGTTTACTCCTCTTTTACACAAGTGAAAACTTTAATTGACTTTACTCCTTCTAATGTTTGTGAAAAACTGTTTACCTAAATTAGATGTCACAAAATAACTTGTGAAAATTAGAGATGGTTTTTAATTGAAAGATTATGTTGTTATTGTTTTTATGCAACAGTAAGCTTCCTAAGCTTTTCATAAAGGTACATTGTATTCAAAGACTCTAAAACTACTCTACTGCAGTAGTTTTATCTATCCTACTGTTCTCTTCCTACTACAGTAAAATTTTAATAAAATTATTTTTAACAGTTTTTGCCCCCAAAGCCCAAACACGTTGCAATGTTTTTTGTTTTGTTAAATTTTTCTTCCTCACAGTTGACACTAAAGCTAGTTTTACAAGGTCTTCTCTGGCTTTAGTTACGTGAGTAGGGTTTCCTTTTAGCTTAACTAGATAGAGTTTTTATTCTTTGCACCTGAAAGAGTTTTAATAAAACTACTTGCTTGGTCTCATCCTCCATACATAGGGCTTTTTCCAGATCATCAGAGAGTAGCTATGACAGCAGGATTCTAGATCTTGGGTCTTAGACAAACACCATCACCCTATTTCAAAATGACTAACCTTTTTTTAATCCCCATAACCCTGAAAAAATATATTATGATCCCAATAGTAGCACTATTAATGTCGCACTCAAATCTCCTAGATATGTTTCTGATTATGTTGTAGGTATCCTAATGTATGTATCTATATCTCTCCACCTCACAGCTTTCTCTTGGCTAGCCTGGGGCAGGCAAGTAGTGCTAAGGAACCCCTAGAAGCAGCCCTTAGCCATGATGAAAAGAAGTCGAAGAATAAATATTCTAGCTTCCTCGCTCATTGGATTGAATAACTCTGAGATGTGTTCCACACTTTCTACCAAAGGTCCCCAGGGCATGAAGTTCTATTTGCCCACAATTAAAAACCACTCACTTCCTTCTCTTTCTTTACTTACTTCTGCACTACTCTTTTGGTAATTCCTGGGATCACCTCCCAGTGAAATGTTGTGCACCAAAATCCTTTCTCAGGGTCTGCTTCTGGGGAAAACCCGATTTCAAATACTTCATTTTGCAGCTTAGGAAACTGAGATTTGGAGAGGTTAAATAACTTGTTCAATATCACACCTGTATTAGATGTAGACTCTGCACTTCAAACCCAGGAATTTCCTAGATCTGGGACCCATACTTGCCTCTCTGACACATGGCTTCTGAAATATAAGCATTTATACACATTAGATAATCTATTACTGACTAAAATGCAACTGACATTCAAAGGTTTAAATTTCTGGCTCAACACCAAAAGGCCCTATTCATGATCAGATCTATGCATCTCTTACCAACTCATCTCCTATCTTGCCCCACAAACCTCTTTCATTTACTGTTGCACATTCCTGTGCTTTTGCAGTTCTACAGCCTCAAACACCTGTTGGGTGTGGGCTTTGATTTTACCCTGCTCTCAAGCTAAAAATTACCTTGCTGCTTTTTCATGTGGCAGAAGACTAGACTCCTAAATCAGAGACAAAGGACCTTATGGCCACATAGCAAGCAGCATAAGCATTAGTATGTTTGTATTGATTCTCCCTTGCCTTCCAAGTCTCATGGGGCAATGCAGTATGGACCCAAATGGATACCTCATATGTGGTGGGTTTTTATCATAGTTAAGAAACGTCGAACTTGAAGAACTCACCATTTTATAGCACTGAGAAAGCAAGACTGCTCTTTACCCTGGAGAGAAGCATTACCTTATCCCTCAAGGTTGTTCACTGCAAACAAAACCCCCAGAAATGGCCCTGGTAAAGAGTAGTCCAAACTCTTCACTTTTCATGTCTGAAACTAACAGTTCTTCAGGATTCATCAGTTTTTACTCATTTACACTGACCTTGGTTTCCATAACTTTGAATAGGAGACTTAATACAAGTAGTTAAGAATATTCTAGAATAGTGCAGTTTTTGTTACTTTATAAAAGTTTTCTGTTTGAAAGATATAGTAAACTTTGTGATGTGAGACCAAATTAAAAGAATTGATTTAGCAGATTTGATTTAAACCGTGCATATTTTATTGTCTTTGTTGTTTTGGAAGTGCAGTGCAAAATATTGGTTTACAACTTTAACACCTAGGTCTCTAATACTGTTTTTAAACTTTTTCCAGAAGGGATAAGAGTATAGTAATGTCCCCACTTAATGTCGTCAGTAGATTCTATGACTTTAAGCGAAATAGTGTATAACACAAGCAATTTTACCATAGGCTAATTGTTAAAAATGAGTAAAGCGAGTGGAAAGTAAAGAGTTCAGAAGTACTGTTAGTTTCAGACATGGCTGGTGTGATGGGTAATTTTATTTGTCAACTTGACTGGGCTAAGGGATGCCCAGATAGCTGGTAAAACATTATTTCTAGGTGTGATGTCTATGAGGGTGTTTCTGGAAGAGATTTGCATTTGATTCAGTAGATGGAGTTAAAGAGATTCACCCTCACTAATCTGGGCAGGAATTATCCAATCTTTTGGGGGTCAAATAATCCAAAAAAGTAAAGGCAGGGCAAATTCTTCTTGAGCTGGGATGTCCATTTTTGCTGTCTTTGGACATTGGAAGTCCAGATAGATTCTCAGGCCTTTGACCTTGGACTGAATTATACCACTAGCTTTCCTGATCCTCTGGCTTGCAGACATTCAGATTGTGAGACTGCTCAGCCTCCATAACCATGTGAACCAATTCCTATAATAAATCTCCTCTTAGATATAGATAACAAACAATTTTTAAATGGAATTTAAAATTGAAATAAAATTAAAAATAAAATTCAATATCATAATTCCAGGGCAATAGAACAAATACACAAAAATGTTTTTAATGTTTTATTACGATAACAGAGTGGTAGCCATAAATTGTCATCTCTTAGGAATGCATGAAGAGAGACATGACATGCAATTCTTTTAGATCCAGTTTCAATTATATAAGTGTATCATAAGTTTTCAGTTTTTATTATGGATAGATACACCATTCAGAATTTAATTGCACATGTAAAAAGTTTTAAAGCTGTTATTTTGTCCATAATTTCATATGCTCCTATCATAGTTAGTGACCGAGTTAGTTGATCTCTTAAAGCAGCCGTGGTTAGTGACAAGTTGTTACTTTCCATTTTCCACCTATCAAGTGCTTGGAGGACTCTCTCACTTAATGAAACAGTGCTGAAAAATTTTTAAATAATTATTTAAGGAACATTGTTTTAAACTATCTAAATATTATATATCTAGGTTTTTAAACCAATTTACCAGATTGAAGTGAGGATTAAATTAATTGGTAAAGCTAGTTCATTTAAAATTTTAGCACGGAGTCTAGCACATAGAAAGTAAATGTTACCCCAATCCCCTCCGCCCCGCCCCCCCACTTGCTTCCTTGTAGAAAATCGATAATTCAATTAACATTCGATTCTGAGAGATTTACTCAAGACCTCAAACAATAATTATGGATATTTACTATAAACCAGTACATTACTACTACAGTACTACATGCTTTATAACTTGAACACGTGATAGCTCTCTTAGGTAAATATATCCACTTTACCTATGAAGAAACTGAAGCACACGGAAGTTAAAGGACTTTTCCAAGTTCACAAAACCAGTTGGAATTTAAAGCCAAGCAATCTGTCCTCAGAGCTCTTGCTCTTAACTACTGCATATACCAGCATGGATCCCAAATGTATAATAAACTAAAATCAGTCTTTTACAGCAAATTAGAGTTCATGTTAATGTGAATATTTCACAACCATGTAATGTTAATATTACATAATATTACATGAGAATAAGCTTATACCACATGTTATCATTCATACATACCTTTTTGTAGACATATCAGTTTCTGAGATTGGCAGGTTCAATTTTTGACACAAAAATTGAAAATTTGTTTCAGTGATGTTGTTGGCAACTATCTTGAAGATCTTCTCTAAGATTTTCTCTACATTTGAACATAAAAGAAAATTTAGGCCATCACTTTTGAAAATCATATTTTGTTAATATTATATCCAGTTTCTTACTTCTGTGCACCTACCAAATATATATGTCAATTAAAACTGAAGTGTAAAATGCAGACTTAATATACAAACTGGCTTTTTAATATGCTTCTTTATGTACCATCTTGAGAAGCCAAGTTCACATCTACTATAAATATTGTATATATATATGCATATTTTATATTCAAATCACTCATTTAATGAATGTTGGTTAGATATAAGTAGAAAGTTTTTAGTTTTAAAAAAAAGCTTTTAGCTAATTTGAACTATAGTCATTTTTTTTTGTTGGCCCAAGGTACTTTGGAAATTTTTAAGAATGAGTGCTCTCCCCTCCTCCTCCCCCACTCCCTGCCCCCATAATCATCTCAAATATGTTCTATGCTTTCTGGGTTTTTTAAATTTTATTTATACCAATAATTCCTCAATCTAGATTATATGCTAATGATATAAATAAAAAACAATCTTCTAAATAAAACTTTAAAGAAAGGACCCCATGTTCTTTGTTAATTGCACGATAAATACATCTTCCATGATGACTTCCTCTCTACTCTCTCACCAAGCCTGCAGTACAAAGGCCCCTTTAGCATAAGGAAAGGACATAATTGTCTGGGATCCTCTTGTTTTTACTGACTTTGACCTGTTTCCGTTGCCTATTGTACTGTCCCAACAGAGGCTAGAACCACATGAATCCTCCGTCCTCAAGAACTAGAGTAACAGAATTTTAGCAAGGAGGTTTAATCATGAACTTGACAGGCCTTCTCTAAAGTACTCTTACCTAACAGGAATTATTTATGGAAATAAAAACTTTATACTAAAGCAATAAAGTTACCACAAAATGTCCCTTTTTTACGATAATAATTGGCAGAACCGACTTGCATAGCAAGTTGAAAAAATCAGCTACTACTGTGGCTTTTAATTTTATCTCTTAGGTTTTTTCCATCAGTGAGTCCTGAGTCTTGCAAAAGCTTCTGAACAGTAGCCAAGTCTATTGATGTATATTGTGGCTTACAGAGGAGTGTACATTTTAAGTGACCATCTCACTAGATTATGAGATTATACTGATGTAAACTCCTGATTACATAGACAGGATACATGATAGAATAATGTTGAAGGACAGTTTTGAATATTTCCTTTCTCCAAATCTGGAACAAGACTTATTAATTTAATACTTCTTAAATACTGCATTAAATTGGGAGACCAAAATCTATATCCATTCTGAAGATTAACAATGAACAACAAAGTCAGAGTCGCAGGGAAAAGCTTAGTTGTCAGGAACCCAGCCTCAGGGAAAGAATTGGATGGTGAAACTTGCCTACCACAGACTTGGAGAAACCAGTCCCCATGTGCTTCAATGGAAGAACATTTAAAGAAAATGGACCTACTCTCTGAAATGATCAGGGACAACCAAAGGAGCACTTAAGCACAAAAGGAATGAAGACTGCTTAAGGATTGCAGATAGGTGATCATACTGGGCCCAAAACTGCCTGGCATCAGTGGAAAGGATCTATGGACTTCCTTCAAGGCTAAATAATAACTTTTAGATCAACTACATATGATGATACAGATCAGAACTGGTGAAGAAATCTGTGTGTGGATTCTCTGAGTCTGGGCACAACCATGATGAAAAACCTATTGAAGGGTATTGAGAACAATAGATGGGAAACAGCCCACCCCTCTGCTTGGATTTAACTGTTTTCAATGGTTCAGTTTGTATGGGCCTAGATTAAATAATTTGAATTATCAGAATAAACTCCTAACTTCCTGATTAGGGAAGATGATAAATATTTTAATGTCTCTGCCATATTGAAAGCCTCTGATTAAAGCAAACTATCTTTTAATTTACAGATGATACTAGAAAATAACTTGCAAGCTAGTCACTCATTCATCACCTACCATCTCTTTCATCTGCCTTCTGTAGATAGCGTGCAATAGTATACAATTGTTTTCCTTTACAGATTTCCATTGGAGGTCTCAGCAAAGGGTTATCATCAAAATTTATATCCTTCAGTGAAAAAAGGTTATAGATACCACTAGGCAGAGCTGTAAGGTTGTTTCCTAGTAGAAAAATAATATAATTGAATTATACCTTTCTGTAAAAGAAAACTATGGAGACAAATAACTATATATAGGGCATCTATTGCAGGTATCTCACTGGCAAAGTACCAAAGAACCCTCACAATGCTGGCAAATCATAAGTAAGAACCATAGGTTCTTACTGTCATCCACTTACTAGGAGTGAAAAGGGAGAAATATAGAAACAGCCATGGGTTCCTTTATCTCATAGAGGAAGGCAAAATGAGATAGGAACTTTCCTCTCAAATACAGGAAAGGACTTTACAGAGTAAGTGTAATGGTAATTTTTTAAATTAACTTTTTATTTGGAATAATTTCAGATTTATAGAAAAGCTATAGAAATTGTAGAGAGTTCCTGTATACTCATCTAGTTTTAGTTTCCCCTAATGTTGTCATCTCATGTTACCATTTTACATTTGTCAAATCTATGAAGAAACTAACACTGGTACATTATTATTAAATAAACTTCACACATTTTGGATTTCATTAGATTTTTCATTAATGTCCTTATCCCATTCCGGAATCGATTCCAGGACAGCACACTGCATACTATTATGTCTTCTTCGTCTCCTCTGGTCTTTGACAGTTTCTCAGTCTTTCCTTGTTTTTCATGATGTTGACAGTTTATAGTTGTACTAGTTAGGTATTTTGTAGAATAGTATTTAATTTGTGTTTATCTGACTTTTTAATGATTAGACTGTGGTTATGGGTTTTTGGAAAGAATACCACAGAGATGAAGTACTGTCGTCATATCACATCAGGGGTACCTGATACCCCACGACATCACTTGGGATATTAAACTTGATCCCTTGGCAAAAATAGTGTCTGCCAGGTTTCTCCAACATAAGGTTTGGATTTTTTTTTCTTTCCTGACTCTGTTCTTTGGAACTGAGTTACTAAGTCTAGTCCACCCTTAAGGGGGGGGATTAAGCTAATAATAGTCCTTCAAAATACATGAAAAAAGTTGACAAAGCAAAAAAATATGCAATTTCACAACCAGAGTTGTAGATTTCAACACCCCTCTCTAAGCAATTAACATAGCAAGATAAATGTATCAGTAAAGACAGGAAAGTCCAACAAGACTATCAGTCAACTTGACCTATGTGATATTCATAAAATGCTGTACCTAACACTTGCAGAATATTTTAAGAATAAATGGTATGTTTATTAAGGTAGCCTATGTGCTGAGCCATAAAGCTAGTCTCAATAAATTTAAAAAGATTGAAATCACACAGTTTAGCTGACCAAAAGGAAACAATTGCTTTCCTACTAAATGTTCATCAATAGCAGAATAAATAAAAGAGTATATTCGCATAATGGATTATACATATAGTATTAAGAGTGAATGGTCTACAAATACGAAGAATAATATGAATGAATTTCACAAACATAATGTTGAGTGAAAAAATCCAGAGAGAAAGGAGTATGTACTTTATGATTTCATTTAAGGCACACTATTGAAAATCATGATAGTGGTTAACCTTAGTTGAGAGAAGGAAGAGAAATAATTTGGAAGGGAACAAGAAGGGGTTACTGGGAATGTTCTGTTTCTTGTTCCAGGTCCTGAAATATGGGTTTATTCAGTGTGTGAAAATTTGTTGAGCTGTACACTTACAGTATGTACTTTTTTAAAATTGAGATATAATTGACATAACATTTTCCAGTGTATAGCAATGACTTGATATTTGTATATATTGTGAAATGATCACTACAGTAAGTCTAGTTAATATCCATCACCATTTTTTTCTTGAGATGAGAACTTTTAAGATATACTCTTAGCAACTTTGAAACGTATAATAAATTATTAATTATAGTCATCATACTGTATATTACATCCCCATAACTTATTTTATAACTGGAAATTTGTGCCTTTTGACCCCCGTCACCCATTTTGCCCACCCCTCACCCCCCACACCTCTGACAACCACCAATCTGTTCTATCTATGAATTCAGTTTTTTTTTTAATATTCCACTTACGAGTGAGATCATACAGTATTTGTCTTTCCTGACTTATTTCACTTATCATAATGTCCTCAAGGTTCATCCATGTTGTCACAAATGGCAAGATTTCCTTCTGTTTATGTAGGAATAATATTTCTGTGTGTGTGTGTGTTTGCGTTTGTATACCACATTTTCTTTATTCGTCCATTCATCGATGGACACTTAGCTAAATAATGCTCCAATGAAAATGAGGGTGCATATACCTTTTTGAGTTTCTGATTTTGTTTCCTTCAGAGAAATATTCAGTAGAATTGCTGAATCATATGGTAGGTTCTATTTTTAATTTTAATTTTTGAGGCAAGATGTACTTTTTTGCTATATATATATATATATACACACACACACACACACACATATACACACACACACACGCATACACATACACACACATCAATAAAAAGTATTTGAAAATACTGGCAATAACAAAGGTAGGAGAGAGAGGCTGTTACATCAGTCCATAAACAGTGGTGATATTCAAAATATATAACTGTTTAGCACAGGCACTGACCATAAGAATGGATGTCAGCTGTAAACAACAAATAACTATACTGCATAGCTAGCTGTCTTGCAGGTAGGATATAATGAAAGCCTGCATGGATAGCATTATCAATGTAGATCTGTATAGAGAACTGTGAGGTTCTTCTCCCTGAGAATAACTACAAGCAGCTTACATGTCCATCTACCTTCCTTTCATTTGGTATTTTGGCTCCTTGGAAGAGAGGCGCTAACACCTGTTAAAAACCTACACCGCATCGATTTTTGTGCTTAGTGATTGATCACTTAATGCTCACAGTCCAAAGAGTTTATATTATTATTTCCATTTTCAGATTAGGCAACAAAAGCCTAACATTAAAAAAAGATAACTTTCTAGTGAATGATGGAGCTAGAATTCTAAGGTCTGTTTTACTCCAAAGCTTATGCTATGAGAAAAGAAAGGGATTAATATCTAAATGTCTTTCATTGGTATAATGTTTCACATTTGTCAAAATGTTTTCGTAAGTTTTGTTTAATTATATTCTCACAACAACTGTATGGACAAGCAGAAGTTTAGCTTTCTTGTCTTGCTGATGAAAAAACTGAGGCTCAGAGAGGTTGTCTCCCTAAATTCGCTACAGTTAGTGACAGAGGGAGTTTATTCACAAGATGTCTCTTTTTTAAAGATGCCTTTTGTTTGAATAGTGCTTTGACAGTATGCTACCTGCTTTCAAAAATCTCATTCAGTCACAAACCAAACCTATGACATGGGTATTCCTATTACCTTCATTTTATAAATGGAGGAAACATTAAATTACAAGACGTGAATTCAGCCCTTCTAACTTCAAATTCAGCAATAAAAGTTGGTGACCATGGGCATGCCAATTGTTTAGCAATTGTCTTTTACCTCCAGACCTACCTCTGGTCTTCTTGACTGTTTTTCCTTGAGTGTCACCCCAGCAACACTCTTTTATCCCACCAGCAACAGTTCTTTCCCATTGGAACGACATAATTCAGTTTGCTGTTTTCCCAACACTTTGTCACACACAAGCACACATACCCCAGTCCCATGCTCAGAGAAACCAGCACCTGCTAAGCAGTGCTCCATCCTCAGATGTGCGGCCCCTCCTCCAAACTTTTACGTTTTAATAATTTCAACTTTACTTTATTCCCTCAGCCAATGTGTGGTTATTGCTCTCTGCCATTGCTATCCTTATGATAATCTTAGAATTCTCATTTTACTCTTTCACTTATGTAGTTAGTAACATATTTGGTCATTAACTAAGGCATAGTTTCTGTCTCCTGATTGGATCTGACTGATATATTTTTCTAATTCCGATGCGGACTAACAGAGAGCTGACTAAGCTTGGAGCAGAGTCTATGCTCTTCCCATTCGCTGTCTTGATTCTGTAATAGAAGGCCTCCAGAGAGTTATGATTCTAGTTAGGGGTTGTGTTCTCCAGTGGACCAGGAGGCTCTGGTCAGCCTTTGTTTTTTTCATGTACAAATAGTAGGTGAGTGGAGTATGTCCTGTCATGCACTTGGACAAATAAATAACCTCCCTAAAATACAGTAAACCTTTGCCATAACATAAAAGTGGGACCGAAAAATTCAATTGCAGAGCTGAATTATTGTGAGTTAGTGCAAAATTAATGAAATAACTGATGTGTACCTGCACAGTCAGCTTACAAGGAGTCCTATGGACTCAGGAGACAAATGCCCATTGCATTATTCTAAGTATTGATGCATTACTGTAGGTTTTACTGTACTATTGGTATCATGATAACAAAAAGATGAACTTTGTTTTTAATCTGGAAATCCTCTAAATCTAAGACAGCTCTAGTTATAAATGTTACTTCCAATGGAAAGATAAAATTTTATGAACTCAACTGGTCTTGTGGTTAGCTAGTACACAGCCTCTATAGAGATCAATTTACCCAAATCTAGTAACGTTGAAGATGTATGTACCATGTGACCCAGCAATTTTACTTATAGCTATGTGCACTAAAGAAATTCAGGCAAAAGTATACTAAGAACATGTACAAGGATGTTTTTAGTAGCAAACAAATTGGAAACAATTGTCTATCAACAAGGTAATGGGTTTCTGTTTAACCATATAATTGAATATTATACAGCATTTAAAATGAGTGAAATAGGTCTATATATATTTACATGGATTAATTTTAGAAATATAATAAATGAGGAAAACAAGTTACAGAATGGTAAATTACATTCTGTAGTATAAGATTTAATAAAGTTAAAAAAATCAAATAGTACTACTTTTTATGGATATATATACACATACATTTACATATATATGTATAAAAACATGGATGGTTACTTCTAGTTTGAAGAGAGATACAAAAAGCTTCAACTCTATTATTTAATTTCTTAATAATCAAAAATGTCCCAAGTAAATATCACAAAATCTTAACATTATATCTAGAAATAGGTACATAGGTATTTATTATTTTTTGTAAGTTTGAAATATTTCATAATAAAAATAATTTTAAAAAATACAAGTCTAGTATTTGTCATGCTTTGGAAAGTCTCTTTTAGTATCTTTAGAGTAAGTGGTTTACTTATTTTTCTTTGTTTTTGTAGTGATTTACTTTGTAAAAGGCTGTGAAGTATTGCAATATTATAGGGTATAGAAGTGGAACCAGGGGAGCCAGCAGAGAAAGGAAAACAGAGAAAATGCTGATCTAAGGTTGTATAGGTAGATGTGTGTATAGAGGGACGAGGTCAGTTTCAGAAAGGGAAGAAATATTGAATGACTGGGTATAGGCAGAGAAGATAGGAAAGAAATGAAAATGTGTTTAGGTCCCCCAGCTGGATAATAACCTCTTTCAGGGAAGGAACTGGACCTTATGCTTTGCTCACATTTTCTTTATCTATGGTAGCCATTTCCTTCCAATGGGCACTTAATACATTATGCTGACTGTTTGCCGTTCTGTTTTGTCAGTAAATTTTGCAACCTAGACACTAATACTCTACTTACTTATTGTAATTGACACTCACCACTCAAGTTTAGTTGCTGGAGATCATTTAAAGATAGAAACGATGGTGGCAGGTAACTTATTTGATTGTTGTATGCGTTTAAACTAACCAAACTTTTCAATTCCCCTATATTTCTTGGAATTTCTCTGATTGCATTATTTGAGATATCAAGTCTTTTAAGTTGAGTCATATTAAACAGCTCTTCTGGAAGTCTTGTTAACTGTAACAAAGATTAATCAATTATATTTTAAATAAATATTTCTTAATTAAAACTTTTTCTAAAATCAGTGGACGGAGGGATTTTTTTTAATCTTAAAAAGGTATTTTCACTATGTCACAAATTCTTTTGTGACTCCCTTGCTAAAGCCCACAGCATCCAAGTGCCTCCCCAGTCCGAGCCATGCTACTATGAATTCAACCATGGGCTAACCCATTTTCCACACTCTAAACACTCAGAGTTTATTGCCACCTTATCCCTCTCTTCCCTCCCTAAATCTGACCTCGCTTTGGCTTATTCTCTTCCCTGAAGACTTTCTCAATTATACTATCCCACACTTGATCTCTTTTTTCCTATTCTCAACAACATTGCTTTTTTATTTCGTCCCTTGTGTGTTGTCCTTGGATTTTTAAATGACATGATGTACTTTTTATACTTTTTATGTGCATGTTCCTAAGCATGATGAATTTTGAGTAAATATTCAATAAACACCTTTAGAATGAAGTCACATAGTTTGGCAATGTAGCCTCAAATGAAAATTCCTTGTACAAAAATACTGCAGGATAGCAGGAATTAAGATACTCTGCTAAGGTGACAAAAAAATATGTACATTCAGAGAAATAAGGCCATCACAAGTGGTTTTGAAATAAAGGAAGTTCTATGAGTAAACAAAAGAAGTATTAATATATGAGTCCCTCAGAAATATCCAAACAAGATAAATATTAGATATGGCGCTTAGTGTTCTTCCAGCTGTAAAAGAAGCATAAGAGACAGTCCTTAACTTTAAGAAGGTTAAAATTTAATTCATGGAATAAAATATATGTATATGAAACAATTAGGAAACAGCATTAAGTAATAGGTAGTACAATGCCAAAATAAAGACTACAAAAACAAATATATGGAAGTTTAGAGAATGTCTATCAGTACAAATCCAGAGAACTAAAGGAAAGCTTCATGTTGCAGATGGGACTAGAATGGCCTCCTAAGAATGAATAGGATTGGATAGAAGTTACAGGACACTTAAGGCAAGACAAATATCATGTATAAAGACAACCAATGAGAAGCTGACCAGTAAAGAGAGGTGATAGGAAGCAAGAGGGAGATATGTTTGGAAAAGGAACATGGAACCAGGCTATGACAAGACTTGAGAGCTGGGGCTGTAAGGAAGGAGGCAGATCAAGACAGGTGGGCAGGTCCATAGTTTCACATTCTTTCAGACAAATATTCCTTAACTTCTAGCTCAACATTTATTAGAGGAAATGCCTGAGAACTATGTGATGATAGAGCTACTATGGAAAGAAGATTCCTTTTGTGCATCCTTCAGTTAGCAAAATAAAAGCCCAGTGATTAATCTGACTCTTCTTTCTCAGATGACTGTTTAGTGACCATATGGTGTTATATAAATTAATCCTTTGGGTATGTCACTTCCACCCCAAGAGGTTATCAAATTGATCTTTACAATTAAATAGGATATTCTTCTTGAGAGAAGTTTGGGTAAATCATTTTTTTTCCATCTGGTGAACTTTGAAATGATGTTGTAATAATATGGTCTGATGCCTTTGGCAACCACCCACCACAAGTAGGTAATAGATATGCAATCTGGATTCCTGAGAACAGTCCTCTGGAATGAAGTCTGATAGTTTTGACAAGTCTTGATAAAAGGGAGGAACCTGAATGAAAGAATAGTCAGGAGGCTCCTAGAATAGTCTAGGCATGAAATGAATGATGACCATGGACCAGAATGGAGACAGTGATGCTGGGAAATAAGGGAGATGATCCAAGAGCTTTCTCAGAGAAAAAATGAGACAATTTTGGTGTAAGATTTAGTATATTGATGATGGAAAAGATATGGTCAAAGATGATTCCATGATTTCTAGGTTGGCAGATTTAAAGAAAATGGCATCACAAACAAATGGAGAGGTTTTAATGGGAATTACATTGGAAAGAGAGATGAGTATGAAGTTATGTTGAGTGCGAATCAATAGAAGAATAAAAGAACGGACTTTCCAGGGAAATTAGAAACTATAGGACTAGCCCACTGGAGAGAAATTGGCTCCAGTAGCTAGCTAGGTCATGTGCATAGTGTGGTGAGGTCTAGGAAGGAATTAATAAAAAAGAGAAAATTAAGGACATAACCCGTGGACTTCCACAGTAATATATAGGCCAAAGAATTAGTTGAATATAATGCAGAAAAAATTGCCTTTTAATATAAAAGCAACTTTTAAAACACAACATATATCATTATTCATTCCATCTAACTTAAGCAACTATTCCCTGGAGTAGTCTTTCTGGAAATGTACTGTATAGCAGGTGTATGTTTAAAAAAAAAAGGTCAAATAAATTTAGCAGTTATGGTTTAATTAGTTAAAAACTATTTTCTTCCGTTAGGGTTACTTCATGTCTTTCAGCTACTTACTGTCTTTTATGTTGAGTGCGAATCAATAGAAGAATAAAAGAACGGACTTTCCAGGGAAATTAGAAACTATAGGACTAGCCCACTGGAGAGAAATTGGCTCCAGTAGCTAGCTAGGTCATGTGCATAGTGTGGTGAGGTCTAGGAAGGAATTAATATAAAAGAGAAAATTAAGGACATAACCCGTGGACTTCCACAGTAATATATAGGCCAAAGAATTAGTTGAATATAATGCAGAAAAAATTGCCTTTTAATATAAAAGCAACTTTTAAAACACAACATATATCATTATTCATTCCATCTAACTTAAGCAACTATTCCCTGGAGTAGTCTTTCTGGAAATGTACTGTATAGCAGGTGTATGTTTAAAAAAAAAAGGTCAAATAAATTTAGGAATTATGGGTTAAATAGATACAAACCAGTTTATTTAGTGCAGATTTCTTCAGAGCTTTTGATGTATTAGTGTTCATTGTGATTCTCTAAGAATCCCATGCTTTTCAAGGCTATATGATAATAGGAACCCCACTACTTATATATTTTTTGAAGAGCAATTCATGGCACTAGTTATTTCTAGGAACAGGCTTTGGGATCTTGCTGTAGATAATAAGCCTCTGTCAAAGGCCTTTAATTTGACTGTGATGGCCAAATTAAAGATAACCAGATAATAGCCATATCCTTTTCATTAATATGTCTTAATATAAATCAGGAATGTTTTGATTTTTAAAAAGTATTTCATAAAATTCACTCTTAGAGTTTGAGTCAAATTAAATGTTAACTATAAGAACATTTATTCCCTTTGATCTAGTTTTTAAGGGAAAATTCACTAAGGAAATAATAAAATATGAAAAAGGCTATATTTATGAAGAAGTTCATCACAGCATTATTTATAATGATGATAAATTACAACACCCCTAAGTACTTAACAGAGGGTTAGTTACATAAATCATGTATTAGTTATAACAATTATTGGGAAGATTATGTGTATCATGGGGAAATGCTTATGATACATTAAGTGAAAGTAGAAGAATTTAAACTTGAATGTACAATCTTTTTATACTTTCTTATAAAACCATATACATAAGAAAAAAAAGACTAAAAGTAAGTTGTCAACATACGACCAGTACTGGTCGATATATGGCCAATAGTTATGTTACAGTGATGTGCTTGTGGAATGATTATGTACCTGTGAAATGATTTTTTCCTTTTACTTTTCTCAATTTTCCAAATTTCCAATAATGTTTATATTAACCCATAACTTTAAAACTCCTTTTATAATTAAGCTGAAATAAAAAGGAATGTATAAAATTTTCAGCTTTACCTGGCATTTCATTTTAATGAAATATTTTCCTATAAAGATTTTGAATTGAGAAGTATATTTATAAGCCATTTTTGGGTTATAAAAATAAAACCTATCCTTTAAAAAATAAAATATTCCAGCTAAATTTAAAATAAACATACACATACACTACAACTTAGACTCAGATCCCCTCCAGTCCCACCTTCCCCACAAAGCCCAAAATATCAGTCTTACCTTTGTCCCATTTATCTGACTTATATTCAGCTCTTCCAGTGATTGAAGTTGACACAGTTCAATAGGAAAATATATAAATTGATTGTTTGAGATGTTTAATTTCTGGATTCCTTTTAAGTTACAGATCTCTGAAGGGATCTTCTTTATTTGGTTTTCAGAAAAATCAAGTACTTGCAAATTTGCTAAAGTACACACGTCTATAGGGAAAGTTTCAAATTTATTACAGCATAAAATAAGAACATGGAGTGATGCCATATTGGAAATACATGCTGGAATTTTCCTTATTTGGTTTTTACCAAGATCCAGATATTGAAGTTTAATAAGAGAACATAAGTGCTCAGAAAATATGAGGAGTTTGTTTTCATTAAACTCTAAATGAAGCAGTTGTTTACTGAAAGATATATCCACAGGTACTTCTGAAATATAGTTTCCATTAATATTCAAATAATGAAGAGAATCTAAAGCACACAAACCTACTGGAAAATGTATTATCTTATTATAACTCAGTTTAACTTTAGTTATTTTTCTGCAGTTTTTTATTTCAATGGGAACATCAGTGATTATATTTCCTGAAAATTCTAGACTGAACATATTATTAAGATATGAGATATCTTCAGGTATTCTCACTATATTATTTCTGTTTACATGGAGTTTTCTTAAACTTTTAAGCTTGTGGATGTTCTTAGGAAGTTCTGTTAATTTATTATCACTAAGACTAAGGCATTCCAACATTACACAGTGGGAAATTTTCTCTGGTATTTCTTTCAATAAATTTTTATCAAGAATTAGAATCCTAAGTTCCTTGAAGTTCTCAATTTTGTGTGAAATCACTTCTATTTTATTGTCAGTCAGTTGGAGTTCTTGCATTTTGAGCAATCTAAAAATTTCCACTGGCAAAAATGTAAGTTTATTATGATCCATTAAAAGTTTTTCTAAATTTTTAAGCTCCCTAATTTCTTTCGGCAAACTGCTTATCAGGTTTCCAGTAAGGTTTAGTGAAATTAACTTTGGAAGGAAGCACAGAACTTTAGGAAATATTGTTAACTGATTATATTCCAGATTGAGAACACTCAAGTTTTTCAAAATACACAGAGTATTTGGTATATATCTTAAGTTATTTTTAGCCAGACTTAAAATTTCCAAGTTTCTAAGACTTTCTAAGCCAGAAGGAAAATTCTCAATGTAATTGTTATTTAAAAAGAGCTGCCTGATATTCCTCAGCTGTGATATTTCTTTAGGTATATGTGATATTTGGTTGTGACTAACATTTAATATCTTTAAATTATGAAGTAATTGAATTTCAGATGGAAATGTTGATAATCCATTATCTTGCAAGGATAGAATTTCAAGTCCTGTCAGGTCACATGATTCTGCTCCTTCAAAACTTTTGATTTGGTTCTCATCTAAATATAGGTATTTTACATATTTTATTTTTAAAATGTCCTTAGGGAATTCTTGTAAACCCTTGGCCTTGAGGTTAACTGTAAAGTTATCTAACCCTAAGTCAACTCCTTTCTGATTTTCTTCAGTGAGTTGTGGACTAATTTTTCCTAATGTTTCATGAGCTAGGAAGTCAGCAGAAATTTCAGATTCAGCAGTCATCTCATTTACCGATAATGTTTCAGTTATTAATTGTGAGCTGTCATATCTAGTGATTGTTTTAGAAATTTGAAGAGTTTTCTTTTCTTCTTCATTTCTCTTAGATTTGCTTCCAGAGGAAGATGTCGATGTATTGTCATGTATCTCTAAGGTATCATTTCTAGGATCTGTTTTACAAATCTGGTCACGAGGTTCCTCTTCAGAAGCTTCCTTTAACAAATTTGATGTTTCTTTAATAAACCCAGGTTCCTCCACCAACTGTAAATTAGATTCTTCCCTAAACTGACTAGTGATATTCTCTGCCTCTGCTGAAGTATCCTCCTTTTCAGACATCTTATTTACTGATATGTTTTATACCAATACAAGATTGTAACTCGATTTTAATTTTCATGTTTAATTTTTTCCTTTGAACCTAGAGAAGAAATGTTGATATTAAAAGAAGAGATGTAATAAAAATGTCACAATTATAAATAAATTTAAATACATTTTTATTCTATAATGAATAATAAGTATAAAAACTACATTTATAACTAATAAACTAATATATATATATGATTACTGGTTAAGGATAGTTTATTGATCACATGATACTCTTGAAATCACATTAAAATTATAGAAAGAAATGGAAAAGATTGACAAATTAGAAATGAGACACAAGGGAATGAAAGAATTCAGCAAATTTCTGAAAGACAGAAAGAGGATAGCCAGGGCCCCCCTATGCCACATGCAGAGTGCCATTTGCATTGTGGACATGGTAAGTCTAAAATGTCTTGTCCCAACAAATTCAGTACCTCATGACAATTTCCAAAATAGCTAGAAGTAAAATGTCAAGGGAAGAGGGGTTGCTTTCTGTAAGAATAAACTAGAAGTAAAACAACCTTTTGTGCGACTCCTGAGGTACTGGCACAGCTGAGCAGCACCCCTCAGACGTCTGGGTCCCAGCTTCTGTAGGTCCCGTTTCCAAATTTGTAGTTTTTAATAGCTCAGCCCCTTTCCTTTGTCCCTTCATCCCCAGGGTGGCAGTTATTTCCTAGATGTATTATTTCTGTTTTACTGCAGTTCCTTATCTTTTCAGTTCTCCAATACTTATCTACACAACTTCCTAAATTAAATTATTTCTACTATACTGGGATGGTTTTAATATTTCACAAATTCTTCAAGAGAATAGAAAAAGAGGAACATTTTCCAACTTTCTTTATGCAACTAGCACTTATTTTTACATCAACACCTAATGAGAACAATATGAAAAAAAATTACAGGCCCGTTTTACTCAAGGCAAAAATGCAAAAATTCTAAACATTAAAAAAACTTCTAAATATTATAAAAACCAGCAATATATAAAAAGGAGAATATTTTGTGACTAAGTTACATTTGTCCCAGAAATACAAGTTTGGATTTTAACATTAGAAAATCAACATAATTTGCCACACTAAGAAATTAAAGGAGAAAAACCATATGATCATTTGATTAGATGCAGAGCACTTGATAAATTGCAACATTTTTCATGATTTAATAGAAACTTTTAGCAAACTAGAATAGATGAGAATTTCCTCAATCTGCTAAAGGACAGCCATAAAAAATCTACAGTAAATTCACTGTTTCACCACTAGGTGTGATCAACTTTTCTTTGACGGTAGAGGCAAGAAAATGTTGCCCTCTATCATTTCTATTCGACATTGTACTGGCAATCTTAGCCAGTGGCATAAGGCAAGGGAAAAAGATATAAATCTGCCATTAGTCACAGATAATATAATTATGTGTGTAGAAAATCTAAGATCATCTGCAGGTAAATTATTAGAATCAATAAGAACATTAAGCAATGTTGCTGAATACAAAGTCAACATACCAAAGTCAATTTCCTTTCTGATGTTAACAAAAAGGAGTTAGTAAATGAAGGTTTAAGGAGGTATCATATACAGTCAAATATTGAGTAGGAATAAATCTAACAAAAATGTGCAAGACTTTTACAGAAAAAATTGCTACTTAATGTAACTACAAAATGTAATAATTAGAGATGACCTAAATAAATAGAGAGGTATTCCTTTCAAATTGATCTATATTGTAAATACAATTCAAATCGAAATCCTAATGTTATTTTTGTGGAACTTGATGATCTGATTCTTACAAGTATTTGGACAAATAAGGGCCAAGAATAGTCATAATACTCTTAAAGAAGGAAAACCAGGTGGGAGGACTTGCTTGCTGAATATCAAGACTTATTATAAAGCTACAGTAAATAAGGTGATATGGTATTGGTAAAAGAATATACAAATAGATCAGTAGAATATGTAGAAAGCCCAAAAACAGACATTTGATTGACATATGGATACTTGATTTATGAAAAAGATGGGACTTTGGAGCACTGGAAAAAAGATGGCCTTTTTAACAATGATGCTAGGAAAACTGGACAATTAGTGAAGTGGAAAATATGTCTGAAAGATATATCCAAAATGTAGTAAAAAGGGATAAGGAGATGAAAAAAATATAAATAAGCACATGGAAAATATAATGAGAAGGACTAACATATATCCAATTAGAGTTCCAGAAGGAGAAAGTGGAGAAAATGGAAGAAAGGGAATATTTAAAGAAGCAATGGGTATGAATGTTCCAGAACTGAAGTAAATATGAATCCACATATCCATAATGTACAACATATCCAAAGCATCTAAAGTTTCATCTGAAACTACAGAACAATACAAACAATTAAAATATCATGAGAGTAGTCAGAGAGACGGGAGGGGACACTAAAAAGGAACGGCAAGATAAGACTAGACTATAGCGAAAGCTAGAGGACAATGGAAGAACTTATTCAAAATATTGAAAGTCACTATTAACCTAGAATTGGGCATCCAGCCAAATTAGCATTCAAAAGTAAAAGGAAAATAAAAACACTTGAAAAAAAATTGGGAACTTGCTCTAAAGGAACTTCTAAAAGATGTTCTTTAAGGAAGAGAAAAAGATAACAGAGGATGGGCCGAAATTCAAGAGGGCATAGAGAGCAAAAGAAATGGTAGACACATATGTAAATTAAAATAAATAATGGGTCTGTGTAAAACAATAATAGTCTCTCATGTATGGCATTAAAGAAGACAATAGTTTGTGAGTCAGCTATCTCCCTGAATATATTTATTAATTATAGGGAGTAATGGTAACTTGACACTGTAGAGGCCCAGTAGACACCACCTTTGTCAAGTGGTTAAAGTCAACATCACCAGTATATCATGTACTCCCGGATACAGGGGACTGAGAAGTGCACATCACTTCTGTGGTATTCTTGCGAAAAGTGCATAACCCCAGTCTAATCAGGAAAAAACAGCAGACAAATCCAAATTGATGGGCATTCTGCAAAAAAAACTAACCAGTACTCTTCAAATGATAAAAGACCAGGAAAGACTCAGAAACCGTCACAGATTGGTGGAGACTAAGGAGACATGACTAATTGAATTTAATATGTGATCCTTGATTAGACCCTGGAACAGAAAAAAAGGTAGTAAAAAAACATAAATTCCAAATGAAGTCTGTAGTTTAGTTAGTATTATACCAATGTAAATATTTTTGTTTTGGCAACTGTATTATGATTATTTTAATATCGGGGAACCTGAGCGAAGGTTAGAAGGGAATTCTCTTTACTATTATTGCAACTTTTCTATACATCTAAAATTACTTCAGAATAAAAGGACCTCAGCTAAGATGTTCTGAAATCTTTTTTATCTGAGGTAGATGGAAGTCGTTTGGGTTTATGACTGTGTTAGGCATGCTTGATAAAATTTGATAAATTTTAAGAGTTATTATTAGAAGAATAAAACTGGAGGAACTAAATTCGACTTTTAGAGAGAAAAACTTTAAATAAGAGAAAAAACAGAAGAAGAACAAAAACAAAATTCAGTCAGATTTTTTAAAAAGTAATAAAGAAAAAAAGAAGAAACTAGATAAAATTTTTAAATAAGATAGAGATGAGTCCAAATATGTCACTAATCAAAATAAATGTGACTGGACTAAATAACCAATTAAAATTCAGATTTGTAATAAACAAAATCTAAGTGCTATGTTTGAAAGATGCCTCTATAGCATATGATCACAGAAAGGATGGAGCCCGTGCATATATGGACCTTGATTTATGACAAAGACACAAAGCACTGGGGAAAGAATAGCTTTTGATTCTGGGTCAACTGGGAATCCGTATAGAAAGAAAAATATATTTGACCCCTATCTCTCCATGCGCAAAAATCAATTTAGATGGAATATAGATTTAAATGTGAAAAATAAAACAATAAGACTCCAAATAGATTATATATAGAAAGATGTATTCATGACATTAGGATAGAGAATGAATTCTTAAGTGGACACAAAAAGCATTGTGCATTAATAGCAACAGATTGGAAATAACGTAAATGTCAATAATAGAAGACATGTTAAATAAATTATATCCATGCATAGATCTAACTTAAACATAACCTTAACCACACCAGGCTGGGCTGAGGTTTAATCAATATACATTTGGTTTTTACTTTAACTTAGTGTTAAATATTATTAAAATCTGTGCCCAAATGATCTCCATAAGTTTCTCAAAATGTATGGCTTATGGCTTTAAGTATAATTTTAACTATGGCTTAGTCAAAGTATTTGGGTTTATAGTTTTCTATTTCCATAGTGTATTTTGTCATATTTTAATTTTATGGTTTTCATTTGTTGTACCTTAAGAAAGTCTATAATTACTTCTGAATCGATCAGGATTCCAAAGGAAAGACACGATCCACTCAAATTGAGTAATTTGAGGAAAGTTTAACAGAGCGCTTACTAAGGTGTGGATAGAGAGAGTGTAGGGA
>NW_006436282.1:400399-449395 GCF_000325575.1 Pteropus alecto
CAGGGCTAGTAACAGAGAGCCCCATTGTTATTCCTAAGTGTAAAGGAGAGAGACAGAACCCAGATAGTGCACTGTGGACAAAGGCCACCTGGCTGGATCTGGGCCTTTGGATGGAAGAACATGATCAGTCTGGAGCAGTGCTGCAGCCAAGAGTGTTAAGGGAGTAAATCCCCAGTCTCACTCTCATACACTCCTTTTATCTTCTGCTGCAGCTGCCCGTTGGTTGAACCTAAATGGAAGCCAGAGAACATGAGAGACACGTGATGCAGTCCAAACAGTTCAGCCCCAAAGCAGAGTCAGAGGGTGGAGATTATAAAAATGGCTACAAATTTTTCACATTTCTATGTGCTCCAAGAGATAGAGTCTATTCCCCCAACTCCCTTGAATCTCACCTTGGCCATATGACTTAACTTTGGCCAATGAGGCATTAGCAAACATGACACTAACGTAGTTTTGAAAGGCACTTAACACTGGCACTTGCAAAACTATCCTCTCACAGTTTCTGAGACCTCTACCATCTATGCTATGTGAAGAAGTCTGAGCTAGCCTACTGGATGATGAGAGAGATATCTTACTAGTTTCTCTGGCATTTGGCCAGCTAGCACTCAGAAGTAGAGTGACCTGGTAGACTGGCAGAAGACCACAGAAGCATGCATGAGCCCAACCAAAACTATCAGAACTGCCTAGGTGAGCCAACCCCAAATGGCTAACCTGCAGAATTGTGAGTTTAATTAATTGTTATACAGTAATAACTAACTGATATAAGGGGCTAATGGAAAATATCCAGCACAAATTCTAAAAATTTTATGCTTTATATTTCACAGTTCTTTAATCCATACGGAAATAATTTTTTGTATGCTATGAGGTAGGAATCTAATTTATCTTATATGTCTAGTCAATTGTCTCCAACAATTTATTGAATAGTAAACCCTTTCTTCACTGACTTCTAATGCTGCTTCAATCATATATCATATATGTACAGAGCTGTTTCTGGACTTTTAATTCTATTCTCTTTATCTGTTTGTCTAAGTCTGCATCACTACCACATGTTTTAATGATTATAACTTCATAATAAATCTTGATATCTGGTAGAGAAATTCCCTTCACCATATCTTTTTTCTTCAAAACTCTGATGTTCTCAATCCTTTACATAGCTAGATCAACTTCAGGATCTGCTTGTATTTAAATAAGAATTGAATTAAATTTGTAAATTAATTTGGAAAAAAGATATATTTATAATATTGCATGTTCATACTTAATAACATGATATGTCTTCGTTACTATTGAGAATGATGTCTATTTTCTTTCTTTAGTTTTTAAAATATTGGCATATAGGAACATTACTAATATTTGTATGTTGATCTTATATCCAGCAATCCGGGCTCTCTTATTAGTTCTAATAACTTTATATATTCTTTCAGATTTTCTGTAAGGACAGTATTATAAATATTGGCAGTTTTTGTTTCTTTTTATCCAATTCTCTGACTCTTGTTTGTTTTTATTGTCTTATTGCATTTGTTAAGCCCTGCAGTACAATGTGGAATTGGAGGAATGAAAGTAGCTATCTTTGTTTCTTTAATCTGCTAATGTGGTATATATTAATTACATCAATAGATTTTCTTTATTGAACATTGGCATTTCTTGGATAAATCAAACTTGGTCATGATATATTACATTTTAATTCACTTCTGAATTAAGTGTAACATTTACTCAGAATTTTTATGCTTGTTATTAGTAATTTTGCTGATAATTTTTGTTTTCTATACTGTTCCTGTCCATTTTTGCTGTCAAGGTTATACTAGCCTCATAAATTGAGCTGGGTAACTTATCCTAATTATCTATTAGTTGAAGCATTAGGAGTAATCTGTTCTTTGAAGGTTCTGTAAAATTTGCTTTTTGAAATCCTATTAATTAGATTTAATGGGTACTGGTTAGTCCAAGTTTCCTTTTAATTCTTGAGACGTGCGGGAGAAGTAATTGCTTTCTCCTGGCTTTGTGTTTCCATATGAAGGAAACTGCTTGTGTAATGCCCTTGGCCTTGAGCCTCATCTCCACAATATCGCCTCTACAGAGATTTGGATGACTGATGAGCTCAGCTCCTTATGGGTTCTTTCCTTCCAGTCTTTCTGTCTGCAAGATTTGTGTTCTAGTTAGCTGTCTTCCACAGAATAAGCGAGTTGTATATCTGTTGGAAGAGCCAAGGTTGTCCATCTGTGTGATGATTAAGTAATTATGTTGAATTCAGGGGCAAATAATCACAAGTCCACTTAGCTGCAGACCAAAGCTACTTTCTCTAAACTGCTTCATCAGTAATAAATGTGCTATTTTGACCCCCTTCTGCCTTCTTAGTGATAAAGAATTTGGAGGGGAAAGAAAGTGTGTTATTCTTTGACTGCTTCTCAAATTGGAACATGTGGTACATTAGTTGAATACTTTGAAAAATAAATAGAACTGGAGAAATTAAGGCTCTGGGGTGGCAAGCATTCATGGTTTATAGCTTTAGAGTCTTGAATTGGAATTTTGTAGCAACCCAGATTGTGCAATTGACTTTTGTGGGGATGGCTTCCTCAGGTGGCTTTAGCCCTTGGGTTTTAGTAAGCATGGCATACATGGAATTGTGACCTTGCTTGATCGGTCACCACAGTTTGTGGTAGTTTTGTCCTCAGGTGTTTGGTTGTTTTTCTGCAAAAGAGTTATTTCAGTTTTATTTTTTTATACTGTTAAAAATATATATATAAAACTTATCATTTTAACCATTTAAATATAAAGTTAGTAGCATTAAATACATTTACATTGTTGTATAACAAAAGGGCTACTTTTAAAAAATGGTGAAATTATTAAACAAGGGCTTCTCTGGTCTGGGTGTGTGGATGCCTACAGATTGACCATGAATGCTGCACCCAGCTTGAACTGATATTCTAGGAGAAACTGAATCAGAGATGAGATCTCCTGTTCCATTGGTCCAAATTAGGTCACATGCCCAACCCTGAACCAATGGCTGTGGCCAGGAGCCTGAGTAATGCCGTTTGTTGTTTTAGACCGCGCCACATGGCTCACTCCTAGAGCCAGGGGTAGCATATGCCTTTCTCAAATCACAGGGTGGCTAGATAGGTGGGTAGGTAGATTAGACAGATGATAGATAGATGATAGATAGATAGATAGATAGATAGATAGATAGATAGATAGATAGATAGATTAGATGGATGGGAGATAGAGCAACCCCAAGCTAGAACAGATGCTGTAGAAGCAACAATGATGTCCCCCCTACAGCCACTTCTTAAAGATAATCAGTGGTGAATATCACACATATACTTTTTTTTCCGACAAAATTGGAAACTTACTATGTAGTATCATTGTCTAAGACAGTAGTTACTAGCCACATGTGACTATTTAAATTTAAATTAAATTAAATTATAATTTAGCTCCTGTTAAAGTAGCCACATTTCAAGTGCTCAGTAGCCACGCATGGCTGGTGACTGCCTTATCAAACAGTTCAGATATCAAACATTTCCATCATCACAGAATATACTTTGGAGTTAACACTTGGTAACTTGAAACCAAGTATTTGAAAAGTTTATCTTTTATGCCTGCAAAATATTCCATTGAAGGTTGTGCCAGTAATAATTTAACCATTCCCATGTGAACATTTTTATGGCTGATACATATACCTAAATAAAATTCTAAAAATGTATACGAGAAAGTCTCCGCTCATCCTCACAAGCACTGAAAGTCTCATTTAAAAACAAATATTGTCAATTTGACAGGCAAAAGTAGATCCCAACTCTGTTTCTGTAAATATTAGTAAAGTTGAACAATAACTCAATGTAATTTGTTACATATCTCAAAGACGTAGACATTCAGGGAGCCACAGGACGTTTTTATACCGTGCAACATCGACATATTGTTGCTCAGAGTGTGGGAAAAAGACCGCTCGACAGAGGGGAAAGCAACTGGGACGCACACACGAGAGGTGGGGACCCCTGGGGCACGCAGAAGAGGGAAGATATGCAGAGCCGCAGATGTTGAGGTGAAATGGGAGGAGGGAAAAACCTGGGTTTGGTTTAGAAGGTCGCTGAAGTCACAGCGCATCTCATCACCTGGAGCTGTCCTCAGCGGCTGCGACTCGGGTCGCAAGCCGGGGTCGTGCGCTGCGGAGCATCCAGCGACTCCGGCGCCTGGCACTAACGCGACCCTGGGCCCGCGGCCCGAACGGCCAGGCGCCTCGCCTAGGCCGCGCCCCTGCGCGTTTGTGAGCTGGCCCCGGGTGACACTGCAACACTCGGGGCGAGGCCAGGGCCTCCATTTAATTCCCCGTAGGGACGCGCGCCAGCCGCGGCGAGCAGGATAGAGAACGCGCTTCTGGGTTCTTGGCTTGCGCATCGGAATCTCTCGGGCAGATTGGGGTTCTGATTTAGTCAGTCTGGGGTTGGCCGGAGCATTTGATACTAACGAGCAGCCGGGTCGGAGAGCCGCTGGTCTGGGCACTGGTCCTCGGACGTTCCCACCACGCTAATCAACAGAGTCCAACTTCGGAGATAGTCGTGATGAGAGGTGCTTCTACCAGAGGTTTTGTTTTTCTGACTGCCGGGTGAACAGCAAGTGTTACAGGCACGGTGAAAATAACACCTAGTGACGTGAGGGACCCAACTTGTCACTTCGACTAAATTGCTTCATAGAGTCTGACCTCTTTTTGCCTCAATTACCCCCAGGCAATTCTTCAGGCCCAGCTGGACTTCCAAACCATGAACCAAGCAGAAGGCGAGCGACAGGAGCCCAGGAATAACAGATCATACTTGTCTGGGGGAGGTGGTGTCTGCGCCACTGTTTAAAGGGACCCCCGGGACCACGAGGATTTGGAGGCGGGTCTGCCTTTGTAGCTAACCAGGAAGAGCGCTGGGGAGTGAGTGTAGGCAGGAGAGGTGGCTGAGCTCTGAGAAAGCGCCTAGGTGATGTGACCTACCTTCTCCAAACATCTAAACAGCAGGACAAGTAAAGTTACAAGACTAATTTAGTTTTAGCCTAATACAACCAAAACACAGTATCAGAAAAACAGGAAGTATTTATAGAATATGAGCGTGTAATTGAAGAACTAGATATAGAGCTTTTAGAAAAAATAGAAGACTTAAAAAGGCTCTTGTGTGGTTTACTAATTTCAGTATCTAAAACAGAACAAAGCTAGACCAGTTACACAGAATAATGGTTAGCACAGCTGCTTTACACGCAGAAGGTCCTGGGTTCGAGTGCCAGTGGCCCATATGGGGAGCCCACCAGGCTCAGGCAATGCGTTGAGAGCTCGTGGCAGGAGATGCCCACGCCTTCAGAGATTCAGTTCTTAAGGGGAGATGGCAACCTCCCTAGGTCAGGGGTGGAAGGGGATAAGGGGGACTAAAGTTTAAAAAATAATAAAATAAATAAAATAAACTATAACAAAACTAAATAAACTAACGAGTTTTTACCATGAGTGAAACAAAGTTTTCTAAAATTGACACTTTCATGCATATTTTCCGATGAATGCTATCACATCTATATTTCAAAGTGATGTTTAAAATGTCCTTAGAGTGCTAGTTTAAACTTCAATGCATTATTATCCTTAGACTCATATCAAAGCCTCACCTGATTCATTTGCAGGGGCCTTTGCGGAATAGGGCACTTCCAACCTTGGCTGGTCACTGCCTCCTTGGTGAGATGTCACAGCCCTTTTGGTTATCAGGATGGTCGGCCCACTACTTTTCCCAGCCCTTTTCCTTAGCCTTGCAACTATTAAATTGTTTGTGTATGGACCTCCCAACATTTCCTATCACCACCAAATTCCAATTTAAAGTTGAATAATGAATGCAATTAACTCTAGAATTTATGAAAAGCAGTGAAACTCCCTTTTATATAATTCTACATGTGTAGCTTTTTAGTATGCTTTTTTGTGGGTTGGATTCCGAGTCATCTGCCTAATGAGTTAACTTGGTAACTCATAATTGGCAATACATACAATTTGCTGGTGTTTTATAAGTCTGTGTTATTTTTTTAAATTGATAGGATTGACATATAACGTTAGTTTCTGGTGTACAGAATAATGATTTGATATTTGTATATATTGCAAAATGATCACAATAAGTATAGTTAACATTATCACCATATATAGTTACAAAATTTATTTCTCATGATGAGAGCTTCTAAGATCTACTTTTAGCAAATATATAATACAGTATTATTATCCATTGCTATCATGCTATATATTATATCCCCAGGATTTGTTATAACTGAAATTCTTTATCTTTTGACCCCCTTCATTCATTTTCCCCACCTCCTCCTGCCTTTGGGAAACCACCAGTCTGTTCTCTGTATCCATGAGTTCAAGTTTTTGTCATTTTTTTTTTTAGGTTCCACATGTAAATGAGGTTATACAGTATTGTCTTTCTGTCTGATTTATTTAACTTAAAATAATGTGCTTGAGATCCTCTATGTTGTCATAAATGTCAAGATTTCTTTTTTATAGCTGAGTAATATTTGTGTGTGTGTGTGTGTGTGTGTGTGTGTGTGTGTGTCACATTAGTAACAATCCATTCATCCATTGATGGACACTTAGGTTTCTTCTGTGTCTTGGATATTGAAAATATTGCTGCAGTGAACATAGGGGTGCATATATCTTTTTAAGTTAGTGTTTTTGTTTCCTTCAGATAAATACCCAGAAATAGCTAGGTCATATAGTAGTTCTATTTGTAAGCTTTTGAGGAACCTCCATACTCTTTTGTATAGTGGCTGCACCAGTTTATATTCCCACCAATAGAGCACGAGCGATCCCTTTTCTTCACATCCTCATCACTTGTTATTTCTTCTTTTTTAATATAGCCCTTCTAACTGGTGTGAGGTGATATCTCATTGTGGTTTGATTTGCATTTCCCTGATTAGTGATGTTAAGCACCTTTTCATATACCTCTCATCCATCTGTATCTTCTTTGGGAAAATGTCTATTTAGATCCTCTGCCCATTTTTTAATAGGATTGGTTTTTTCCTATTGAGTTATATGAGTTCTTTATATATTCTGGATATTAATCTTTAACAGATTTACAAATATTTTCTCTCAAATTGCAGGGGTTGCCTTTTCATTTATTTTTTCACCTTTTCATTTTATTGATGGTTTCCTTTGCTGTGCAGAGGCTTTTTAGTTCAAAGTAGTCACGCTTGTTTATTTTTGCTTTTGTTGCTTTGCGTTTGGTGTCAAATCCAAAAATTCATCACCAAGAGTGATGCCAAGGAGCTTACCCCCTACATTTTCATTTAGGATTTGTAGGATTTCAGGTCTTACCTTCAAGTCTTTAATCCATTTGATTTAGTTTTTGTGTATGATGTTAGTGGTTCAGTTTCATTCTTTTGCACGTGGCTGTCCAGTTTTCCCAACATCATTTATTGAAGACACTATCCTTTCCCCATTGTATATTCTTAGCTCCTTTATCGCAAGTTAATTGACATACACGTGTGGGTTTATTTCTGGGTGGTCTATTCTATTCCATCTATGTATCTATCTTTGTGCCAATACCATACTTTTGGAAATACAGATAATTTGCTGGTGTTCCAGAAGTCTGTTTTATTTCATTTTTAATTGAGGGCATTAAAAACTGCTGCTTAGTGTATTCGCCTTCTTAGCATAATGTAGAGATGAAAAAATCTTCTTAGTATTAACATGGCAATTCATATCACCATTGATCATTGGAATGTAGGTAGTTTTCTTACTCCCTACCACCTTCTTTTAGGGAGTTTAAATACTAAGTTCTTGACTTATAATTTAAACTCCATATTAAATGAAAAGCAGATTGAGATTATCTTTATCTAAGAATTCTCAAATTTTATTCTTAACTGGAAAATAAGTTCCAAAAACATTTTGTCATGGTAACTCCTATAATACTGTTTATCTAATTCAGCTTGGAAACTTTGTTTCTGTATCTTTCCTCATTTATACAATAATGTAAATATGAAATGATATGTTTTCCCATTCATTTCATGACCAATTATGACTGATTATGAATAAGAGAGGGAAAACTTATTAACTTTATAGCACTTAGTAAAATTCTGTTTTAAACTGTTATACAACATAAAATGTGGTCTGTGAACATCCATATATTTTAAAATAGTAAATAACTTAACAAGCTAAAGTTCAAATAAAATTAATCAAAATCCAGTTTTTAATTATATACAGTTAATTACTTGTGAGTGAAATGGCTGAAATAAGTAAAAAAGCCAAATTGGCTTTTCTTCCTCTTAGTGGTTATGCATACAAAGTTAAATTCAATATTAATTGAAAGCGAACAATCCAGAAAGAAAAAATGGCACACATTTGACTTTAGTAAAAATTGTTTAGTTGTTTTTCTATCTGCAGAAGACTTATCATTTTAGGTTCATTCCTTTTCACTGCCCTACTGGTAAATATTCAGTAAATCCAAACAAAAAGTGTTATCAAGCATCGGTAAAATATAACTGGTCAGGCATCTTTTAAAACATTATATAGTATATTCCAAAAGTCAACAAACGATTCGCTAATTACTGGTTTGGGATACTTGTTATTTCCTCATATAATTGAGTTGGTGGCCTAACTACATTATTCTGTAACAAGTAAAGCATCTGGAGTAGACTTGTTTTGAAAACAATTACCTTGAGTATATATTATTTTTAACTATACAATTTTGTTACATTTTTATGGTAATGTTAGAAACTATTATTTTTTTCCCCCATGTTGAATTGTAGTAGTTTACTCCCTAGGCAAGTGGGGAAACTGTACCAGTAAAGCACTGCAAATGAGAAAGTAGGGGCAGCGGGCTCATGCATGGATTGTCCTCATGTGGGATCATCAGGTCAAGGAGAGTAAACATTTTCCAGACTGCTTTACCAGAAGATTCAACCAATTTTCAGTACCCCCAAAATATATTCCCATATGTTGTCTCAGCACTGGGCCATCATTTTTATTAATGTACTTAGTTGAGTTTTATCATTCCATATAATTCAACTAATTTTATCATTTATCCCATATGTTGTCTCAGCACTGGGCCATCATTTTTATTAATGTACTTAGTTGAGTTTTATCATTCCATATAATTCAACTAATTTAGTTGTTTTGCATTTCATTAGCAAAGATTTTATTTCCTCATTTCTTAAAGTTGTCTGCATTTCCAAGCATATAACCTTTCTGTGATCTTCTCTGACCACTCCCCTTCGGAATTTAATCACTGACTTTAATTTCTATTAAACCTTTATAAACTTTTGGTAAATTTTCAACATCTATAGAGCAAGTTGTAATTCTTTTCTTAATCTTACTTTTAAAATTTATGTAAATTTTTGCTTTTTAGATATATAGTTTTGTGATTTAACAAATACACTGTCAATCAAAATCAGGATACAGAACAGTTCTTTAACCACTTCAAATTCCTTCATGCTGCCCCTTTATATTCCCACATCCTCTCACCCTCATCGTTAACCTCTGATATCCACTAATTGCTTTCTGACTCTACAGTTTTGCCTTCTCCAGAATGCCATCTAAATGGATGGGCATGCTACAGTATATAACCTTTTCAGCCTGGCTTCTTTCAGTTAGCATAATACATTTGAAATTTATCCATATTGTCATCAATAGTTTATTCTTTTTTGTTGTTTAGTAGTATTCCAATAAACCTAAGTTTGTTTATTCACTCACCCACTGAAGGATATTTGGGTTGTTTCTGGTTTGGGGCTGTTACGAATAATTACATTTCATTATGTATTATGAAAAAAGGAAAATATATCCTATAAACATTTGCATACATATTTTTGTGTGGACATAAGTTTTTGTCTCTTAAATACCTGGGAGTGGATTGACTGAGTGCAATATTTAACTAGGTGTATATTTAACTAATAAGAAACTACCAAACTTTTCCAAAATGGTTGTGCCATTTTGCTTTCTTATTATCCATGTATGAGTTCCGGTTGCTCTAAATTCCTTGATTCTTTTGCTTTCCTTTTTACTATGTACATTAAAAGGCATTTTAAACACCTCTCATGATAGCTGGTTTAAAAATATCCATAAATGAATGTGTTCTCTGCCACTTAAATATACCAGTCTGTTTTTCTCTAGTGATATTAAAGATTTTTTAATTTAATTTTTGTCCATATTAAATGTATTGAATACTTAGTATGCAGGATGGTGCCAAGCCATTTCTTTTCTATACTGATACCCATTTGCCTAACAAGATGATGTGGATTGCTCTATCTTTGCCCATTTCTCAAATGTTGGCATTCTTTGGTTGCTTCTCACTCTGCTCTCTTCCTAGGTGGCTTTAAATCTGTTCCTAAAGTTTCAGTTATTATCTCCTATAGAGCATTCTGAGCTTCAGGCCTGAGGCATCTCCACCTGCATGTCCTTCAGGCATCAGGAACTCAATGCTTATTTCTTCAAATCCTGCCCCTCCATTCCCTATTTTAGACAGCATACAGTGCCATTTTCCCAGTTGCCAGGACAGAAAGAAGGGAATTATTTGTAACTCCTATCTCTTACTTATTTCTCACATCCAAAGGTCACTGGGTTTTGTCAAAACATTAATCCATTTCTACCCATTGTTTTATACTTTCTTACTCAGACCCCTTCAAGCCCTTCCATGCACTGGCCCAGGATGACCTTTCAACACACAAATCTGAGCTAGTTAAGCCCCAAAGGCTCCCATGGCTCCTCATGATTAAGGAATAAATTCTTTAAGATTTGTTACGTTTTTTTTTTTTAAACTGTCCATCTCTCTCTCCTTTACCTAATGCCTGAATTCAGAAGCCAGACTGCCAGATTTTGAATTCTAACTCTACCACTTACTGCTTTTACCTTAGACTAACATAATAACCTCTCCACACACAGTTGTATTCAAAGTTATACAATATAATGAAAAGATTTATACCACTGTGTGAGAAAGTTTGGCTCCTTGGCTTTTTAAAAGAGAGAAAGCAAATATCGTGTTTTTATTACAACCACACATCAAGTTTCTGATTCACTTATACTCTGGAGCCAGGCCTGGATATGAATCTCGGCTCTGCCACTTATTAGCTATTTTCTCTTTGGCAAGCAACTTAACTTTGTTTTCTCTGTATATAATGGGAATAGTATCTGCCTCATAGTTATTGTGAGGATTAAATGAATTAATGTATCTAAAAGGCTTTAAACAATGCCAGGGGCATAGTAAGCACCATTTTAAGTATTAGCTATTATTATTATTTAACTAATGGGGAAGTAAGTCCCTAATTCCACCCATCCTTGGTGCCCTTCCAGTGAATCCTGAAACACCAGCACTTCTTTCTATCACAGAAATTATCAGCACAGTCAATGTATTCAAATTACTTTTCTTCCCTATACCCTAAGGTGTCTGAAAGATATTTCTTTGCTTCAAACATTCTGGCCTCTAAAAACTCAAGGCTTATCCACTTTCTGCTGTAGGGCCTTTTTAGTCTGTTTACCACAGCCTCTCCAAACACTAGATATGATCCTAGAGGCATTCTGACTTTATGAATACAAATGTGAAATGAGAATCATACCATCACAAATGGATTTTTGTTGAGAAAGTATTTTTTTGTATGTACTCAAACCAATTTAACTTCTTGATCAGTTTTCTATACAGTACAACAAAAACAATTTATATTTTTTTCCATTTTCATTTTACTGAAATCATTTTCATTGGTTTTTTCCCCCCCACGTACATTACAAAGTAATTAATTGATTCATCAGTCATTCTGTAATTCAAACTGTAATTCTTCCAATTACAGTTTTTGCCATTGAGTTCCTTAGGGTCAAATTAAAATATAAATTTTATTGATGTAATTCTATTAAATTTGGTCAATAACTGTGGGCAGTTTTACTTTGCTAAATATTTCTATCAAGTAATTTTTCTAGGGTCAATTTTGGCAAATTTTTTTTTTAATGTTCTTGTCGTTTATCAGATTTTGGCAACTTTTAATCTTACAAGATGTGATTCTTCAGTATGATTTTCTCTAATACGCTTATCATGTGCAGTGTTAGCTGTTCTAATTTTATTTCTACAATGGGAATTCATTTCTTGTGATTTGGATAAAAACTTGTTTGAATTCACTTCTTCACTAAAAACTGTTAATCTTGTTATCAGTTCTCCAGGACTATCCTTGAGGTCAAAACATGTCACCTCACTTCTCTTCCCCCTGTCACCTTCACATCATTCATTCCTATTTACCCCCTCAGATGCCACTTAAGCAGCACTTGCTCAGGGAAGCCTCTCCTGATCTCTAAGATTAGACCAAGTTTCCTTGCTTATGCTTAGATAGTACATTTTTTTCTTTCATCATAGTTATTACAATTTATAAGTTTACATTTCCATGAGTATTCTCTTCCTCATTAAACTTTGCTCACTGAAGGCAGGGACTTTGTTTTCCTTACTACTGGATCCCTGGCACATAAAAGGCACTCAAATTTATTAAAAGAAGGATGAAAAGGAAAATGGTATCTTTCATCCTCAGTGCACATATATAATGCCTGACCAATTCTAGGCACTCATTAAAAGCTGTTTGCATTTCCTCCTTATTGTCTATTTCTGGTTTGTTACGGTCTCACAAATAATGAATTATTTTTTTCCTCAATATTAATTTTTAAAGTTAACTTTTGGATGGTATGTATTTTTAAGCTTTTAATAGCCACGCTACTCTAGTAGTCTCCTCATCCCTTCTCTACAAGACTGCCATACTGTACGACTCCATATATTCTACGGCAGGGAGTTGCTTAATGTACTATCATTGCATCCTCACCTCACTCTGAATGGAAAAGCATTCAGGTACTTCCTAGTTAAAGTTGGTTATAACAGCAGTTCTAAACCCTAAGCTATACATCAAAATCACATGGGATATTTTAAAAACAGAAATGCTTGGGTCGCACCCTAAAATTTTATTGAGTCATAAAGTATTCAAACTCCCCGTGTGACTACAGAGCCAGGGTTAGAAAACACCAGGTAGGAGCACAGAATGAGTGTGAGAGAAGTGGTTAGACATTAATCTGGATGGGCAGGTGTGTGACAGAGTTTTAAGGGCCCTGTATTCAATAATAAGGAATTGGAATTTAATTCAACATGCAGTGAGGAGAGTTTTCAAAGGCTAGTGAAATAATTAGATCTATAAGAAAGGCTAGCTTGGTAGCAATGTGACAGATAGGTGGGCAAGGTGTAGATCCTGCATCAGGAGAGGAGGCTACGAGCCCAGGGATACATGGTGAGGACTTGAACTAGGGTGGTTGCTGTGCAAACAGGAAGGATGGGAATGGAAAACGACTGAAAAGGACATTTGACAGAACTTGATAAATGGAATGTGTAGAGTGATGAAAGAGGGAAAAGTTGAAGACCACTCCAAGATTTCCAGGCTAAGCAACAAGATGCAATCTGATGATGTCATTACCTGATCGAAAAATACAAATGTAAAGATAGAATGGAGTAAGTAGAAGAAACCAATTGTTTCCATCTATGATGAAACTGAAGTTCCTTGTGTAGGCCATGTAGGTGGAGCTAGAATAGCAGGAAACTGCAAACTAAGATCTAGAGTTCAGAAGAGAGGTTAAGGTCTGAGTGTCAACAAGATTTTTGGTAACAGCTGAGACCATAGGAATGGATAAAATTGAACAAGGCATTGCCTATGTATCATCAAAGTACTTAGCAGAGAATTAAATCAGACTCTATCATTAAACTTACTTAACCACATAATCTTAATTTTAATAAAGCTCAGGCAGAGCACCATTAAAAATAAGCAGAAGTTAATGTGAAGTGTAGATGATGCTATATTAAATTATCTGCAATCTGTAGAACTTTAAATAAGACTGTATATCTGAACTTACTTAGAACACATCAGTCTATTTAGCTTGGAAAGATTAGTTTCTGAGCTTGTTACATAGCAGATTAATAAGTTAGCTCCTCATCTATGATATCAGAACTCCCCTAAATGAAACAACCAGATATTTGGTGATCTACTTCCTACAATGTAAAGACAACATAAATAAATCATTAAGCCAACTCATAAAAATACAACATGAACTTAATAACTGCAACAATGAATATCTAGAGATTGTCATTTTATCGGTGTTATCTATGTACATATGTGCTTGTGTGCCAAGTAGTTTTGTGTAACTTACTTAACTTTAATAATCCAAATTCATTATTGGGTCTGATTTTGCTTCAACAGAAAACAAACCAAAACCTAAGATTCCCAGGCCCCACTACTTCCAGAGAGTGAATGAACTTGTCTAGGGTGAGTCTCTGAAATCCTCATTTTTAAGAGGCCCCCAGGTAATTATGATGCAGGGCATTCAAGAACTATACTTTGAAGAATACTAGTTTATACTAGATCCATTTTAAACTCCAAAAAACATACTGAGAAATGTTCACAGATTACAGAAAAATGTTTTAAATAACACTTTTATGGCTTAAGTAGAAAATCTATTTCTTTATTCAAATCATGTTGACTTTCATGTATATTTTGAAATGACAGTTATAGCAAAGCTATCTGTATTTTAATTTCATGACATTCCACTCTAAATTCTTTACCATTTACCAAAAATAAATTTTTTATAAAGCTTACATTTTTTTCTAATTTTATACAGACTATCAATCTATACTTTTTTCTGTGTTTCTCTGAAAAATTAGAATAGCTTATGAGGATATTATATAAAACTAATTGGTATATTACACACCAAACATTAAGTACAGATTCTGTACAATGTAACAGTATACATATATATTACAAGAGACTAAGTGCCTTGTTAAAAGTAATAGTTTAAGAAATCTTTCATGGAAAAAATCTGTATCACAAAATATGGTGATGTAAGTATCAGCTGCTTTCTTCTCACGAATTTCTTTCAGTAGGCATTAACTGTCCATTTAGCTTCATTAACAGTTTTACCACAAGGCCAGCCTACAAAGTAAAACATGTTGATAATAAATGTGAAACCTGTTAGATGAGTAAATGACATACATGGCAGTGGGCAGTTCCCTAGCTATTTATTTGCAAAGGAACTTTCTTATCAGGAGGCAGCTTGTCAAGAATAGAGTATTTACTCAAGCTTTTGAAGAGATTTAAGAAGTTACCTACTGCATATAACTAGTGGCTCAGATAGGATACTAGTCAAGAGGGAAGGACTACCTTATAAATTGATAAAGAGATAGGGAATACTGACCAGAATTTTTTTTAATGTAAAAAAAAAGAGTTTCATTGTTGTAAGACTGAAATAAATCATTCAGATAACTTTCTGGCTTTGTTTGCTTACAAAGGCCTGCCATTTCTCCTTGGTCTTAAATATTTTAATTTCATGTCATATTAGCAGTTTTCTTGAAGTAAAATATATTGTCATTAAAAACAATTTTACTAATATAGTAGTTCATTATTAGAAGTCCAGAATAACAGATAAGTACTTACCTGTTTTGTGTGTACTATAAAGCTCATTTTATTTTCCATACTATGGATCTGAAAACATGTATCAGCATCTCCCAACTGCCACATAAAACAACCATACTTAAGACTGATGAGTAAAGCCTACAACATAATTAGAAATTGTTATATTGAAATACATATTAAAAACACCTATCTTCTCTTACTATCTACACTTATCTAGACAGGTCTAATTGTAGAATAAAACCTATTCAAAGTGTCACACTAACCTCACACAGCCTGTAGTACAGTTACATATATGGTAGCCTCTCAGGAGACTGAGAGCAATGATATTCTTTGTATCAGATTGACAAAAATTTTTAAAGATGCCATTTCTGTAGTATGTATGTGTACATATGTACACACACAGGAATATTATTCAGCCATGAGAAATAAGAAAATCCTGTCATTTGCAACAACATGGACGGAACTTGAGGGCATTATATTAAGTGAAATAAGTCAGATAAAGACAAATACCATATGATATCACTTACATGTGGAATCTAAAAAACTGAACTCATAGAAATGGAATAGAATGATGGTTAGCAGGGGCTGGTGGGTGAGTAAAATTAAAGGGATGTTGGTCAAAGAGTAAAAACTTTCGGTTATAAGATGAATGAGTTCTAGGGACCTCAATGTATAGCATGGTGATTATAGTTAATATTCTACTATATATTTGAAAGTATATAGTAGAGATCTTAAATGTTCTCATTATAAAAAGGAAATGGTAATTGTATTGTGTTGGAGGTATTACCTAATAGTATGGTGGTAATAATGTTGCAATATATAAGTGTATCAAATCAGCATGTTGTATACCTTAAACTTATACAATGTTATGTATCTGAGTTAAAGCTGGGGGAAAAAGGATTTCCATTATATCAGTGACTTTTAAGAAAATTAAATGTACTACAAGTTTTTACTCTCTGTAGTTTAAAACAATTCCATATACTTTATTCAGTACCTTTTGAATATTCACATAGTACTTTCAGATCTAAAATTTATGTAATAAGGTTAATATGTTGATGCAATTTCATCTCACTGAAAATAAGTATACAGATATTTATTGTAAAAATAAGTATAATTAAAAAATTAATAATATACCCTTCATAAATTCAACAGAACTATTTAGAGCAACCTATTCCTACATTTACTAATATAATGGTATATTTAAGCAGACATTCAATATAGTCTTTTGATTATTTTTAAATAATTCTCTCTTAGCAGTAACTTGCATTTTCTTGCCCTAAAAATCTATTTTTGTATATACATATACAAAGCGTTCATCCTATCCTTTAAAATATGTATGTTTAGAAACATTAGGTCTATGGCCATGCTACCCTGAACATGCCCGATCCCGACTGATCTTGGAAGCTAAGTAGGGTCAGGTCTGGTTAGTACTTGGAGGGGAGACCACCTAGGAAGACCAGATGCTATAGGTGTAAAAAAAAAAAAAAAAAAAGAAACATTAGCTTTCTATGATTAACAGTTCTCAACATATTGACTGTAAATAATATACTAAGGATATGCTAAAAAGATAATGGTTTAGGGCATTTTAAAATCGAGGTTCTATAAATGAAACAGTGTAATTAATTTACATGAATGTATATCATGTATAATGGGAAACTAATGACATTCTTTTTTATAGTAGAATAGCTATTGTAAAATATAACTTTATCAACAGGATATGCTAAAATAGCTATTTATCAATGTGCACACTGAAACACTGAGTCAAGATATCATAATACCTTAAACTGCCTATCTTTTTGATCAGTCATTGAAAATTTGTTTTATCAAGAGGCAGGAAATAATCCATTAATATAGCCTTAAAACTGTTCAATATAAGAAACAAATACATCTGTGGTATAGCAACTCAATTATATGGAAGTCGAATTATCAATAAAAGTTGAGACCATAAGTTAAATATAAAAGTTTTGTTATTAAAAGACAATGTGCAGGGAAAAAGGAATTCTTGAGAAATCCACAATAATGAAAACAGCTAGACTTGAAAAGCCAAAGAGTCCACATGGTTTTAAGAAATCTATCTGCTTCAGAAGGAAAAAGTAGCTCTCATTATGAGGTAAAACCTACAAAGGGCTTGGTGAAGGAAGCACAAGAGAAATGGCAGGGATAGTTGAGAGCAGAAAAGGGAAAACCACAGAAGTCAAAACTATATAGCTGACCAGAACAGATAGGAGAAACAGTGATGGCACAAGTGATCAAGAAGAATGACACTATGTGGGTATTTAAATAAGCAGTTTTATTTTAGAAGGCTATTATAGTCAACATAAAATGACATCAGCAAAGGGTAATCTAATGCCTGGGTGTAGCAGTGGTACTGTTAAGGTTGAAGATATATCAGCAGGTACAGTTCAGTTACGTAGACTGCAATGCTTTCACTAGAGTAAAACAATGAAACACAATACAGTCTATTTACCTATTCAATAGCATCAACATTTTATGTAAGTAGAAGAGACAAGTTTCTGATGAGCATATGAAACTGGTTGAGCTATATTTGCTAATGGGCAACTTTCATCATTTCAAAAAGAAACAAAATATAGAAGGTAGAAGAAATAGGTATAAAAAAAAAATCCACAACTGTCTTCTATGGCTTTTCCTGAGAATCTCTAAAGCTATTGTGTCCCACGTAGTTTTAACTACAAATGAAGATATGTTTGCAGATGAAGATGTTGACTCTATTTAAGCAAGCTTGTCAAATTCAACCCTAGCAGATCCTGGTGAACCTAAGACAAATGAGGACAAGCTGATTGCTCCCACTTTTAATGATTAGAAAATGTATTCATCTTAGAACTTTTGTATGTGCTGTATTACTAGTGGCTTACAGAACCCAAGATAATGACATGGACAGAAAATATTGTTCCCCTTGGGTTCAATCACCTTTTTATATACCCAAGGACAGCATTTCTATTTATATTTCTGAAAATTGAACATCCTACCCTGAAAAAGCACACCATTAATAATATTATCATCCTCTGTCTGATACTATCTCACTTAACTCCTAGACCAGAATATTATTCATATTATGAAATGTTATAAGATATTGTTGAACCATTATTTGAATACTATATAAAACTTTTTACTGTTGCCTAAACTGGGAATGCTACCAAATGTCAAACAAAATAAGTTTAAAGAAAAGGCTCAGCGTTACTCCCACAGAATCACCATCCAGTTCAATGAAGAAAGATTTGTAGATACTGGTATAAAATGCTCTGAAATAGTAGAGGAAAACTTTTTTGAAGTGGTGAGGGGAATTTCTCCTTTATTTTCTTTAACAGGCTTAGTACGTACAATAGAAACAGAAAAGTGGTTACAAGCTACTAAGAACCTATTTTGTATAAGTGAAACAGTTTACATAGAAAGTAAGCAAATGACCCAAAAGCGAGCTGACATCAGAGACTTCAAAAAGTCAAGTTCCAGATCAATTACTGAAGTCAGCCCTTATTCAGCCCTACATCCCTATATATTCTCTATCTTCATTCACAGGCCTATCTAACAGTACAGTAAGGATGATTCTGAGCTATCATCAAATGACTAAAACTATGATTAGGAGACTTTCAGAAATTATGTGATTACAGAATAAAGACTTATAAAAATGACGAAAATAAAAATTAGGCTTATGATGAAATTTCCTAATCTAAAATGTCTTTTTTAAATGCATAAACTTAGTTATTACTTTAACTGATTTGGAAAGTGGTCTGTTCTTGACAAATCTAAATGAAAATATATTCGATTTTTATTAGCTTCCTATACAAACTAGAAAGCTGTTCTTCCTATGAAATGTGTTAAGTATGTTAAAAATAATTGATAACCAACCCCATATTTTAGTGACTTTGATTAGAATAAGGAGCACAATACAGTAGCAAGCCTGATTAAAAAGCCGTGAAGCATTCTAATAGGTATTCATAATCACTTCCTCTCTTCTTCCTGCCCCCCAAAAGTTTCTTATAATTAATTCTAATTTTCAAAATGAAGCTCTTATATTAGATGTTATATTTTCCTTTTTTAATCTGTATTTTTTCATATAAATCTAATTGATTTTTACAATAGGTAGTATAATCACAATTTCATTTTTTTTTAAGTTGTAAATGGTATATAGTGAAAAGTCTCCCTCTTACTCTTACCCTCAGTTACCTGGTTTCCTTCTCTAAAGGGTTCAAGAGACTTCTTACTGCATACACAAGCAATATGTATTTATATAAATATAGTCTTCACTTACCATTTTTTAAAAAAAATTGAGGTATAATCGACATATAACATTATATTAATTTAAAGTGTACAACATAATGATTCAATATTTGTATATACTGCAATATGATCATCACAATAAGTCTAATTAACATCACAATAAATCTAATAAGTCTAATCTGTCACCATACAATTGCAAACATTTTTTTTCTTGTAATGAGGACTTATAAGAGCTACTTTCTTAGCAACTTTCAAATATGCAATACAGTATTATTAACTATAGTAACCATGTTGTACATTACATCCCCATGACTTATTTACAACTGGAAGTCTGCACCTTTTGACTCTCTTCACCCATTTTGCCCACCCTCCAACTCCCTTCCCCCACTGACAACTACCAATCTGTTCTATCTATGAGTTTGGGAAGTGTTTTTTTTTGGTAATTTAATGATCACATGTAAATGAGATCAAATGCTATTTGTCTTTCACTGTCTAACCATGTCATTTAGCATAATGCCCTCAAGGTCCATCCATGTTGTTGCAAATGGCAAAATTTTATTTTTTTTGTGGCTGAAAATATTCCATTATATACAATACACATATACCACATTTTCTTTAGCACTCATCCATCAATAGACACTTAGGCTGTTTCTATATCTTGACTATTGTAAATAATGCTGCACTGAGCACGGTGGTATATATATATAAGTGTTTTCTTCTTCTTCGGATAAATACCCACTTCCTCCATTTTTATACAAAGGGTAGGATATTACATATGGTTCAGCACCTCGCTTTTTCACTAAATATATCTTGGAGATCATTCTACACAAAAATATTCTTCATTCTTTTGTATGGCTGCAAGGTATTAGCTCTCTATTGATAATGATTACATTTGCACAACCCCCTCCCCCAATCTTTTGCTATTACAAACGATACTGCAATGAATAGTCATACATGTGCCATTTCTAGATTTTTTCATGGTACTGTTACTTTAGATATTATATAATATGACTGGTCAAAAACAGCTGAAAAGTTGAAAATCTACCTTAGTTTCCATGTTGAGGAGATGAAGTCCTTTTATATTCACTCCTACATACACAGGTATGACTTTATGATTGCTGGGGCTTGCCTTTGTAAATATCTGTCCTGTGAAAAAAGCTGCTCCATATGTAGGAATTTCCCAACAATTTTGTAAGAACATGCGCTGAAGGTGATGCATTTCTTTACTGACACCTTCACTTGTACTAAGATTCTAAAACCAAATAAAGTAAAATAAAGAGATGTGAAGGAGAACATACTTTTGAGAATCCAAACAGGTCAATTAAGAAGTTTCTAAAATCAAGGCTGTCCCCAAAGAAGAATAAAATCGTGTGACATCCCAAGAGCAGTTTTTTTTGAGATCTTATATTAAAAAAATATATATATATATCAAGGTCTAAAATATTGTTTGTCTATTCTATTAGGTTTTTTATGGGCAGAGAGAGTGTATTATTTCATGATTTTTAATCTCTAGCCCTTACCACAGTATCCAGCATATAGGAAGTATTCAGCAAAAGATTCTACATTATTAAAAATAAAAATATCTTGCTAGTTTCAGTTTCAGGCATGTGAACCAGAAGACCCATTTTTAATTTCAGGACTATATATTTTATGTATTCATGTTAAAATAATACTAACAAAATTTCAAGTAGGCTATAAAATGCCTTTTTAGTTCTATTAAACAGCTTACCTTATATTCATGAAGAATTCGGTTTGTCCAGTGAGGTGCCTTACTTTTCAATTTGGTAATAGGTACAATGGATTTCAGATTTTCTTCACTGTAAGCAAATATGCCAACATCTTTTAAATAAATCATCTTCAGTAGCTGAAGTAATATAATCATTTAGACACAAATAACTTTAAGTAACTTGGTTTTTGAGCTAAAAATACATTATAAAATATCAGAGAATTCTAAAACTTCTAAGCAAAAGCCACGATCCTAACATTGCTCAATTTAGAGAAATGTTTCTTTCAATAACCACAAAATATTTTTGAAAACTGAAGACCACAATATACAAACTTTTATATGTGCTACAATCTCAGTGTTTCTTTCTCAACAAGAAAACACAAAACTAGTTTTTGTGGTGATATTCTTAAATGCATCCGCTTTATAACATTTTCCTACTACTTAAGTCAGGTTTTAGTGAACTTATTTAAACATATAGCAAAGAAACATAAATTTAAAAGTATAAGGATTATCAAACTATAGTCAGATATAAGGAAAACTTTGGAGAGAGTATATATAGTAAGGGATGCTTTACCATACTTTTTTCCCCTCTTTTTCCATGCCTGTATTACGAGTGTCCCTCAGTACCCATGGGGGATTGATTCCAGGAACCCCAAGGATGCACAAGTCCTTAGTCAGCCCTCCACATGCATGAGTTCGATTTGTGGTTGGTTGAATTCGTGTGCAGAACCCACGGATATGAAGGGCTGACTGTATTTAATTCCAAACCAATGTGTAAATATTTCTTAAAAACATAATATTTCTAAACTTTCTTGGTTAATCAATCTTTAACATTGAACAAAACCACACATTTTATTAAATACTTACTTTAAGAAACCTTGCTTGTGTTTCTTACTCTCATAATTTCCATAAACTATTTGCAACAGTAGACTTGCCAATGTTATCAGTTTGGCATCAGGAGCTGTATAAAAGCCCTTCAGTAAATTATATCTGGCTTCATCAAAGAGAATAAGAATAGCCAGTGGGTCTTCAATCTTAAAAGAAAAGGTATAACTTCGTTATTAGGTTATGATTTTGTTACAAATGTACTTGTCACTTTCTAATATGGAAAAGCAAAAGCTACATATTTATATATAAATAAGCTGTTAATGCTTAAGAGCAGGGGTTGACAAATTTTTCTATGAAGGGCCAAATAGTAATATTTTAAGCTTTGTGAGCCATATAATCTTTTACATCTACTCAGCTACAGTAGTACAAAAGGAGCCACAGACAAAACGTCAACAAATGGATGTGGTTGTGTTCTAATTACTTTATATATGGATACTGAAATTTGAATTCATAACATTTTCATGACATGAAATGTTCTTTTGAGTTTTTTTCAACCATTAGTAGCTTGTAAAATATACAAAATATACAAAAATAGGCAGCAGGTCAGATACAGCAACAGGCCATAGTTTACTAACCTCTGATTTACGGTCCAATAAAATTTTCATTAGTTTATGGATATGGATAATTTCTAGCACATTTACTTAAATTCTTTATATTCCTCACATATTTTTCTATTATCTATGCTTCGTACAAAATAGTAGTGGACTTCAAAGAAGATAAAAGGTGTGTTAATTCCCAAAAAGGTACATGTAGTTTAAAAAGGTTTAAGACAAACGTTTTTTTAAAAAAATACTTTACACTTTCAAATAACATGAAAGGAGAGCATATGATTTTTTTTAGGTTTTAAAAACTTCAAAGTTTCACTTTATCCGATAAGATTAACAAAGATTGAAAAATGCTAGCTTACAGAACATAGTTCTAGTTGGAAATAATCACCAATTATGGAGTTTCTGAATGAATACTTAAAATATTTCCAAATATAACTTACAATGATTCAAATTCCTATGGTAAAGATTATTTTTGTTAGACTAGCTAAAGTAATACTTAGAATACTCTATATAACATTAAAAAAAAAATTTCATGGGGAAAAAATGATGGAGGGGATTGTTCTAGATTACAAGAGACTAAAGAGATGATAAATACAAAGCATCGAACCTTGACTAGATCCTATAAATGGGAGTTATAAAAGACTTTGAAACAATTAGGGGAATTCTGAATATGGACCTGATATTGGATGTTATTATGGAAATATTAATTTTAGTAGGTTGTAAATAGTATTATAGTACATAGGTATACTCTTGGGAAATGCATGTTGAAATATGGACGGATGAAGTGCCATAATGTCTGCAACTCTTAAATGGTTTACAAAGATGAGAAAAGATGAAGCAAATGTAGCAAAAAATCAACAATTAGTGTTTTAATAGATTGTACATAGTGTGAATTTTATAACTTTTTCAACTATCCTATAGGTTTTTAATATCTTAAAATAAAATGTTGGAAAAAAAGATTGAAAAATGCACTTTTCTAATAAAAATTGACTTAGTGAATTTGAAGAGTTTGAGTAGAGTTATAATTCCTAATAGTATGTTCAGTGAGTATTAGTTAACAATTGTTCTTCGTAACTTAAATCAGGCTATTTCATCCTAAAAGAATGATGCTAACCAATAATTGCACTTCTTCTATTTTCCAGATGGTACAAATAGCAATTCTTTAATTTCAAAATGAGTGAAATACAACTACTTTACCAGATGATCATGATATTCTGATTTACCTTCAGTACTTATTAAGTCTTGCTTCTTTCACTTGAGCCCACTATCTATTATTTATAACATAATTATGCAATTTATCATCTGAGTATTATCATCATTGCTCTTTTTCTCTAATAGCCAACTTTTAAATATTACTTAAGGTGGAGCAGGAAGATAGACTGAGTATACTTAGATTATTTGAAGATTTCATGGATCTAATATTTTTAAAACTGTGGTAAATACATATAACAAAACATTTGTCATTTTAACTATTTTAATATATAATTCAGTGGCATTAATTACATTCACAATGTTGTGCAACCATTTCCACAATTTTTTCATCACCCAAACAAAATCTGTAACCATTAAGCAGTAACTCCTTATTCTTCCCCCACCACACACCTGTGGCAACCACTAATCTAGTGTCTTTATGAATTTTCTTGTTTTAGATATTTAATGTAAGTAGAAACATATAATATTTATCTTTTTGTGACTGGTTTATTTCACTTAGCATGTATTTAGGGTCCATCATTGTTATGGCATGTATCAGAACTTTATTCCTTTTAATAGCTGAATAATATTCCATTGTACGTATATACTACATTTTGTTTATCCATTTATCTGTTGATGGACAGTTTGTTTCCACCTTTTTGGCTATTGTGAATAATGCTGCCATGAATACTGGCAAACAGGTATGTTTCTTATTTTCAGTTCTTCAGGTATATAATATAGTTAGGAGCTGGATCATATGGTAATTCTACTTAGTTTTTTGAAGAACTACTTAAATTCTTTTCCACAGTGGCTGCACCATTTTACACTCCTACCTGCAATGTACAAGGGTTCCAATTTCTCTACATCTTCACCAACACTTGTCATTTTCCTTTATAAATTTTTAATATTATAGCCATCCTAGTAGGTGTGAACTGGTGTCTCATTTATATATCTTCACTGGAGAAATGTTACTCAAGTCTTTTGCCCATTTTAATTGGGTTGACGTTTGTTACTGAGTTGTAGGAGTTCTTTTTTAAAAAATTTATTGGGGTGACACTGGTTAATAAAATTTATTTGTTTCAAGTGTACAGTTCAATAAATCAACATCTGTATATTACATTGTGCGTTCACCACCCAAAGGAGTTCTTTATATGTTCTGTAAAGTAAGCCCTTATCAGATATATGATTTGCAAATATTTTTCTCCCATTCTATAGGTTTTTTCACTTTCTTGATAATGTCCTTTGATTTACAATGGTTTTTCATTTTGATGAAGTTCAATTTATCTATTTTTTCTTTTGTTATTCATGTTTCAGTGTCACACATAAAAACCCATTGCCAAATTTAAGGACATGAAGATTTACCCACGTTTTCTTCTAAAAGTTTTATAGTTTAATAAGTTTTGAAATGGGGACATGTGAATCCTCCAACTTTTTTCTTTTTCAAGACTGTTTGGGCCATTCAAGGCTCTTAGCAATTCCATACGAATTTGAAGACTGCCTTTTCCATTTCCACAAAAAAGGCTACTGGAACTTTGTCAGGGATTGCCCTGAATCAGTAGACTACTTTGCTAGTATATCATCATAACAATATTAAATCTTCTTATCCTGGGATAAGATGGGATGTTTTTCCAGTTACTTAAGTTTTCTGTAATTTGTTTATGTTTCTGTAGTTTTCATTGCACAAGTCTTACACTTCTTTTGTTAAATGTATTCCTAGGTATTTTATTCTTTTAATGCTATATAAATGGATTTCTTAATTTCCTGTTTTGGGTTATTTGTGCTGGTATACAGAAATAACTGAGTTTTGTACCCTACAACTTTGCTGAATCCATTTATTAGCTCTAATGGCTTTCTTGTGGATTCTTTGGGATCCAAAATATAGGATCATGTCATTTGTGAATACAGATAGTTTTACTTTTTCCTTTCCTATTTGAATGCCCTTTTTGGGGGGCGGAGGGAGGGCGACCAATTTCTCTGGCTAAAACGTCTAGTAATATATTACACGGCAGTGGTGAAAATAGGCAACCTTATCTTGTTCCTGATATTAAGAGGAAATCTTTCAGTCTTTCACTACTAAATACGATGTTAGCTGTCTATTTTTCTTAAACACCATTTATCGCATTGATGAAGTTCCTAGTTTTCTGAGCGTTTTACCATGAAATGGCATTGGATTTTTCTCAAATGCCTTTTCTTTGTCAATTGAGATGATCATATGGCTTTTTCTTCTTTCTATTTGTGATTCTAACACATTTTAAATGAATAATCAAGATTTTAGTTTTGGGTCTATTTTATACAAATTTTTATATAACTCCCAGCATATTTGGCTGAAACAATCAAATTTATCTTTGGTTTGATAATATAAGAGGAATGATATGAGTAGTCAGGCATAAAATATTTACCAAGTTTGGACATGTCATTGAAATTTTCATGTGTTGAAATTTGCTTAGCCTTGTTTAATATTTCCTTGAATAAAGAATCAGGAAATGCATTGTATTCAGTTATTAGATCTTGGAACTCCCCCTACCACACCAATTTTCATAGCTATCACACTGTATTTAGATCATATCTAGTTTAACTTGTAATATCTCTCTTATGTTTCTTCCTTGCCCACTCATCCTTCAAATGGCATTATCTCATTTCTCCTCTAACATTTACAGTAATTCAAATCCAAACATACTTGTTTGGAATAGATCTTTTTACTAAATGTAAATTGTTTTCTCCTTTTTTACAATCTATATAGTTCTCTGCTTGGGGGTTGAAAACAGCTACTGACTGACTGTTGAAAATAATTTTTCATGTCCCCTTTGCAAATATAATCTTCTCCACCTAGAATGTTTTTTTCTACTCTCCTCCCACACCAAGTATTATCTCTTTGCTCCTCTGAAATCAACACAACTGATTAGCCCTTTATTAAGTTTATCTTTGACACTATACTTCCTTTCTAACTTTTTTATTTTTTCTGTATAATCTGTCTCCTGTCTGGTTGCTAATTCTCTTTAGGATAGAGTCTCTTATTTCTTTTGTATTCTAAGACAGTGGAGGTAAAAACAGAAAAACCATCCAGGGGCTTTGTAAGTAGACTGACTCAAATTCTACCACTTATCACAGGGATGTGAGGATTGGACAATAAAATAGAAGTAAACCCTACCTGTACAGAGGAGCACAGTTTTTGCCTCTAGTGCCTACAATAAGAACTTATGAATTTTGTGCATTTAAATTACTATAAATTAGATTTCCAAGCAAACCTTTTTTTCAACTTCCAAAGGAAGTCTTACATCTCTTCTTAGGAAAAGCTGTGGTGTTTCCCTTTGGGGATCCAAATTAGTCAATTCAGCAAGTATTTCTGGCCAGTCCCGAACATGTTGCAAAGGTTTATGATAAGGTTTGAGTTGAAGGCCTGAAAAACATCTTTCCTTTTATAAATGATAATGTAAAAATAAATCAATTACATCAATACATAGAAACTTTCTTTGTATTAATCTCTCTGCACTCAAGTACTGAATACACATAAATTAAAGGTCTAACTTTAAATCAGCATTGACTCTAATCAATATAACTACCCATTTTGAAGTTAATTGCTTTTGTTTTTAAGAATATAAGAATTAGGAGAATTCTTAAATAAAATTTATTAAATCTGTTTAAGATCCTTAATTCCATGATAGCCTATTTAATTATCATATAATCAATAGAATTTGGGTTAAAAAATACAATTAAACCATTAGATAACAAATCCCAACAACTTCGATGAAATTCCTTACGTATATGCTATACTTTGAGAGACAAATCTATACTGACATTAGGCTGATTTTAAACAAAAAGATCTGATAGAAAACTAATATAAAAAAATATATTTTTGTATTACTCTGAGCACTGAAAATAAAAGCAAGTTGGATAAGCACCACAATTAATGGCATTCAAATTAAATTCCATTGCCAGAGAAGAAATATTTTGGTTTCTACCACTAAAATATTGTTTGGATGAAGGGGGAGGATGGGCCCAGAGGCTTACCCTTTTTTAACCATTTGAGCACTACTAACACTATCATTTCAAAATTTAAAAGACAGTAATAAACTGATATTATACTGAAATTTACCAACCTACTCTCAGAAAGGTTCACACAACAAAATAATTTCTTACTGAGGTTTTCTGAACAGATCCAAATAGTGAAATATTGCTGTGTTTCTTGAGAGAGACGCATGCCTTCCATTATCTGCTGCACTGTGGTATTATTTCCATGCTTCAGCTCAACAGAACGGTATGATCCATCCATTCTATATATTCGAACTTTTTCATACTAGTACAAAGAATGATAATATATTATGCAACCTAGTTAGAAATTATACATCCCAATCCAACAAAATGCTTTAATTTCAACTTCTTCTGCTTTATTTATTATAAATCTCTAACATGGAAAATATCAGAAAAACTGCTTCAAGTGAGAATCTGTTGGCAATATTTTAAAAAATTTTACTTCCATTATTTATATTTTCTAAAGTTTTCCTCTGGATATTCCATGGTTAAATAAGTTTCAGAAACTAAGGCAAATAGCTTTTTAAAAAAATTCAACTTCAGAGGATATTTTAAAGCTGTTAATGTATAATTAAATATCAGGGAGATACAGACTGGTTAACTAAAGTACCAGTCAAGTACCTCATGAGTCTAGTGGGCCACAAATTATACTGTAGAAATGTATACCAGCAATAATTTATCCTAAGAGGAGTCTGTGATAGAAGACTTTGGAGGTAAAAGTTATGCCATCCCAGACAGAAATATTCTCAATACATTTTTATTGTTATAGGAAGTAATTAAAGACTTCATACAACTTCCAGGACAGTTCATTTTGGGTAAAATTACCTACCTAATTTCTCTTATCTTACACATTGTAATAGAAAAATTATGTTAAGAAAATAAAAGTGTTTCAATTATACAATTAGAAAATAAACTGCAATGAAGTATAAGGGTGTCCAGACCACTTATCTATTTTCTTGCCTTTGTCTTATGCTCATGGAAAAATGTTTAGACAAAATGTGTATGTGCGTATGTGTAATTCTCCTTAAAGGGAGAGATCATATATTCTTTATCATTTATTACTTTTACTTTTAGCATTTCATGGTGTTAAATTAACAGAAATACTCAACAAAGACTTATTGTCAAGTTGATGGGAATGTCTGGAAAGGTTCAGACATATGGGTTATATCTGTTGGTATCAAACTTATCCTTTATATGTTGTTACAAATCCTTTTATCTGGTTTGCAAGTTTTCAGTTTTTAAATTCATCATAGGTTTATCATACTAATTTTTAGGCAATAAGTTGAGTTTTTTCTAGTTGTTAATTCTTCTCTACCTTAATGTTACTGCTAATTATTTTTACATAATTAGATGGAAAGGCCAAGTTGAACTGGCAAAACGAAGAGCTACGAAATCACCTATTTTAACCCATTTACTATCCTAAGGAGGAAATGAATCTGTAATATATAAATAACTAGCTGAAACTAAATTAATAATGTGAAATGTTAATATTTACAAATATAAAATATTGCAGAGAAGGCCTAAGTAGAAAGGTATGCTTTAATGACTAGAATGCAACTTTTAATTAGCACACCAAGCATAGAGACTATACAGGAGATTAGGTTAATTTTAAGTTATGAAAATACTTATTTATACAAGTTTCATTTTGTTATGTAAGAATAAATGTCTGAGTGTTAGGTATGATAACAAATTAAATATCTATGGAGTCTAACTATAAGGTTTTATAAAAGCAGTAAAGAAACCATCCAGCAATTCACCCTTCCACTCTTGCCATAGAGCCTCGAATTACTTATCGATTTAAGTACAATGCTTGGCTTTAACTATAAAGGTAATTCTTACTGGTTTGTTGATGGCTTCCTTCAACAATTTTGCAGTTTCTTCCCAATTATTTTGTTTGTTTTCTTCACAAATATTTAAGGGGGATCTTCCCTGTTGGTCTGTTATGTGCTAGAAATGTGGAAAAGGATAAAGAAAAAAGGCATTATAGTATTCTAAGGGAAAATATTCAATTAAAGTTTCATAAAAAACAGGCTCTTCTCAAGTATTAAGTAAATACTAACCATACTCAATATATGTTATACTTAAAATAAACATGGATTGCCAAAGATAAAGGATTCAAAGCACTAATCAGTGTGATTGTTTTTTAAAAGTTATAATTATAGCTACGACAAAGGTTTTGTTAAAACTATTATTTCTCCCTTCACAAAATATTTGTCAATATAAATTCTAGAAAGTGGATAGAAAATGTTTTTCATTCTTAAAGATACTTTAAGGAAATATAATATAAAATATATTGAGGAAATAAAATATAAAATGAAGAGGTTAAGTTTTATGTACATTCTGGAGATGGACAGTGGTGATGATTGCACAATAAAGTGAACATACTTAATGCCACTGAACTGCACACCTAAAAATGGCTTAAATGGTAAACTTTATGTAAGGCATAATTTACTACAATAAAAAATATCTATGTACAAAAGAAAAGTTTACGAATAATATTTATTCTATATATAGTAAGTGAAATTTGTTTTTATTTTTCAGCTGATCTCTCAAGTATACAATTGAATATTTTAGTGTCATAACTTATTACTCACTGTTTGAACATTAAAAAAAAACCCAGAAAATAACTTACTCTGTCAACTTCTGGATGGTTTAAGAGAATCTGTACTATTTCTGCATGTCCTCCTCCAGCAGCAAAATGAAGAGGAGAACTAAGCTGTCCATTTAAAAGATTTGGATTGCACTTTCCTTTCTCTAACAATATGCGAGTGGCCTCAACTTTTCCATACCTTAAAAAAAAAAAAAAATACTAAAGTCATCGAAATGTTTTAGAACTTCGAATTTTAGATGACATCCCAAAGAAATCTAAGATTTTTCTAGGCGGAGAGCAAGGAATTAAGATATTGGTATAAATGTTTTCAGTGCCTAGGGATTTCTTATAAATTATTCTGGTTCGATTCAACAGTGTTTATTTCTGATCAAGTGGGAGAAAATACAATCTCAAACACAAGACAGCATATGATAGAGAACCACTGCACATAAAGTACGAAAATTATAAATTAGGGAGATAAAATTTTTAGTCAAAAATATGTTCAGAATCAGAAAGTAACTCATAAACTTAATGCTTTTCACAAAGGCCTGACTGTGGTTTACAATAGGCCCAAAGATGTAATTCTTTATGTAGCTGTTGTATTAGGTAATGTGTGAGACACAAAGATACATGGTCTCTGCTCTGATAAAGGTGTACATACAATGTAATCAGAGAAGTAAAAAACATAGGACAGTTATAGAATGCTCTAAAATTTAAGTAACAGTTTGAGATAACAAAATAAGATACTATGTGCTTATCAAATCAAGATAGTATATAATTAAATGCTTTAAAAAAATATCAGAAAAGGAAGATTAAAATTTCAGTCTAAAATGGTCCTGTAAAGTATTTTAATAGAAGAACAACTGAACTGGATTTTAAATAGAAAGGAACTGAAGAGATGTTGAAGAGAGGTAAAATATTTTAGGTATCACGAAAAGGAGTAAGCAAAGCAAGGACCCAGAAAAGTACAAATCATATGCCAGATATAGTGAGCTCACCTTTTGGTTATAGCCAAACATTTACATAAGGCTGCAATTTGAAGCAATGGTGGAAAAGTAATTCATTTTTTTTAAATAAATGGGTGGGAGGGGGAAAGAGGAAAGAAAATTTGCTTTTAGATATGTGCATTTGAGGAGAAAACTGTACATCTTCAGAACTGATATGATTTGCCCTCAACTTTCCTTTCTTCCTCTTCACATACCCTATAGTTTTCCTATGCCCCGAACCTACCATTTGTTCATGTGACTATTTGCTCGTGTTCTTTGCTATTCCTAAGATGTCGTTTTTCTTTCTCATTTTGTTCAGGTTAAATACTATTATTTCTCTGAAACAGTTTAAAATCTACCTCTTCCATATTCCTACTACATTTTAACATTTTACTTTTGCTTTTATTATGGGACTTATCTCATTTTGCCTATTTTCACCCTTGTTTATACATGTTTGTTCTTGATCAGCCTGGAAATTCCTTGAGGGTAGGAAGAGTAGCTTTGCATTCTCCAAACTGCCTTATGCATAAAAAATGAGTGACTAAACTATTCAGTAGGTAACTGAAAATATCAGCCTGGTTCTTAGGAGGAAGGCAAAGGCTCAGGAGATCTATCTGAGAATACACAAATTCATCTAAGCCAAAAGAATAACTACTAAGTCTGGGAGAATGAATGAAGTCCTTCTGAGAGAAAATTTAGAGAAAGATCATCTTGGAACAATGAAATGTATCTTGAAAAACACTCTTTCAACAGGAAAAGATACTAAGGGAGCAATTCAAGAAGTAATAATTAAAATAATTAATATAAACATGCATTTTATATGTGCTTTAAAATTTTCAAGGTACTTATATAATTAATCTACACAGTAACTTACAAGGCAGGCAAAGGTATTTTTTATTGCACAAATAAGAAAAATGAAGCTTGAACCAGTGAAATAACTTGCCTAAGGTCTCATAGTTACTAGCCATAGTTAAAATTCAGTTTTCTAAATCTTAGCATAGCAGTTTCTATACTGTAACACATGCCTGGGCCAGTATTTCAATAATAATAATAATTATAATATCTTGCATTGTACTGACCTTCATTTTAGCTCCCTTATACCCTTTCAACTCCAATTTGTTCTTACAATGGAGGAGTGGTCAATGGTATTAAATATCAATGAAAGTGATTAAAAACTCAGAAAAGGTTAAGAAGGTTCATAAAGACTGAAAAGAGAAAGCAATGAGTGTGGCCTACTCACCTCTGAAATCTGGCTATGAAAGGAAGGAAAGGAACATGATAGTGGCCAGAAGAGGCAGCAGGTTCAAATTAGGTTCTTTTCAAGGAGGGAGAGAAGCACATATGTTTGAAAGTAAGAGAAAAGAAAGTACAGAATAGGAGAAAGTGAATTTAATGGGTAAAGAGAAGGATTTTTACTTATATAAACTATGATACAGGAGAGAGATAGGAATAAAAACTGATCATTAAGGTTGGGAAGGACATTTTGAATCCTTCAATTTTCTTTGAAAATATGAATATATCTATCTGATGAGAATTGAGAAAAAGTAGTGAGAATTTAAGAGCTTAAGAGTAGGAAGGTTTAGAACGACTTGTAAGGGAAGACCAAAAGGCTGACAGGATGAATGAGACAGAAAAGATAGACAATTAAGCTACAGTGAAGGTCCAAATGAAATCAAATGGAGTAATTTGTAGGAAGCCAAATCATCATAGTTCTATAACACCCTCCAGCAATGATGTCATTCAAGCCTGAAAGTACTATTAGAGAGAGAAGACACTGGTTTGAGAGAGGTAAGAGAATATGGGATGTCAATGAGACATTTACTGAGTACTTGACAAGTTACCCATATGGGGAGATAGCCAACTTAAATGGTTTTGGAAAATGGTAATTGTAGTAAAGAATAGTTTTTAGGTATGTAGTCACCAATATGAGAATTTTAAAAGCAATTCTATTGGTGATTTAATTAAGTCGTTCTCAAAGAGTGATCCAGGAACCCATGAGTATCCCTAAAATTTTTTCAGAGTGTCTTATAGGTCAAACATATTTTCATAAGACTAAGAAGTTATTTGCTTCTTTCACTCTCATTTTCTTGTAAGTGTAGTAGAAGTTACATGACTTGCAATGTTATAACAAATTACACGTAGAATGTAAAACAATGCTACTCTTCTTACTAACTTTTTAAAATTTGGGGAAATAAGGTATATTTCAGAAAATTGTATTATTTACGTTAATACATGTTTGCTATTTTAAAATGAATTAATAAAAACTTAAAATAGTTTCCAGTTTTAACTTACAGTATGGTAAATAATACCACATATAATACACATAAACAAAAGCTCTTTGGGATCCTGTAATTGTTACAAGTGAAAAGGGGTCCTGACACCAAAGTTTGAGAGCCACTGATCTCATAAAAACCTTCATTTTTAAAGATAAGAAAACAGATCAAGAGGGGTAAAATATCTTGTCCAAGCTCATAAAGATAGGTCCCAATTCCCAGCCTCTTGATCAGATAGCCCAGTATTCTCCTCCTCAATCCATGTACCAGTTATTCAATAAGAGTACATTTCTAAGATAAAGTAATTTAAGTTCCTTACTAAATAGTTGAATCAGTCTTCACTCAAATTCACATCAATCAAATGATCCGTCTGATTAAAGTATTGCAAGGTGACCTATACCTACTCGTATATTAAACTTGGTTATTATTTCTAGCTAACATAAAATTAATTTTATCAAAGGATAAAATCCTTTTCCTTGGTGTATTGTAGTAATAAGATTTTCCAAATAAAAATACTATAGCTTAATGAATTTTAGCTTTAGACATCAAAATCTTTAAATTACTACAATACTTTAATAGAAACAACCAACATTTATTGAGTGCTTATTATATGCCAGTTACTCTCAAAGCATTTTTTTTGCATTTTCTCCTTTAATCTTAAGAAAAGTATTATTAAGCCCATCTTGTAGAAAAAGAAACGGATCCTTAGAGACATTAAGTAATTTGCCAAAGGCTATATTTCTAGGAACTGAGTTGAGACTGAAACCTAGGGACAATTCAAAGCACATTAAATACTATACCATACTTCTGTTTTTATGTAACAGGTAGTTGAAAGTATTACCATTCTTTTATTAGAGAAGAAAATAAGCCCCTGCCCCCCCCAAAAATAAAAAGGGGGTAGGGAACAACAATATAGCCAAATATAAATTTGAGATTCCTAAACTAAAATTCACTGCCTCTGTCTTTCCCAATTCCACAGTGTACTTTCTTAGGGTTTTAAATTATATTCTCTACTTTTTTTTTCTTTTTAGTTCCAGGTAAAGCATGTTGTTATTTTAATGCTGTTGCTGTTAGCAATATTTACTAGTAATCTGAAGAAACAATTATAAGTTTAACTGAAGAAGATTTAGGGTAGCTCTTACCAAATCGAATATAAAAATTCTCTGTAATGGGGAAAGAACACAAGTATAGAATAAAGAAGCATATTTTAAAGAAACAAACATAAAAATTAAGAGCATATTTACTGAATAAAGGAAAACATTTTTAAAGAAATAGCTTATTTTTAAGAGAAAAGATGTATATTTAAAGCAACTATATTTAGCTTCTTGATCACAAGTATTGGAATCAGTGAAATCAAAAGAATCTGAGCTGAAAAGAACTCTAGAAATGATCTAATTAATGCATTTTATAGATTAAAAAAACTGAGATGCCAAGAGGTGGAGTGCCTTGCTCGATGTCATGAAGCTAAGAAGTCGTGAACATATTACAAGCAGTAAATACTGTAGACACTTCTTAAGCAAGCCAAAGAAGTTCACTTTAAACAATAAGTCAAAAGCATCTTTTCCATAAGAAATAATAGTAAATAACTTTACTACATCCTTTCTAAAGCATGGGAGTATAACAACAGTTAACTACTACAATGAACACCAATTTAAGAACTCAGCCCAGCTGAGGGGAAAAGTTAAAATCATGTGAGAAGAGTGGGAGAGCAAGAACTAACTACATTGGGCAACTAACTAGTGCAAAGAGCTAACCTCAGTCCTGTGATCTAATCCCTTTCATCTAAAAAAAAAAAAAAAAAAAAAAAAAAAAAAAAGGAAGGCTTTGAGTCTAACGAAGGTTTTTGGGGTTTTCCTGATATCACAGCTTCCCAAAGAACTAAAAGGTCAAATCATAAGTAGTTAACACATGTAAATTTTATAGTGGGTATAAACAAACATAACAACTCCAATATAAAACAATAGAAATTGCAAGGGTAAATTAGGGACCTTGTGCTGTGCAATGACACTTGCTAGTCATTAGCTATCCTACTGTATGATCTGGTAATGCCTGAGAACACTAATAATACTTTTCCTATGGAGCAGACCTTGCAATTCTAAACGGAGGCACATATACAGTAATCAAAATCTAAATAGAAAACTCATAAAACAAACATGGTAGACAAAAAGTGGCTGGAATGAGAATAGTTTTGAAAAGAAGTACTAACATTTATAACTAAGGAGCAATTCTTTCTAAAAGAAAATAATAAGTAATTTATTTACCAGCATGCATAATGAATGGGTGCCCAGTGGTCACTATCTAATTGGTTGACTGAAAATCTTTCATTGAGAAGACGGCTTAATAACTCTGAATCTCCTTCACAGGCACTTCGATGGAGAGGAAAATCATCTACCCACTGTCGTTCCCTATTCATAAAAACAAATGAAAGAAACCACTGTTGAAATTCAAATTGTTTCAAAACAAATGTGACATATCTCTGAAAGCTATTATCACTGAGCAGCTACAAACTAAATCATTTATGCAATGATTATATTACATACAAAGTGAATATATCATTTTACATTATTATAATATCAGAATATAAGTATAGTACTTGTCTTCTGTGACACTGCTCATGCTTCTTTGCCATTTTTCCTGTTTGGGAATTTGGATTTTAGAGTAGTCTGGAGCTCCTAGACCAAAGTATGGATTTATTACCACTTTATCGACCTAGAAAAGGAAAACAAAACAAAAAAACCCATAAGAGCTTTAGATACTTGACTCTAATATATATAGATAGAGCTAAATATGGGTGTCACCTTAATGTTTACAATTAGTAACAGATGCATTTATCTCAGGGGAAAAAAATTACATTTGAGATGAAATGTCTTTTGAAATCAGAGCCAAAATTCCTTCAACTCTTACCCGGTTTGTGTATTGAAGATCTGATCCAAACAAAGGATTGTAAATACAGGTGTCTGCTTTCTCTAGGGCTAACATTTTACTCTTTATTTCGAGTGCACTATAGCCCATATGTAGTGAGTTTTCTGTCTGACCCGATTCAGTAGCATATGCAGGATTTATGACATTAGTTTTTATCCGCTCCAGAGGAGAAGGTCGGAATAAAGCTGGAATAAAGTGAGATTGTGCATGACGTTCATCTAACCACCTGGCAAAATAGAAAGTGATAGTAGAAATATTTGTTCAAAAGTGAAGGTAGAAAAAAGTTAAGACTACTATCCAATTCTGATACGTGATATTTTCTAATATTCAGATTTTTATAATTTTAATTAGTGTTGGTTACATATTTCATTTACTATTAATAAAAGTTTTGTTAATGGACATAGCAAACTACTTTTAAAAATGCACATACCATTATAATAATAAAAACCCCTTTGAAAAAACATGAAGCGCTTTTAAAATCTAAACCACTGAGATATAGGTACATTAGCTCTGTTATTACAGAAAGACAAAGACATGATAGGTTAAACAACTTGTTCACTGAGAAGAGTAACTTAATATTAAATCTAGTTTTATAACAAAGGAATCTTAATTAAGCCAAAGAAATCTTTGTAACTTTTAAAGGTAAAATTAACATGTTGCAAGCAAACAAGGACAATCCTGTCTTTGGAGTTTTTCATTTTTATATTATACTTCAAAAACTTACCATTTCTTACAAATCAAAATCACAATGAGATATCACCTAACAGCTGTTAGAATGGCTATTATCAAAAAAGCAAGAATTAAGTGTTGGAGAGGTGTGGAGAAAAGGGAACCCTTGTATGCTGTTGGTGGGAATGTAAATTGGTGCAACCACCATGGAAACAACATGGAGGTTCCTTAAAGAAATCAAGAATATAACTACCAAATGATCCAGCAATTCCTCTTCTGAGTATCTACCCCTAAAATATGAAAACGCTAATTTGTAATGATATCTGTACCCCTATGTTCATTGAAGCATTATTTACAATAGTCAAGATCTGGAAACAACATAAGTGTTCATAGACAGATGAATGGAAAAAGAAGATATGGGGTGTGTGTGTACATATACACATACACACACAATGGAATAGTATTCAGCTATAAAAAAGACGATAAAACATTGCCATTTGTGACAACATGATGGCTCTTGAAAGAATTATGCTAAGTCAGAGAGAAAAAAACCAAAAACTATGATTTCACTCATATGTGGAATATAAAACAAAAAGTAACAAAGTAACAAAACAAACAAAACCAAACTTATAGATACAGACAACAGAATGGTAGTTACCAGAGGGGAAGGAAGGTAGGGGGAAGGTAAATTGGTTAAAGGGAGTCGAATATATGATATGGGAAGGGAATGAGACTTTGGGTTCTGAGCACACAAGAGAGTATACAGATATCAAATTCTAATGCTGCACATCTGAAATGTATATAACGTTATTAACTGATGTTATCTAAATTTAATTTTTAAAAAACTTATAATTGATTAATATATGCATATTATTTATTCCATTATTTTCTTCCTAAGTGTTGGTATCTATCAGAACTAATTTCTACTATTAACATGTATTTGATTTACTATAAATATTTTTAATGGCAGTCCTTACTTATCCAAGGCTATTAACATCCTTGCTGTAAGTGTAGCAAAGTGAGTACTGGATTCACTACAGACTCGCATAATATCTTGTAAGCAGTAAAAAATTGGGCATCCTGGAGTATATGTATATTTAGTATTATCTGAAAAAGAAAAATGAAGAATTATGCCATCATACAAATCATATAAAAAACTGCATGTTTTTTATTTAAAAATATACAGTATGTTAAACAAATGTTAAGTAAATTTATATTGTTTTAGATTTGGTATTAGAAGACCTGGATTCAAGTAATGGCCCATTCTATGACTTTATCTATTTGGGTGAATGTACCATTTAGAACCTTAGAGAATTGAAGAAATTATTTCCTCTTTCTTTTTCTCAGCTGATTATTACTGAAATTTTTCACCTAAGTATGGCTGGGGGAAAAAAGTATATCAGGAATGCTAGAGTTGGCTAATAAAATATGTATAAGTACTGTGTCGCAGCAGGCCAATGGGATGTCCACAGCAGATCATTAATATACAGTCAGTGTTATTGCTGCCTTACATGAGGCTAGTACTCTATAGGTTCCAAAGTGATTTTCGTATCTAATACCTCACTGAAAACTTCCTGCAAGATGCACCAAGTAAGAGCAGATACCCATGTTACAAATACATAGCTGAGGCTTAAAGCGGTGATTTGCACAAGGCCACAAATTAGCAGGCTGCAAGGTCTGCACTGAAACTCAATACCTTTCTATTATTCCAAGATGTCAAAGGTTCAAATATATTTTCATATTAGATATAAGTTCTTTAAATAGTTACCATTGTTGGACAGAGTATTTTAGAAATATTATTGATACTTTCCTGTTCCAAATACAAGATAGGTCCTGATCACAATCTCTTAATTTTCCAAAATACTTAAATATCTATTTCTATTCTATCTACAGAATATCCTTTAAAAAATCCCTTATTATAACCTGAAAACTTTTAGTTTCAATTATGGCTTCCCTCCTCACTTCTTTATCCTACTTTCAAAAACAGAAACAGAAACATTACTGTTCAGTCCAGAAGCCTGAATATTACTTTGAAATCAAAACATCTTTAAGTAACTAATTTCTCCATTTTCTATTCATTTGAAAACATGTATTTTACAACAGTATTATAGTAGTAACTATGAATGCAAATTCCTAAATTCCTCAATAGAGTTAGCATCTAAGGCACAAAAAGATTTGTAAGATAAAACTTAGACTTTACCTTTGACAACCGATGGAACGATAAACAATGCTGCTTCTCTGCCCATCTTCTCCCCATCCAGAGGAAATTTCTTCAGCAGTATCACTCGTTTTCCTAATCATTTTTTAAAAAGTCAGTAAAGATAAAAATAATAGGCTTTTAAATTTTATAAATTTCCTTCAGAAAAAAAATTAAAAGGCAGCATTAAGAGGAATTAAAATCTAAAAATAGTCAATTTTATTATGCCCTAATAAAAACTGATAATTCTGATAATATTCATTCTGTGGACAATGAACCAGTAGACACATGGTCCCGGTCTTGACATACTTTAAGACAAGCTTCCTATGCACAACAAGGAAAACTGTCCTGCTAAAGACTGACAGAGCGGCTGAACAGCAAGGCATCTTGCTGGGTCAAAAGGTATATACTTCTTTGTTCCGTGGGGATGTAGATGGTAAGAATTTTACTATAGTTTAAGCTGGCTAAGAAGGGTGGTATATATAAGTTGCAAAGTCTTAAAGTTTAGCATCTCTTCATTTAATCTTTAACCTCCTCTCTCAATTTCAGTTTTTATTAAAATCTGGTTGAGCTATAGACTATCGTTCTGAATTGTAACCACCATTCTTAGTCTGTTTTTCCTGATTTGGCAGCAAGGGGACCATAATCTGATAACCTACAAGTCTTATATTCTAAAACTTCTCAACTTCTAGGTATCTTTGCCATGATTTTTATCAACTCTTCCAATCTCCTCACCCTAAGAAACAGAACCTTTTTCATGACTGAGGTAGGAATGCCTGGCTGGATGCTTTCTGTGAGCAGATAGATAATATGAGAGTTCAAGCAGCTTCACTTATTCACAAAATAGTGGAGTCAACATTTGTGATTAGTATGGCCCATTATTATTATAGCCCCTAAACAATTATTTTACAAAATGGACACATATAAAATAGAAATGTTAGATACAGAATAACAGTCTAATATATTTTAGAGGCAATATTTCTTGTCTGGCTTGAGGTCTTGTCCCACTTTTATCTTGCTGCTTCCCCAAACTCAGTTCTGATCCATTGTTTAACTGGCTACTTTGCAAATTATAGATGTAACTGTATCTGTTGTGGGGGAAAAAATAATAGCACTGACTACAAATTTGGGAATGAGGGTTCTAGTCTTACCTCCTCCACTAATGGGAATATTATTTTAGTATGTTGACAACCTATGGCTGCATTTTATAGATATGAGAATGACCATATACCAATTCCCGGAACCAATTTAAGAATTTCATGAATAAGTAAGAGTGGTAGTGTTTCCTAAATTATAAATAGCACTGCACAAAAAGGTAAGGCATAACTACTGCTATATAAAGTCAGTTTCTGATTTTCATGTGATGCTTATATGAGGAATCATATTACTCTATAAAAATAATTCATTTATTTAGAAAAACTCAACTAAGATAGTCAGGATATGGTATGGCTCATTAATATAACAGTCTATTTAGTTAAGTAAAACTTCTCTATTTTAATTTCTCTTATTAAAAGCTACATGAAAAAGTATTATTACATTTTACTAAATATATAAGGCATAATTGTGGTAGACATGTTTCAGGGTGCCTATCCACTCATAAACTTCTAAGAGAAACTACCCAGCCCTCTGGGCCAGGGGACATTTTTGTTAACACTGACACTACTTATATCCCTTCTTCTTGGTGAACGGACTGAGTGGTAGAGTTTGGCTAATTCATAGCAAATTATGACTTCTCTGTATCAGCTCAAATATGTGATTTGGGTTAATCAGACTTGTCTCAAGAATCTGATCTCAGGATAGATCCTGATAACTCTTAACAATTTAGTAATAGTAAAACAAGTCTGGATGAAAATATCAGAGAAGTCTAAGACTGTAGAAAAGATTGACAAATTTATGGCACCCAAACAGAGCCTTCACATGTCTTCAACACCACAAGGATAGTCTCCTTTTTAGCTAAGATCTCTAGATCATTTCATTAAAAGGCAATCTGATAATTAAAGAAAGGAGATGCTCTTTGTAAGACTCAGAATTATACCAAAGATCTCTAGAGAACAAATATCCGAAATAACTAATAAATCAAATCACAGGATTCAGCCTTATTTCTGCAACAAAACAGTCTCTGTACTGAAACAGATGAATTAGATGACTAATCTCTTTAAAGATGAACAAACAGAAAAAACACTGAATAAGCTTAAAAAAAATAAAAAAAGAGAGAGGTATGGTTTACCTCACTAACAACTGTTTCAACTGCTGTTTGACTGGAATTAGCTTTACTTTTTCAATTGGTAATGCCTTAGCCTTGGACACAGTTTATAATTTCTGTAACTTCTACTATCTGCTGCTTGTGAGGTTATGGCCTGAGAAAACTGACCATGCATTTTTAATCAGTTTCATTGGTGAGTCATTATCTAACATTTTAAATGATGTCTCAACCTTTCCAAGGTTAATACTTCTGTAATTCAGTTTGCTTCTTTGAAAAGGGTTTTCTTTTTGTGAGCAAATGAGAAGAAAACTTTGGCTACCTGGTAACTTACAGGACTCTCTCTAACCCATGAATCTTAACTTTCATTCAGTTATGGAGAGGTTTATAGTTTCCTCTGTCTTGGAGTACAGAAATAAAAATAGTTCAAAGATACTTACCTAGGAAACTATACTTCTAGCAAAAGTAGTTTGTACTCTTAGTTTTCAAGCCACCCTTTGATTTTCCTTTCTCTATCGAATAAATCATTAACACTGTGACTTATTTAAATATTTTTCAACTTAAAAAAAAAATTAAAGTCAGGTTACTTCTGAAAGAGGCTTGGCTGTACCTTAAAAAAATTTTGGAGTCAATGGAAAGGAACACAAAAGAAACTGATTTTAATATATTTTTAAATGTCTTTCGCCACAAGCATTTAAAGCAAACTATGTTAGAAAGAAAAGGAAAGACAAGACAAGACAAGAAAGAAAAGTTTCCTACCTTTGATACCCTGGTTTGCAGGAGAAATTGGTTTCGTGGTTTCTACTACATAATCCAATATGCCTTGTGTTATTTCACTGTGGCCTTGAAGTTTAGTTTCCAACAAAACTTTCTTTCTCTTTTTTTTTTGTCCTTCAATAGGAACTTCATGCAACAAAATCTTAGATGAGAAAAATAACATTAAGAGAAAGTTTAAATTTATTTGCCCTAGAACATAAGCCAGCAGTCTCTTAAACCTAGCTGCATATTAGAATAACTTAGGAAGCTTTTACAACAATATCAATGCAGTTTCATCTCAGACTTATTAAATCAAATGTCTAAGAAATAGGGTATTGACGCTGGAAGTTTTAAAGTTACCCAGGTGATTCAACAGTGCAGCCAGAATTAATAACCAGTATGTCAGAGCACTGCTAAAGCAGCAGCCTCCTAAGAATCCCTGCAATACCCTTTAATAAGTTTCAGATAACCTTAAAAAGCAGTTTAAGCAAAATGCTACAGAAATTAGCTGGAGTTACATTAGATTAGAATTATTTTATGATGTTTGGAATGTGTTGCATAGAGAAGATAACAATTCTGGTTTGTTTGCTGTTTTTTGCCTTAATCATACTTATTAATTTATGTAAAATAATTGAAGACTACAGAGAACTTAATCACCTAAAACTTAAATGTAAAAAGATATTTTTAGTGAACTGTTAAAAATAGTTCTTTGAGAAAATAATGAAAAACAACATTTAGAATATAATTTGAATAAACTGACTTTCACCAAATTTTTTTAATTTTTAAGAGCCATTCCATAAATTATACTAAAAACTAAATCTATAAATTATAAGGAGAACTCAAACAAGTACCTCTTAATATCTAATAACTTAAATCAATGAATAGAAAAATGGTCAAAAAGTATGCTGCAGAAAAAAAGACAGTGATGGACAGAGATCTAGGGTTATCAATTCTAGCTTGTCAAGATCTAGGTTGTCAACAAGAATTTACAGGATATGGTAAGACTATTATGTAAATGAAAATGATAACGGAGAATGACATCCAATGGTAGCAAAGCAAATGTTAGTAAATTGTTCTCACTTCATATGACTTAGCTTTGTATTCCCGAGAATTTAGACTGGCAGTATTCTTTGGACGAATAACAGCGACGTATGCATCTTCTACGTTTTCTGGATTTCCCATCGCTTTATAAAACAAACAAACAAAGGAATTCCTTGAAAGACTAAAGGACACATCATCACTTTGTAAAACAACTAAATGTTGATTGTTCTATCTCAGTAATATACTACCTAAAAGGCAAGCCCGAGATGACTGATATATCTTACCACTGAACTATTCAAAACCTTAGCTTATAACTTAAGACTTCCTTGTAGATCTTTTTTCCTTTTCTATTAAAAGTTAAAAAAAAAAATTTAATGGGAATACATACTTTCAGAAGTCTTAACTGCATAAAAATCTGCCTTCTGTACCTAAAAAAAGTGATAAAATTATAAAAATGTCTTGTAAATACTAAGTAAATATTGAGTCAAAATAGTTATTCAGAATAAACACTTATTTTCCATAAATTACACACATGAATGTTATATTGTTAATTGTTTGGAAGCTGGAACTAGGTAGTGGCCATTAACGTTCTCTCCCAAATCTTTAGAGAACTTTGGTATGTGACATTTGGATGAGCTAAAGTATAGTTTATAATTTTCTTTGGAGGTGCCCATCACAGTTAAAAACATCTGGTCAGTTGATAAAAGCTTTCTGATGAAGATATAAGAATATTTTTCACTTCCATTATCAATGCCCTAGATAATACGAAATTTTTCTTCCAACATATAACATGTACATACATACATGTATCTGCACTTTCCCAGACTAATTTTAAATTTGCACCGGGTAATTTCTGACAAATAAGTGAATTTCAAACACTCTCTTGGTTGTTTAATAGTTCTATCTCATTAAGTGCTATTATTTGTGTGTGTGTGTGTGTGTGACTAGACTAAAATGCATCTCTTGTACTGAATATATTTTATTTATCTTTAAAAAAAGCTTCCTCTCATCTACATGCCTGAACAGTTCTAAAAGAATATAAAACAATAAGTTTCCCGGCCATGTTGAAATAAAACTTCAATTTTTTTTAAAGCCCATTAAACATGCAAATGATCTGTTCATATTTAATGAGTTCCTTATTGTTTCAACTCTCATAGAGAGGAAAAAGGAGATCATTTTCGAGAAAGGTTTTTGATTGTCACTTGAGAGGAGGCAGAGGAATTTATTGTTTTCCCAATTGCAATTAAAATCATTTTGGAACCTTTAATTCAATTCCCTATATAGAAAGAAAAAGCCTTATAATTGGAAAATTTCCTTAAAAAGAAATTCTTTTAAAATTCAGTAGCTTTTGGCATTTTAAGTAAACATTAGAACCATTAAAATTACTATACACAAAAATTGTAATTATTTAAATAATTGATTTTAAAATTTATTTTATTTTGAATTATAAAAATTTTCATTGATTTAGATCCAGTGAAACTAGAGTAAAACTTTAGGATTGAGACATTTGTTTTGAGGACACATCATTTATTCCCACTGTATACCTGATGGAATTGTTTTCAGTATAGTTTTCCATAAGATCATTCTTGAAGCCCACCCCTTGCAGCAGAGCTTCCTATAGTATGTGAAATTGATGAGGCCTTTTTCTTCTCAAAATTTCTACTTAGCAACTACTTTTCACCTCAGATTAACAATGACTTCAAGATAATAAAACTTCACAGATTATTAAATGTTGGATGCCTGCTTGAAGACTTCAAGCCCCTCGCCAAAAAGAGTATTGTGTATATACTGTATAACATATATGGCACAATTACATAAACACTTTTTCTATTAAGCACCTAAAAGAGAAATCAAGTAATTGTTAGTTTTCTAAACACAATTTAAAGCAAATCGATTCCTGTGCTAGTCAACTTATATTTTAAAAAAAACCTACTGCTAAATTCTTTATCAATGCCATCACTTCTCTAGGATAGTATTGCACTGTACACTCACCTTTTAAAAGATAAACATGTGATGTAATAAAAAAGACGTAACCATGAAGATTATAGTATTTTGTTTTTACATCATTTACTGTTCACATACCCCCAAAAGATTCTAGAAATTGATTTTCAAGAAATATTCATACTTGAATGTTTGAAATATACATACTTCTAATGACAGGAAAGAAGAAAACAAAGGCTTAAGTTAGGAAAAGAATAAAAGCTACTAATATATGAGAGTAAAACTATTAAGGCAGAAACACATGCAAAGAGATTGGAAGAGAATAATTTTAGCTAGAAATAATAGAGAAAGGTATAGAGTTTGAAACATGTTTAAACTGAGTTTTAGATAAGGTTCAACTTACTAAGTATGAGCCACATTTTGTTATGCGGCTCATTCTACTCTGGAAAATGCTTAGGTATAAATGATGATATGCTGCCTAAGTAATAAGACCTTACGAATATGTAGAAGTGGTTCTCAATTGGGGGAACCACCCATCAACATCCACTACTTGGAAAGACATGCATACCTCTTTATTCAAAGAGCTGCTACCCAAAAAGTACCTACCTGGGATTATTTGAAAATATGTAGGGGCATTTCTGGTTTTCACTATGACTAGGGGAGGGGAGGTGTACAAATACCATTTAGTCTCCAAGGGGCAGGTTTGTTAACATCTCTTTACTGTGCTAGACAGTCCTGGTTAACAAAATTCCAGTGTCTTTAATAAGAAACATCTGCTATATTGAGTACACATGAACAAACTTAAAAACACTTTTGCAATGAAGAAAGATTTGGTATGTGAATATGGGTATGATAAATTTAGTATCAGAAGTCAGAGTCAACAGGATGATTTACCAGTTTGCAAAGTGCATGCTAATAGTAATTACCAAAAATGATCAGAAAGTGTATGTATCTTCATAAATAAAAACCAAAAAATGGAACGTTCTTTTAGGGCTCTGTGATATGTTCCTGAGACAGAAAATGATCCCCTTTCCTCCATTTTTAAACACCGTTTTTCAAACTTTTAAAACCCATACCCATTTCAAATAACCAAACCAAAAAATCTTATTGTCCACGTAGTTGAAAATCACTGATAAAACGCATTTTTTTTATCTCCACCAGCCAAAACGGTTTTATCAAGTTGTCCTTAAGTTTTTATTGCTTTCATTTTCTAAATATAACACTTCATGTGCTTTTAAAATATGACTAACACCTTTATAGGTGTTATTGCTTTACTGCATTATTGCTTATTATGTGCTAGATACTGTGCTAAGTGCTATACATATACCCTCATTTTATTTCCTCAAACCTGATGATGTAGGTATTACTGTTATTCTCATTTTACAGAAGAAAAAAAGAGTGGCTAAGTTACTTCCCACTTCCCCATTTTCCTGGAACAAATCCACAATTTTAAAGCATTATAACATTAAAGAGAAAAGATGACAACTAAGTATCAATAAGAATTCCCCTACGGGGATTTTTGACCATAAAAACCTCAATCTTTTGCTACTTAAATTGGTTTATGCTAATAAACAGAGAGGAAGCAATAAAAAGCATAAGAGAAAATAGCAATGCTTCTTTTAACTCAGCTTGCTTTCTTTGTCCCTTCAACCAATTCTACCAGTTGTCACATATTAGTATCAACAAGCGTCACCCATAATTTTACAACTTTATTAAGCGACATTCTATTCTGCAATTTAAGATATTTAATAATCTTCAAACGCTTTTGAAGACAATTGTACTAAGTTTAGCTAACAGAGAAGGAACTAAGTAATAATTGAAACTGGGAACCAAATGAATTCCTATAATGAACAAGTACATTTAATGAGGTTATTTTAGGGAGCATGATTTCATCAGTAGTGTATCTAAATATGCTACATATCAGTTGTTACCTTAGTTCTATAACCCAATTCTAAGGGGGAACCAACTAATACATTAACATGAGGTTAAGGGAAAAAGATCACGGAATGAATTATTTGTTTTTATATTGTTACGAAAACATTCTGAGTTTGTGATATCTCTCCCAAATAAAATGAGGCCATCAAAGCAGTTAAAACACTGGAGATGAAGAGAGAAACTGTGAAGACACATAAGCTCTCCAAGAGAGTCAGAGGAAATGGAAGCGAGATCCTGAGTCCGGTCAGCGAGATCAAATATTTCTGGTGAAGCTACAAGCACAGGGGAGAAACAGCTAAGAAAGCAAGCCAAAAGACAGACAGAGATGTAGAGAGGAGAAGTGAGTTGGAAATACATGCTGTGAACCGCTTTCCCTGAAATGATAAAAGTAAATACTGTTGAGGACGTTTTTCCTTCCCCACCTATCACCGTCCACCACCAGGAAAGGATGTGTCTCTTTGCTCAAAGAGCTGCCACCCAAAATGTGGCTTTGGCTTCTTTGTAACTGCCTGTAAGAAATAAATTCCTTGCCTGGAGAAACTAGATGTCGAGATAGTTCAGCCTCCCACCTCTGTTTTCTCGCCGGAGTCTGGATCTTGCTGCTCCTCGTCTCACCCCTGCGGGCGGCCGAGCACCTCCCAGGTCGCTACATTCAACTCACTGGGTCGGACAGCCACCTGGGGGGCAGGGGACCGTCACCGCTTTCTCATTCCTCCTTCCCTTCTATTTCCCAGAGGCCAGGCCCAACTTCCTGTGACAGGAAACCTCTTACTCGCCACCAGAAGCTGCCCGGCGTGTTCGGTCGCGCTCCCCACCCCGCGCTTCAAGAGCTCAGGTGTCTGGATTCGAATAGCCTCTTGCCCACGGGCTCTTTATTGTCCTTCCCTCTCCTCGCACCTCAGCACCAAACACCCCTCATACTCTCCCGAAACGAAAGGGTTCCAGATCCTCAAAGGCCCTAGCTTTCCATCCCGCCGCTACCGGGGCGAGGAAACCGCTTCCGGGTTCACACTCCTGGCAGCCTCGCGGTTGGCGGCGGAAGAGCTTCCGGGTCGGCGGCCGAGTTACTGCCGTACTTGCTGCTGCTTGCTGAGGCTGCTGGCTGTTTGGGGCTGGTGGCGGGTGGCTCGGGGCTGAGGTGGCGGCGACGGGCACGCCAGCGGCTGAGCCAGAGGCGGGGGGAAAGGAGGAGCGTGGCTGGGCTTCGCGCGCGCGCGCGCACAAGGCTGGAACATGAGCCGGACTTGACCGCGAGGCGGAGGCTAGAGCCACCGCCCCCTCTTCCCCTCCCCCGAGTGAGGCAGCGCGGCGGCCGGAGAGGGATGGGGGGCGCCCGCCGACTCTGAGCCTCGCCGCCGGCGCCTCTGGTTCACTCAGCGTTCCTCGCGGATCTCTGGTGCGCACCCTCGGTCCCGGCAGTCTCCGCCCGGCGGGCGCACCGGGGTCGGCGAGGGGGGTGGCGCCCGCCCGGGTGG